>NC_070648.1:11271158-11578146 GCF_947347685.1 Pleuronectes platessa
AATCATATTAACAGATCATTGTTTGTTAATCAGAGGCTATTTCCGTCCCCGATGGAGCTGGTATCCCAGACATCCCTTTGATCCCGTTCCCCCTGCTGCATATCAATTTACATTAGCTCAGTCACCTTTGCTTCCCATCGTACACCACCAGCACCTGCCCGGCTTCTTTTGTCCTTCTCTGTCTTTTCCACGTGTTTGTTCAGTCACATATTCGGAAGGGGAGTCAGTCAGTCCACCACCGCAGCTACTGAGGGACACTTTTTGGAAATAAGAGCTTAATTCGGCTAAATGATAATTCGTCAGTTTGTCCACTTCTCCCAATACTGAGTTTTTAGGCACTAAAGAGAAACCAATTTTTTCCCAATAACGGTTTCTCTTGCTCTGCCTCAGCGCAGTTTTTTATATTTATCATGGATTTATTCTCAGATTAAATAATATTGATATCTCCAATATTTGCTCTACACTGTTTGAATATGAATCACAAAACACAAGTATCACTCAGTCCATAACGTGAACAGAGTGTATTTTTAGCATTGGTCATTCCGGAGGGAATTGAACCCCTAACCACTGCAGGCCAGACGCATTGATGCCCTGGCAACAAATATGCTGTGGTTTGTGTGTGTATCTATGTGATGATGATGTGTGCTCATCTAATTTTAACTATGATGGATGGATGGATGGAGATCAGCATGATAAAGGTATTGCCACTGTTCATAGCATTTAACATGTGAAAATGTGGATTTCATCTGTACGTTTATTTTGAATTTGTAAATCTTAATTGGTTTTGAGATTCTGAAAGTTTTGTTGTGAAGTCAGTACTCATATGTTTGGAGCATCATCATAAAGCAGATATACAGCAGCCTATGACTTCTTCCATCCAGGAGCCTCAGAGATCGAGCGGGGGCTCCATCAGAAGATCTTCCAGAACTACAACATGAAAGTCAGGCCTGCTCGGTACTGGGAGGACAAGGTGACAGTCCGCATCGGGATGACCCTCTCTCAACTGGTCAGCTTGGTAAGAACGACTTTGAACCATCTTGATATCAAGTTAGCCTTTATCACGAAAATGCTATCCTCCAGTACACACACGCACACACACACATGCACACTACTGCTGCTGACTGCTGCAGGGTCATCAGCTCTCCCATGCATCACAAGATATGGTGGCATCCCTAATATTTATGTCCCTCTCTCTCTTTCTCTGTGTCTCTCTATCCCGCCACAGAATGAGAAGAACGGTGAGATGACAACCAACGTGTTCATGAATCTGGTAAACATTCGTCTTCATCACCGAGCCTCGCTCCGCCACTCCGACTCCTCTCTCCTGTGGGCTCTGTCGCTCGGCCCTCAAATGGACTTGTCACTTTCTATAACCGCAAATGATTTCTCGCCTCATCCGGACTCCCTCTTTCAATTCTGTCCCTCGCCCCGGCTAATCAGAATACAGAGTGTCCTGAGTGTTTGTGACAGAGTCGGTGTCAGGATGAGTGGGGTTTGAGTGACTTATCAAAGGCAGGGGCCACAAGGATGTAAACGACAGAGACAGCAATGATTTCACTTCTTGTCTGCTGGGCTATTCATGTTCTTGTCCCCCCCGTCTCCCATTACACCGTCCTCTTTCCTTCCTTCCTTCCTTCATTCCTTCCTCTCTCCATCCATTCCAGGCCTGGACAGACTACAGGTTGTCATGGAACCCGGAGGAATATGACAACATTGATGTCCTGAGGATTCCTGCCAACAAGGTGTGGCGCCCCGACATCTACCTCATAAACAAGTGAGTGTCCAGGCAAGACACCAACAGAACTATACAGGGACAGGGACAAGAGCAGTGGACACAGGCCAGTTAATGAAATGGAATGACAAAGCAGAGAGGGAGAGAGAGTTTGTATTTCTATTCTACATAAGAATTATAACATTTATAAAAAAAACATTAATAATAATGATGATTCTCATAATGTGAATGTAGATATATTAAAAAAAGATTATTATAATCATACTATGCGCGGGGCGGCTGTGGTTGAGGGGTAGAGTGGTCATCCTCCAACCTGAAGGTCGGCAGTTCGATCCCCAGTCTGAGCCATCTGCATGCCGAAGTGTCCTTGGGCAAGATGCTGAGCCCCGAATGGCCCCCCCATAGAATAACGAAGGGCTGCGAATAGATGCACTGTATGAATGTGTGTGTGAATGTAAAACTGTACTGTAAAGCACTTTGAGTGGTCATCAAGACTAGAAAAGCGCAATATAAATACAAAACCATTTACCATTTACTATCATAGGCTTTCTAATATTAATAATTACAATAAGTTTACAATGATTATGGCCTTTTCTGTTTCCCCCCCACAGTAATGACGGTCAGTTCGACGTGGCCTTGTACGTCAACGTCCTGGTGTACAGCGACGGGACGGTCAACTGGCTTCCTCCAGCCATCTACCGCAGCTCCTGCTCCATCGAGGTACAGTCAACCTCGTTCTTCTGGTGGGGTCATAGAGGGGACGCGTCATGGCGAATGTTACAGTAAATACGCACAGCCTGCTTACATCCAACAACCCGCAGGTGGCGTACTTCCCGTTTGACTGGCAGAACTGCAGCATGGTTTTCAGCTCTTACACGTATGACGCCTCTGAGGTGGAGCTGCAGTACTTCCTGGACGATGAGGGCAAAGAGATCCACGAGATTGTTATAGATGAGAATGCTTTCACTGGTAAGTAACTTCAGTTCACTTTTATCACATTTTTATCACACTTTTCTCTTATCAAAACGCAATAACTTTTTATCCTTATTAGCTATTATAATTCGAGTGTCCTCAGTAGCTGCCATTGCTAACCGATTCCAAATGGTGCACAGTTTTATCGAGGTTGATAACAATTTATGGAATATAGACGGCCTCTTAACTGGGGGTTTATGGGGTGGCATATCATCCACAAATGTCGGGTGTTTTATTTCCACCGCCTTTGTCTCCTCCCCAAAGAGAGCGGCGAATGGGCCATCTGTCACAAGCCCGCGAGGAAGAACGTGAAGGAGGACCTGTATGAGGACATCACCTTCTATCTCATCATAGAGAGGAAGCCTCTTTTCTACATCATCAACATCATCATGCCCTGCATCCTCACCAGCGTGCTGGCCATATTTGTCTTCTACCTGCCTCCCGGAGCAGGTCTGCACATCTGATATGCTCCGACATTGTGACTACACATCACTGTCAAGGAGAGGGGGGGGGGGGGGTTCTAGGGAGTGAGACTACCCTTTGATTCAGTGTCTAAAGTCATGGCAATAGTCATGTGTCTTATACAGGACTGGAGCAGCCTTTGAGGGATTAGATGTTTTTTTGATTTATTATGGATTGAAGGAAAGTGACCTTGACCAGGAATCCACTTTGTCAATCTTTGGCCTTGTGCGGTCAGATTACAGACTGATGAGTCTCTGACAGGGGGGGCCGGTCGAAAAACGTAGATTGCCTGGAAAGCAAAGAAAGTGCAGAATGTTCGGTGCATGGAGACGTGATTTTTACAACAGCGATCAATGCTTTTGTTCTGCAGTATCTGTCTACTACTGCCACCTATGTCTGTCTGTCTGTATGTGGAACGCATCTCCTGGGAACCATTGATCTTATTAGATTTTATTTTCAATATGCAAAACACAGATATCTACCAACCTGACTCCACCCCCTGTCCAGGGTCACGCACATAAAAAAAAATCATAATATCAAACTGTAATAGAAATAAATATACAAATACACATACATGTAAAAAATGTGTAAGTAATATTAAGAGAAATTAGATATAATAAAATGTAAAAAATCATGTTGGCCCTGATTCACTGTCAACCTATGAACGATGTAACCCCGCCTCTCACCAAACGCCAGCTGTGGTTGGCTGCAGCTCCCCTTACCAACCTCAAAGGATAAGTGATATCGATAATGGATGGATGCAAAAACAAAATTGGTACTGCTACTAATAATAATAATCCAAGTTGTGGCATCATAATAGGACTGTTATCAGTCTCAGTCAGCCGATATATATGCATCGCAGTGACAGATTATTAATTCACAGGAAATCAAAGACCTTTAACATATCTAATTAAATGGCGGCCGTGTTTCATCGAATTTCTGATCAATCCATTCAAAGCAGATTTGGAGCAACGGCTCCACTGAATGAAGCACGGGGGGGTCTGGTCTCTTTCCAATCACACAAAATGAGGGGCTGGGCCAGCAGGGGGGGAAACACGGTTGCAGCGAATTGGACAAGCAATACATTCGATGTTAATAAACTTGGAATAAACAGCCAAGCAGCGCTATGTAGGAGAAGCTAGCAGAGCAATACTTGCTGCTGCGTTGTCAAGATTAATCCTCCGTCTCTGCTCCCTGCAGGAGAGAAGATGACGCTGTCCATCTCCGTCCTCATCGCTCTGACTGTCTTCATGCTGCTGCTGGCGGACAGGGTCCCCGAGACCTCCCTCGCCATCCCGATCATCGTCAACTACGTGATGTTCACCATGATCCTGGTCACCTTCTCTGTCATCCTGAGCGTGGTCGTCCTCAATCTGCACCACCGCACGCCCAGCACGCACATCATGCCAAACTGGGTTCGAAGGGTGAGGTGTGGGCGGAACAGTCCAGATACACTCACCGGTCATGTTTTCAGTGCTTTTTGAGAATCCTGAATTGAATGATTGTGAAATTTCCAGGTTTTCATCCACTTCCTGCCCAAGTACATCGGCATGATGAGGCCAAACCCAGAGGAACCAATGTCAAAGGAGCCTGACGAAGACACGCCGATACAGAGCTTCAACGGACGGCAGACCGGAGGAGAGTACTTCTTTCGCAAGATCAACCCTGATCTCGTCATGCCCTGGAGAGACAGGTAAAGAGACATTAACCAGCAAGGAGTCTACTCGAGGCGTGTTTCATTTTGTCTCATATTATTTAAACTGAGAAGATAAAGAGTGAAACCTCATCTTGCTCTGGGTACCGAGAGCAACACCTGGTTAGCTGAATGAAGATTATGGGTAGGGGTGCAAGGTCATTCAGTGATTTCATTGAAGTAATCAAATTTTAAAATCACTTAAAAAAAAACAGGTAACCAGTGATAAATGGGTGCGACGTGATCAAGTTTTCGATTTCTCTGCAGTGTTCTGACCAATTTGGAGGTGGTGGATTAAATCACAGTTTTTTGGTCCTTAGTCCACTTTTAGAGTGGATTTAAAATCCAGGAGTCAAAGCCTGTGTATGGAGCAGTTATTGCGAGTGCCTCCCATTTTTGTTTGTAGACTGCACAATCTTTCACCTGAAGCGCAGTGAAACACCAGTTCGAAGCTCTTCTGCAGATGAACAGTTGGTGGCAGTAATGTCCAAACAAACATAGAAATTCTCTAATATGGGTAAAGAGGAAGAAGGATGCTCGCAACCAACCTGAGACACAGGCTAATGTGTTTTGATAAGAAACACTAAATCAGTAATACTACTACTGCTACAACTACCACTAAAAGCACTAAAAACAATAAATAATAGGAGGCCAGAAGTGATGAGCACGAGGCCTCGTCCATCCTGATTCAGCCCAATTCCAGGCTAAGATGTGCTGATCCCAATGCTGCACCGGGGGGAAGCTCCTTCTATTAATGTTAATAAAAAGCCAGCGCAGTTATGAATCGTCTTTGTACACTCGGGCCAAAGTGTGAACGTTGGATCTGTTGCCAGAGCAGCTATTCCAGTAAAGGACACAGTGTGCTATCGACTTGGCAGAATTGCAGCCATCGCCACAGCAGCTCAGAGAATGTGTCAGGACAGCAACATGAAGTCATGATACTGGTTTGTTCATTGCATTAACAGTCTTCAAAGAACGACCAAACTCAGTGTACTTCAATGCACGTTCCACACATTTATTATTATTGTTCTCATTATTATCGTGTTTTGTCGTAATCTGATTCTCTCATTTGTAATTGCACGCATAGCATGGCCTCAGGTATATGACTGTTAATACAACTATTTATTGGATCGCCATAAAATTTGCACAGATGTGCATGATCCCCAAAGGGAGAATGTGATGGACTCAAGTTTACTTCTTGTGGTTTTGGGGCGAAATACCTAAACAATCAAATCGTCAAACATTTGTTTCATTTCATTATCTGTACTTGGTGTAATGTTACCAAACATTAGCGGCCTAACAACTGTGTCTTATAAATTATAGACCTTTTATTTAGTCGAGGCTCTCCGTTCGGCCATGATAGTTGTCGCTGCTTAAACTGATCCTCCATCATAAGATGTACCTGATGTGTTCTCTGCTGTTCGCGTCCGTCCGACCACACAGGGCCTCACTCTGGTTAATGTGCCGGTAGGCCTATGCCTCGCCACCCAGCCCTGGCACTATAACCAGTCCTAGGGCTGGGCATCTCACATCCCCTTCCAAAGGCATCACATTCAGCCCCAGCTAAGCCCTGCGCCCCCCTGTCCACAGTCGCCACTCACTAAGCCTCTGTTTAGGTTGGGCATTAGGGGGTAATCCCACAGAGTGGAGGCGGAGGCAGGCGGTGAACAATAGATAGAGAGGAGTTGAGTGAAAGGGAAGACCAGCGCTGAATGATTGGGGGGGATTTTGTCGTTTTCTGATATGGAAGAAATGGCGGTCAGGGCTAACGGGCGCCATCTTCCAACCTATGTACAAGTCTTTCTTTCATCCACCTCTCTTCATCTTGTTATTCTGAGGGTTAGTCAGAGCAGGTGTTGTCTTTGTCGACACATTTGTGTATTTAACTGCTATCACAAGTATTAACTGGTGTGTGAAAATCAGCTTGAATACCCAAGGGTGTGTGTTTGAGTGAGTACAGTGTTATGAAAAGGATATCAGTCAGTATATGTATATTAATATGTGTATGTGCTCTGTTTGTGTGTTAGCGCGCGTGTGTGTGTGTGTGTGTGTGTGTGTGTGTGTGTGTGTGTCACAGTGAGAAGGTGCCCCTTGTCTGTGGTAATGAATACAAGCTCTGGAATGCAGATGGCATGCATGATACGTATTGAACACCACATAGCACACACACACACACACGCACACACAAACAAACACACACACACAAACACACACACACACACACACACACACACAGAGACATGCACACGTTCAAGCACTCTCTCTCACACACACACAGAAGCTTGTGGTCACTCATTTTTATTACCCTGCAACCCATCTGTTGTCACGCCATCTTTCTGTGACACTGGTAACTTCTCCTGCTCCGTCTCTGACACCTCCTGCAGGCTCTGCACATAATAAACAACCACACACACACACGCAATACACACCGCACAACAGTGTACACTACACGTGTGGACTGTATGTAGATATGTAGTGAAGGGGTCAATGTGACAGGTGGACGTGGTGCCGAGCCAGACTTCTTCACAAGGTGACACATACGTATCCTTGAAATCTAAATGTTTCAGAGATGGATATATAGATACAGTATAGGACTAATGATATAATATTGATAAAGGATGAAACCAAAGCTGCTGAAGCTATTCAGGTAGAAGCTTGTGATGCAGTAGAACACATGAGCAAATGATGGGGAGATTATCTCGGTTCACACTAGTATCTCATAACGATATTGATACCTTACATATGACATGCTTATACCTTACTATACCTACTTATCTATATCTATCTATCTATCTATCTATCTATCTATCTATCTATCTGTCAATCTGTCAATCTGACAATCTATCTATCTACCTATCTACCTGGCTGTCAGTCTATCTATCTATCAATCTATCTAACTATCTGTCAATCTATCTATCTGTCTGTCTGTCTGTCTGTCTGTCTGTCTGTCTGTCTGTCTGTCTGTCTGTCTGTCTGTCCATCTATCTAACTATCTGTCAATCTGTCAATCTGTCAATCTGACAATCTATCTATCTATCTGTCTGTCAGTCTATCTATCCATCTATCTAACTATCTGTCAATCTGTCTATCTGTCTATCTGTCTATCTGTCTGTCTGTCTGACTATCTATCTATCTATCTATCTATCTATCTATCTATCTATCTGTCAATAGGCCTCTTGGCTTGGCACTACAAAAATATCGTCATTAAGAGCCTCTAACTCGCTGCTCATCTGCCTCAGGGAACAACTGTGCGGGGGTAAGAGTGACGGGGTCGCAGGTCACGGCGTCGCGCGAGTGTTGACCCATGTGTTGTGTCAATGTCCCCCCTTTGTGGAGGGAGTGTGCCGCTGTCAGTCAGATCTCAGAGCCTTCAAACTGCCCGTCGGTGGCCAGAGGGCACCCAACACGTTATGTATGTGACTAAGAGGCAACACTGACACCTGCATCCATACCGAACGTCCTCCATGGGACAGATAATGTCAGCGCTGGTGTGTGAACGATGCCGTGCTGGTTGCACAACAACAGGCTTAGCATTTGTGGATCATTCGTTTCTTTTAGCGGACAATCTTGACTCGCGGGACTTCCTACAACTAACAATGTGTCCAGTGTAATGTTAGTTTGGATTTCTGCGAAACACAAACTGCATAATTTAGAAATGAGACCGTAGTAAATTCATAATTTCTCCACTGCACCCATGATTAAACTGAAAAGCACTGCAATCTGAGAGAACAAAGTTTTTACACTTTAGAGTGCTTTTATGAAAACATTTTCTGTGCATTGCATCTCCTGCAGAACTGGATAGAAGTTAACCGCCCCCTGCTGGTCTGGATACGTATTAAAATGTTTTCTTAAAACGACTTTTTGTCTCAATATATTGGATTTATTTCCTTCATAATTTTACAATAATTTCAATAAGTTTATCTTATTTTGGTCTAATTTATTGACCCATTTATATATTTCTAATCTTGACTTTTTTACCTTTGAAAAAAAAAGTATTCAATGTTATATTTTGTCATGTGTTATTCCATTTCCATCTTAAAGTAACTGTCACCCCTCACATCCAAGGTTCCAATCAGAATTCACTTGCCCCCACCTCTGGTCCCAACTCTCACTTGAGGTTAAGTTTATCCTTGTTTCTTGAGAATTGAGAGAAAAATCTTCCCAAAAGGTCCTAAATCAATCTTGAGTTATTGCTACTTAGTTATATTGATGTAGTATGTTATGTTAACATAGAGTTTATGGACTAAATAATGTCTCCAGGCTCTTTCTACTCCTTTGCCTGCCGCTCTCCAAGTTCTCTCTTTTATTCTGTCTTTTAGGTGTGAGAGCACGGTGCAGCTCCAGCGGCTCCCGAACACTGACAGCTACTGTCTCATCCTCCCTCCAAACCTGAAGTCGGCCATCTCCGCAGTGACATACATGGCCGAGCAGCTGAAGAGGCAGGACACGGATGACACGGTGAGAAATGTGCACGACATGGCATGAACCGACCCAGGCTGTCAGGCAGCTTGTTATCTATGCCTGTCTTTCTGCAGCCCCTGAGCAGAGTGGTTCAAACAGATCGCAGTGATGTTCACGTGTCATTACTTACATACTGTACAGTGCAATGCTGACTCTGCTTACAGTAAGAGAGAGTGTGTGTGTGTGTGTGTGTGTGTGTGTGTGTGTGTGTGTGTGCTCTCCTGCAGATGACAGGAGACTGGCAGTTCATTGCTCTGGTGGTGGACCGTCTCTTCCTGTGGTTGTTTGTCATCATCACCACCCTGGGAACTCTGGCCATGTTCTTAGATGCCAGCTTCAACTACACTCCTGATGACCCCTTCCCATAGAAGACACTCTCTCTCTCTCTCACACACACACACACACACACACATACACACTCACTCACTCACTCACTCTCTCTCTCTCTCTTACTCTGTCTCCCAGCGGGCCATGGCGCCACAGATCTTTGTGTGTGCCCACTGAGGCTAATATAAACTCTCACACACACACACGTGCTGTAGATCTAGTCTTCATTGTGAGACCCTGGAACCTGTTTCTTGTGCCCGAAATGACCAGTTATTTGAATTTGATGAGACGTAATCAGCAACTTTATTTGACTATGAGTTTTCTGAACAATTTGCTGGCTCTTAAAGGTGAAGATTTATGTTTTTTATGTCCTTGTAAAGTGAGTACATTTGAGATCTGGAGTCTGGGGTTTTTCCGGACAAAACTACACATTTGTATTTGACATGAAAATTAAAAAAATTCTCCGCTTATTCATATTTGCAGTCTTATTGTTGACAGGGGAAAAAATATCAAAACAAAGCAAATCAGAAATATCTGAATAGAAATATGATGAAAAGCTTTTTATAGTAAATTGGGAGCAGAGCTGTAACTCACCCTGTCCATGCTACAGGCTCTAGTTTTCTCTCTGCTGTGCAGTCCCACCACTGATTGCACAATCTACCCATCAGCACCACAATCACAGCAGCCCGGATTCCGTGCCAGTGTGTAACCACTGCCAGTCCGTGCGCACATACTGTCACACGCACGCACACATCTCATGCACACGTGTTCAGGAGGAGAAACACTTTTGTGTGGACCACGTGTGGGAACACATTTGCTTTGCTCTAACTGCATTACACAAACACTATAAGCTACATAACACACACATAAGGAGTGTGAAGTGTCTAAGTGCAGAGAGGGGGAGGGAAACAAATAGAGAGTGAAGGGCTACTTACACCATACAATGAGTGTTAGCTACTGTATGTGCAGAGGCCTCATTTATGTGAATGTACAAGTTGTGTTTGCATCAGTACAGTGCTTGACTTTGTCTCTCTCTGTCAGTGTTGTCTCCCAGTTGGGGGTGCTCTAAGTCCGTGTATGACTCTGTTACGGTGTGAGTAATAAATCAAACTGCAGTCAGAGAGTGTGTAACTCTTCCACAATCATTTACATGATGGGTTAGTTGTTATAGTAGAAATATGAGGGGAAACAATCAGCCAGACCATTTTCTGCATCTGCACCATCCCTTTGCCAAGTTTATTTTTTCAAACCTGTCATTAAAAATAAACCAATATACACAGGTGAAAACATAACTTCTATAATAATAATATAAAATGTTTTAAATAAAGTTTAGTGAGACAGAGACAGAGCAACTTGGGACTTTTTAAGATACACACACACACACACACACACACACACACACTCTCTTTAAAAATGAAGGACCAGTGAACCTTCCACCGATCACAGAGCCACCGGGCCGCTAACAACCACAGAACCGGGTTACTAGACACGCCATTCCCGGCGGACTTTACAACAGAGCCACCGGCAGCAATGACACCGGCCAACGGCTACCAGGCTTGACAGAATACAATTGAAGCCTGTATCTGCGTCAGCCCTTTATTATAATAATTCATAATTTTGAGGAAGTCAGTTTAGTCGTTCATGTAATCCTGTTATTACAAATAAACCAACATACGCAGGATAAAAAAATAACTTGATTTTAAAATCATAACAATAATAGTTGCCACGGTTACCAGGCTTGACAGAATATCAAAGGTTACAGTTGAGACCTTTATCTGCCTCATTGCCTATGATGTTTGAGATTGAAGAAGGCGGTTGAGTTGTCTGTGTTATCCTGTTATAATAAATAGACCAACATACTCAGGATAAAACATTACCGTTATAACATTAACAATAGTGTTTATGGTTACAAGGATTGACAGAATTTGAAAGCGTCACAAACTATATATTTGTCCCGGGATTTCATCTTTTGCTCTCGAACCTACAACACACTTTGTGCATTTTTCTTCATTTTAACGGCATTGATTGAGGCAACATGGCTTCCACACCTTCCCAGGAGAACCAGGTGGATCCAGGAATGCCTCTTACCTCCGGCTCCTCTAACTACGAGGTGCAGTCTCTTCTCGGACAGGGATCATTCGGAAAAGTTGTTAAGTGCATAAGACTGGAGGACAACAAGACTGTGGCCATCAAAATGATAAAACTGCAGCCCTCTAATATAAACTCAGCGAATAAAGAGGTAAGAAACAAATCTGTGCGCTGATCCCAGTTTGAATAATACCATCTGCAATCCATATGTTCACATACTTCCTTGTTTAAGTTTACATCAAGCTGATATACAATGTTCCTGTGGCCTGCCATTTATCTCCAGGTGGCTGCTCTGAAGAAATTGAGATTGTTGGACAAATTCTACTTTGTCCAGTGGTACCAGTCCTTCCTTGACAGAGGACACATTTGCCTGGAGTTTGAGCACCTGGACAAAAGTCTCCTTGATTTCACGAGGGAACGAGGTTCCAGACCTGTCCTCCTGAAAGAGATTAGATCAATTGTGCAGCAGGTGTGTGTCCACCTGTTTTCCTTTGTGCACTGACAAACAGTATGGAAATATATGCAGGTGGAACATTGTTGACATTTTTATGAAATGAACTTTCAGCTTGCCCATGCGCTCAAACACCTGAAGTTTGCAGGGATTGTCCACTCAGACCTCAAGTTGGACAACGTCATGTTGGTCGATCACCTACGGGAGCCCCTCAGGGTGAAATTGATCGACTTCGGACTGGCGTTTGAGGTGTCAGCTGCCAAGTTGGGTTCCCACCTTCAGGCCCTTTCATACCGGTGAGCATCTGGAACCATGACGGATCTTAGTGGCGTATTATTAACTAAAAAAACATTTTAACTGAGAAGAAAACATCCAGTCTTTATCCATTCACACAAATGTAGCAGTAAGAGTTATTAAGGTGTCCTTCAAAACAACCCACATATTTTGCATGGTTTATGTGATCGTGGTTGTTGCTCCTCTGTCAGATCCCCAGAGATCCTGCTGGGGCATCCCTTCACAGAGGCCATAGACATGTGGTCACTGGGCTGCATGGCTGCTAGGATGTACCTCAGGTCCCACCTCTACCCTGGATTGGGTGAATATGAAATGGTACAGATACTACTTCAAAAAGCACTGTCTCTTTATTATTATCTTAATGGGTAAGTTAACTCAGAAATGAAAATTAACCCTAACCCTAACCCAGTCATTATCTACTACCAAAACACTTTAGTAGTCACAGGGGTGAACAGTTCAGAGCAGAATCCAACCCTAACCCCAACCCTTTTAGGGCATGACATGTACATAATATTAGGATAAATAAGTAGTACCTCACCTGGACTGTGAAGGAATTTTAAGTTGTGTTGTATTTTCAGATCACACAAATCATGGAGACTCAGGGTCAGCTACCCAACACCATGCTCAACCATGGATGTAAAACTCCACATTTCTTCACGAGACACGTCGACTCCACCACCTCCGTCTGGAAACTGAAGGTGCCGACCTAAATCCGCTTGTTATATTCAAATATCTCTCTCTCGATCTCATGTCTGCCTTGCTATAACATATTTGGTTCCCTCTTAACGCTTGTGTGAGTCTGATGCACTCTGCTAACCACACCACTTTCTGAACAGACACCAGAGGAGTACTGCAAAGAGACGGGGATAAGGCCAATAGAGAACAGGCGTTGGTGGTTCACCTCCCTGGACGACCTCTTGGAAGTATGTCTTCTTTAAGATCATTCTTAAGAGAGGTGTTTTTTTATTCAGTACTGGAACTAACCGAACGACATGTTTGTGTTTTAGACCCGACCCATCACTAGTCTCAACGCTGCAGATGAAGTTGCAGAGAAAGCCGACGGCCAAATGTTTGTGGACATGCTGAAGGCGATGCTTCAGCTTGATCCCGACAAAAGGATCACACCTAGTCAGGTGCTGGAGCACAGCTTCATCAGCATGCGCCACATCACCAGCATGGAACATAAAAGTCACGAGTAAGTCAACAATATGATTATTCCACTCATACCTTTGTTACTGCGGATACAGTTCATGTACAGGTCCTTACAATACGTCTTGGACATGAAATGATGATCTAATGAAAAGATTCATTTTCTTGCAGTGTCAAGTACTGTCTTCAATTGAGGAAAATATGTCAGAAGAAAATCCCGACTTCTGGCAAGGGCACAGCTAAGTGTGGGCCCCTGAAGCCGCCCCAGCCGCCCCTGAAGCCGCCCCAGCGGCCACCGAAGCAGCCCCAGCCGCCCCTGACGCCGCCCCAGTCGCCACTGAAGCCACCCCAGCCGCCACTGAAGCCGCCCCAGCCGACCCTTAAGCCGCCCCAGTCGACCCTGAAGCCGCCCCAACCGCCCCTGAAGCCGCCCCAGCCGCCCCTGAAGCTGCCAGCTTCACCAACCGAGCATGAGCCGGCCCTGAAGCCGCCCCAGCCGCTACTGAAACCGCCCCAGCCGCCACTGAAGCCGCCCCAGCCGCCCCTGAAGCCGCCACTGAAGCCGCCCCAGCGGCTTCAGTGGCCCTTCAACCCCGTCCAGCAGAATCCTCTATCTCTTGCTGAGGGGAGAAAAAACAACCAAACCCATCGCACCGACCTACATCTCTGCACCACCACCACCTCCACCCAGACCAGAGGAACTGAGGGGTTAAGTAAGATGAAGATTGAGCATGACGATTTGTCGGGACAGAAAAGAAAAGGAGGAGATCATGATGATGTGCCGCCTCACAAGAGAAAACGTCTTCCCTCATGAAACTGCACACATGATCCTTGTCACACTGGACATCATCAGTCGGATCAGAGGACCAGGCCTGCTGATCACCGCCAAAACCACAACCAGGCTCCTTCAGGCAGCAGCCGGAACTGAGGCTAAGGCTCTGTTGGGACTAAAGGGAAAGGCAGGAAGTGATGCGGACTACAATGCCTTTGCTTGTAAGATAGTGACACCTGCCATTTGATCTTGTACATGACGTTTATATAAACAGGAATGATGTTTGACATTCAGAATGAAAGGTGGCTCTTGTAAATAAATGGCACTTGTAAATAAAACGGTTTATTCACTTGAGATGGATTCATTATCTTTTTCCCCAAGAAAGGAAAACCAAACTGCATATTTAACACAGATTGATGCTTCATAATTCATCAATAAACAGTGCTCCAATGTAAACAATTATGATACAACAATCCTAGTTTTAAGTTGGGTTTCAACCATAACTTTTGTCCAAAGTGTGTGTCTCTGGAAATTCAAAAAATGCCTTTAGAACGCATCAAATACGCATTCTCTGATATAGTTACGTTAGTTAAAGAATGGACCTCTGCAACAGTCTCTTGAAAGCATTTTTCAATTTTTCCACTGTTTCTAAAATGTAACAAGCAGCATTACATTACATGTCCCTTGGTGGATGCTTTTGTCTAAAGCCACTTACAATTAGTGTATTCATCGTTATGAGATGATATTCTTCGGAGTGCAGATGGGGAAGACTGAGGATCGACCAGTCGACCGTCTGGTTGGAGGACGACCAAGTTTGGAAAGTTGCAATCACCGTCATTCTTCCAATCAGCTATTTTGAAATCGTACCCTTCATGCATGTCTATAAATTAGATTCAATATTATTTATAATGCACTAATCCACAGCGTACATTATCTCAATGTATATACGTAATCGACATATATCGGATTTCTGTGATGGTTGTTCATGTATCTGATTTTAGGTGATTTCGACCGAATCGTAATTTGTTAAAAAAATTATAACAGTAAACAAGAGAAACTACTTTAGACTACTTAGATTTTGTTTTTCATTTCTATTTACTATAATTTAATATATTTATAATATTAATCATCTTTTTATTTGATTTCTTATCCTCAGGAAGGTAAATAAGTGCGATAAAACACAACATAGGGCACTTGCATAGATGCATGCCTTATTAGTACCACTTTGATCCACTGGGTGGTAGGCTTTTGCAGCATTTGTGCAGCGCTCCTCTCTTCCAAGAAGCAGAAACAACAATTCACAAAAGAGGATTTTAGACAATGTGCAGAAGGAAACTCAGGACATTTTTATTTATTTTAAAGCACCATACAACTGTTTTTGAAAAATAAATCTAAATGTAAAGTTTGAATAAAAGTTTAAAAGTCTGCATCAAACATAGACGAGTTAAACAAATGCATTATTTCTTTTATTTTAGTATATTATGTTTAAAACAAAATATTAGACATAATACGTTGATAGAGCATTCAATGAAAATGAACACCTTTATACTTTACAGCATAGATAAGATGATATAATATGCTTATCAGTTGACTCATCGGGCAGCTTTTGAGGCAATCACTGCAATCAAGCCATTTCTGTAACTCTCAATAAGACTTCTGCACCTGTCAACAGGTATTGTGGCCCACTCCTCGTGAGCAAACTGCTCCAGCTGTCTCAGGTTTGAAGGGTGTCTTCTCCAGACTGTATGTTTCAGCTCCCTCCACATATTTTTAATAGGATTGGGATCAGGGCTCATAGAAGGCCACATCAGAATAGTCCAATGTTTTGCTCTTAGCCATTCTTGGGTGTTTTTAGCTGTGTGTTTTGGGTCATTATCCTGTTGGAGGACCCATTTTTGTCTCATCTGTCCAAAGGACATTCTCCCCGAAGCCTTGTGGCTTAGTTGTCAATATGCATTTTGGCAAATTCCAGTCTCATTTTTTATAATTTGCTTTCAAGAGAGGTGTCCTCCACGGTCGTCTTTTATGAAGTCCACTTTGGCTCAAACAGCGACGGATGGTGCGATCTGACACTGATGGACCTTGACCTTGGAGTTCACCTCTAATCTCTTTGGAAGTTGTTCTGGACTCTTTGGTTACCATTTGTATTATCCGTCTTTTAATTTTGTCATAAATTTTCCTGATGCGCCCACGTCCAGGGAGGTTGGCTACAGTCCCGTGGGCCTTAAACTTCTGAATAATATGTGCAACTGTGGTCACATGGACTTCAAGCTGCTTGAAGATGGCCTTATAGATTTTACCTAAACATGCTTGTCTATAATTTTCTTTCTAATCTCCTGAGACAACTCTCTCCTTAGCTTTCTGTGGTCCATGTTCAGTGTGGTACACACCATGATACCTAACAGCACAGTGACTAATCTTCACCCTTTAAATAGGCAGACTGATTACAAGTTTGAAGACAGCTAATTAGAGGACACACCTTAGTTTAACTTAAAGGAATTGACGGAAGGGCACCACCAGGAGTGGAGCCTGCGGCTTAATTTGACTCAACACGGGAAACCTCACCCGGCCCGGACACGGAAAGGATTGACAGATTGATAGCTCTTTTCTAGGGGTCCTATCATTTTTGTCCAGGCCATTTTCATTAGTTTGTTTTTTTAAATGATACTGTTGAACAACAATTCAAAAGCAATGTCGGATTTGCATTAGTTAATGGTTAATTAGTTTCTGTAAATATTAGTACTTTTTGTTAGTTTCAAGTTATTTCAGTGACCATTGTGGGTTTTTCTTTCTTTAATGGAAGGGTACCAACAATTTTGTCCATGTGTATATAAGAAAAATATACTATATATCAGTCTTCTGGTTTAAAATGGGTTTGAGATGTAAAAGCAATTTAAAACCATTAAAAAGAGTTGAAACTAAACTGAGCCGAAACAACCACAAAATGATATCATGTCAATACAGAGAGGTAAAAGAAACAATAGAAGCAAAAGCGGGTTTTTGAATTTAAATCATTTTAATCCAAACACGTTTTTTCTTATTGGACACACGAGGACCTCTCTCTCAATCTACTCCCCAGTGGATTAGCTTGTTTTACTGTCGAGTACATTCCACAGTTACACTGTTGCTACTTTCCTGCTCGCTGGTGTGCAGCGTGGAGCCACAGGGACACAATCTATCGGTCCCGTCCCACTGCTGCTGCACAAAAGCAAAGTCTTGTTGTATAAGACGGCTGGAGATGGAAAAGACAGGGGACGTGAAGAGAAGGGCGCCATCCCCCTCATTTGTGCACTCAGAGCTTTTCAGGGAAAAGCCGTGGGCCCAGCATGTTTTATTGCTAATGCCTCGGTGACTTCCAAGGGCACTTAAAGGACTTCAATCATCAGATTTGCACTCCACTCGCTTCAGACCCAGAGGAGGCCTCAGGAACGGGAGGGAGAGCACCCCCTGAGAGGAGGTTGTTACAGTGCCCCTCTTTTCGGCTGATTTAGCTGTTTTCCTTTCCACCTCCTATTGAACGTTAAGCAACGGCTTAACCGGCAAGACGAATGTGTGTTTACGCTTTTGAAAAAGGAAAGTAGTTATAAGAGAAAAGAGGAGGGGGGGCGAGGCAATGTTCTTTTTGTATTCTTTGCAACCCAGGACCTGGGTGGAAAAGGCGGCCAAGAGGACATCATACCTATAAATCAGGTTTCCGGTAGCAACAGCACTGGTAGGCCAAAAGACCGGGCCCGATCTTCTTCCTGCTCATCCTCCCACCTTCACATCTTGCTCAATGTTTTCTTACCCACATATTTATACTTCTTCATTGTCTCTTCATCTTTCCCTTCCAACCTTGACCCCCGGCACGGATTCAACCCCCCAAGTAAAATCACAATCAAATAGAAGGAATATGCTGTTTTAACCAGTCATACATCAGTGCTCTGTCCCCTCGCTGTCAGGCCAAGTTAGTACATTCAGCCGGGTGTCACATTTCCATCACTGCCAATCGGAGCCAGAGCTGATAAAAACCTGAAAAAAACTGATAGTATCCATTCTCACTGCAGACAAAACCCAGATGTTTGTTGGTGTCTGTGTTTTTTTTTTAACCAGTGGGGCTCAAGTCGACCTGATTCCTCGAACCATCAGCCCATTCCTCCCCGGCAACAACCCGGCATTTCTGGGCCTCTATACGCAGCCAAAACTCGAGGCCCCTTACTCCAGCTTGGATACAGTAGGAGGGGGTTGGGGGGGGCGGGGTGGGGGGGAGAGTTATAGAGGGGGAACATTGTGGGTGAAGGTGCGGGGAAAGGGCAACAACATGAGAAAATGAAAGAGCAGGAGAGCTGTGGAGGAGGAAAAGAAAGGGGGGGGGGGGGGGACCGACCTGTGAGAGGAATCTGGCAAGGCCTCATTAAGTTCAAATAGGTAACCCAGCCAGTAGGTGAGCACATTCCCATTAACTTGGCAGTGGGGATAATTTCCTCCAGGCTTATGGGTTATTACTTCCTCTCCCATTGCTGTAGCAGTATTGTTTTGCCCCAGTGTGAAGTCATGCACACTGCAGGGATAAGCCTGTTCTCTGATATGGACAATGATGGCTATTGTCTCTTGTCCCCCCCCCCCCCCCCCCTTCCACTTGCTACAGGAACAGAGCACAACAACATGTTTTCAGGGGCACTGATGCCATCCATTCTCTGAATAGAGATTTTGATGATCAGCCATAATATTTTAGGGGTGGACTCGCCACAAGGAACAAGACTGTCAAATGATGTGACTTGCTCATGCAGAAGCCACAAGTCTGTATGATACCAACTTTTATTTGCAGTGTAACATACCACATCACCCATGTCCCCATGTGAAGTCCCCGATTGGTAGAGCTCACTGTTACCATGGAAATGTTTACACCAATCACAAATATCATGTCGGCTATGGCGATTGGATGGTTGGTGTTAGATAATGTGTACCACAATGATTTCTCACAATGGGGAGGGGTGAGCACAAGAGTCCAACAGAGGGAAAATCACTACAATAAAGTTGGAAAGGGAGGATTTCCATTGGTTTAATGAATGCCTACTTCCTTTACCCTTAAAATAATGATGTTCCTTTAACTTTTCTCCAATATACTGTCTGTAAATCTAATTTGTTTTGGTCACAATTCCTATCACAGCTGGTCGAACTGGTTCCAGGTTAATATTCTTTTTATAGTTATTTCTGAAACCTCAAGACAGTAAGTTACTTTCGGAACCAGAGCTGCTCTTGAAGGACGCTCACAGTTCCGCTCCATATCCAAGCTACTGGACCTAATGGAGGAGATATATCGTCAAACGTCATTGAATAAACACCAAGTACGCAATAGTCACATCCGATTCATTCAAGTAACGTTGAAAGTCAATGATGACAATCAGTGCTTAATTTGTAAATCCCAAGGTGCCGGAACGCAAAGTACATATGACAGCGCAGGGATGACGAGACGGGCACAGGTCCCGGAACGCATAAAGAAAACGGTGCTGAAAAAAACATGCAAATGCCCACTGACAATGCTGTGGGACTTACAAGCCTTAATTTCAAATAATATCCATGGTATAAATTTTATGACAATAATTTACAATTATTTTAGGCTATACTGCACAGCACAGGCAAATGCCCACATCAACACAGGTGGGACTTACAGTCAGCAATTCATTTCTCAACATAGATCTAACTTGTAAAACATAAAAAATAAAAGTTCAAAGCTTACAATAAATCACATAAATCTTCCATTATTATTATTTAAAGATTGGCACGGAGGCCTATTAATAGACAGTAAGCTCACCATATTTAGTTGTCCAAAACACCCCACATCACGACCATGTCCGGATTCTCCTCCTCCTCCCTGTTTCGGGTTTTACTGCGTGTCTGTGACTGCTGGCGCTGTAGCTAGCTCCCGCTCCGGCTGGCGGGCAACCTGACCTGCTGCTGCCGCGGTACCGGCCTCCTGCCCTGGCTTGGCTAGCTGTCGGTGAAGCTAGCTAGCGGTTGCGGCGCTAGTCTCCTGCTACAGCTGGTTTTGCTCGTCAACATGACCGCTGCAACTGCCCTTGTCGCCGCTTGTCGAGGCTTTTCTGACTCGTTTCGAAGCGTCATGCAACTGACATGTTTGCATTGAACAAGTAACTCTTTGTTCCTCTCTGCTGCTTGCTCCCCAGAGATGCGGCAAATTTCAAAAGTTTTTGTCTGCGAAGCGGGGTGCATCAACAACAGATCTCCGAGTCTTTCAAATGACGTCGTTTTATCTTAATGAACAACATGAAATTCATGGGATTTGTTCTGTAAATTATTATATGAATATTATTGTTTTATTTTATACATTTTTTTAAATTTTTATTAATATTAACAGAGCTGCCAACTTTTCAAAAAACCTTGGAGTGAGATTTTGTCGGGGGTGACCAAAATATAGCCGCGCAAGCAGAAACACAAGTTGCAAACACAAAAATCAAATGAGATATTTATTACAAAACGTCACATCAGCGGCGGTGTGTCTTTAGCCGCCGCCGCCACCCCCGCCCTGGAGGATGTAGCGAACTTCGTCAGCGACGGACCTCTTGTCGGGGGGGGCGTGGCGGCGCCTGCCCACACTGCCTTCGCGATCGACGTATTGGCCACTTGTAAGAAATCACTTTTTTTTATGGCGTGAGAAATTGGATGTGTGTCACACGCCGAAAGCGTGAGAGTTGGCAGCTCTGTATTAATATTTTTTTCTATACGAGAGGTACCGGATCAGCCCAAATAAGTCCCGGAACACGGGCAGGCCAAAACCAAGAGGTGCCGGATCCTGTTCCGGCAGGATCCGGCACAAATTAACCCCTGATGACAATGCATCTAGCGAGGGGCATGCATCTACGGCGGCTCAAAGGCTTGTGTTCGGTGTGTTTTGACGACTTTAATGATGCACTGGTCGAGACTTTTACAAATAAAACTGAAATGTTAAAGGCAGCAAGGAATTTGCTGGGTTTACGTTTCCTTTAAATATCCTATGTTTCCTTTATTCAAGAGTAGCAGTAAGCTGAGCAATTTCAAGTTTTCTCGTTTTTACAGATATCTTACTTCAATGTAATTTCCTATTTATAGGCGACATTCCCGTGACTAGATGCGTTTTCTACATTAAAATCTCCGTGTTCTCCTCCGGCAGTTTACAGCACCTCATTATCACCTCACTGGAAACAGAGGTCGTGAATCTGCTCAGAGTTTGTCAGCAGCGTGTGATTGATGATCAGTTATAGGAGTTCAGGACTTTGTGCAGAGACGTGGAGCTGAGTTACAGCTCAGGCCTGGCTCAGGGATGACTGTATACTGTGTGTGTCTACTGTATTCTCACGCACAAACAGACACACACACAGACACACACACACACACACACACACACAAACACACACACTCACTTGTATTTTCACTTTCTTGAACATCGCAAGTGCTGTTTTTGGACAATTTCTCCAATTTCCCCTGAAATAATTCATGGGTCTTAATCAAAACTACCAGAAACATTAAGGAGACTGTTATTTATATGAGTGAGTACAAAGTGGTGCAGTTCTATTCTAGTCACCAAGGAGGTTATGTTTGTATCTGCATTTGTTTGTATGTTACCAGAATAACGCAAAAACTACTCCACCAATTTCCATGGAATTTTGCAGAGGGGTGGGGCATGACCCAAGGAAGATCTTCTTAAATTTAGGTGCAGGTCAACATCAGCAGGCGAATCCAGGGACTTTTTCGTGTTGAGATATGAATTTTTTTTAACATGTGGATTGATTTCTTCGAGAATAATTCACGAATCATTATTCCTTTTTAGGGGACTGCAAACAATAATCCATTTCAATGTATTTTAACAAGGGGTTCTGGGGCTTTGAGGAGGTATGTGCTCCTGTGCTATATAGTAAGATGGTTATGTTTACGTCTGCATGAATTTGTGTGGGGGTGGGGGGCATGACGTGAGGTAGAAGCCATTGAATTTGGATGCAGATCTGCATCCTGAAGTTTTTAACTGTTGTTAATTTCTCAACAAGAGAACCAAATAATATCAGGCATGTTTAGGGGTTGCTATTTT
This sequence comes from Pleuronectes platessa, assembly GCF_947347685.1. Lineage (NCBI taxonomy): Eukaryota > Metazoa > Chordata > Actinopteri > Pleuronectiformes > Pleuronectidae > Pleuronectes > Pleuronectes platessa. The sequence continues at coordinate 11,293,622 of NC_070648.1, forward strand.
TGAGTGTGCGCACTTTGGTGCAAATAAAAATCTGGACCAGGTGAAGTTAAATGTGTATTTCACAAGGGGACTGTCATATAGCCTTTGTCAATGTGAATATTCAACATAGCAAACGCAAAAATAACTTGTTATATATTTAACAAATTACCCCCAAAATGCATCTTGGCACAAGAAAAGTCTTGTTTAAAAATAAAGAATTTCAAAATAAAGTCTTCTGCATGCGTTTAGAACGGCCATGAACGGTGACTACAACAACAACAACAACCTGTTGCTGTTGCTAGAAACACGTGTGGGGACATTTCCCAGCAGCAACTCCAGGGGCTCGCAGCTCCATGCATCAGCAGGCATGACAATTACACACCCACTTCACACCATCAGCCACATCTTGGAAGCCCATCCCCGACTCAAGACCCCCGGCACACACCTCGGGAGCCACACGGACACCGCATCAGCAGCATCCTTTAACGACCGTTATCAGAACTTGGGAGCGTTGCATCCGTGGAGGTCTCTAACTTGCGGAGGCTGATTCGTGCGCAGCCGCATAATTTAATTTTTTAGAGGGGGGGAAAGTTGATTTTTTTTTTTTACGATGGCCAACTCCGGTATCCAGCTGCTGGGATTCTTCCTGTCTCTCATTGGCGTCGTGGGGCTGATCATCGGGACCGTTCTGCCGCAGTGGAAGATGTCCGCCTACATCGGGGACAACATAATCACGGCTGTGGCCATGTACCAGGGACTGTGGATGTCCTGCGCCTTCCAGAGCACCGGGCAGCTCCAGTGCAAGATCTACGACTCCATCCTGCAGCTGGACAGTGAGTAGGACTCAATCTGACTTCATCTGTGCCTCCATGTGCTTACTTCTTCTTTTGTTTTATTATTTGATTCCATTAAAGTGGCGTCAAAGCGCAGAGTCTCGTCCTCCTCCTCCACCCGTCCTTCATTTAAAAGCCCCCTGTGAACCACACGGTTTTTACTGATCAGCTTCACAGCCTCAGGGTGCAATCTGCTCATCACATCCCATAATTGCCATCAACTGCTATCACCAGCAGATACAGTGTGCACATTGTCTTCTCCTCTATTAGGCGTCCTTTCATAGAGGCAGCTAAACAGGGGGGAGGTGGGAAAAAGAAGTGATGAGGGTTAAAAAGTTGAGGAAAACTCAAGGAAACCTTCCTCCCACCTGTTAAAACACAAACAAGGTGACACATGAACCAAGCAGCATTCTTCTGGATGGGCGCCGAAGAAAAAAAACTATTTTAATTTATTGCCTGTTCTTATTTCTATTTTGTGTTAAACACTCTCCGCTGCTTAAACCAGTGAATTTCCCCAGCGTGGGATCAATTATGCGGATTTTATCTTATCTTCCCAAACAACAAGCTGCAGCTCTGCTTCACCAGAATCTCTGTATTAAATAAAACACCGCGGCAATTGTTGCAAAAGATGTTGCCAAAAATAATCTGTGTCAACACGGTGGCCATGGTAACCAAACCACAGAGCGCGCAGGCATCACAACTATCTGCTGGACACAAACCATCACTATGATTTATTTTTGATTAATGACGGTTATTCAAGGAGACGTGCCCACCGGCCGGGCGGCGATAACTACGTTACACCTAATTTGCTGACTGACAATGATGGAGGTCATCAAAGTCTCTGGAGTAAATTAGAGTTCCATCTATGGACAAATACTATACTTTCTTTGCAAACATCATTTAAAACAAAAACTTTGTCGGCTGATGTATACGATCCGGCTGATGGAATCACAGCATATCTGGTGGATTCTGATTCACTGATTGCCTTATGTTGACTGAATACAGTAGGCTTATTAATGAGCTGGATAACAAACAGGAAATATGATCAAACAGCCTTTGGTGTCTGACCCTTTGTCTGTGTGAGATAATCTGATTCATACAAGGTGAAGGTACAGGGGCCTCATACATGTTCTTATGGTGCAGATTGCTGAATTCAAACAAAGTGGGGGCCCACAGCTCAGTTTTGAAGGGGTTCATTACCCATGATTGGATAAACTCAAGTCATTCAGTTGTCTGCGACTGTGCCCATCCTGCTCAGAATCTGCGTTTGCCATTTAATCCACCCTTTTGTTTCCCGTTCCCTCGGCTTTATAGAGTTCTCCCTCTTCCCTCTCTCGCTCTCTCTTCTACATCCTCTTCCCCTCAGTGTCTCTCTACCCATCCCTCAATCCCTCCCTCGCTGCTGGAGGGTTTTGTTTGTTTGGACAGGGCAGGGATGGCCTAGACTGGCACAGACTGGTTCTAGGTGGACGGAGGGTGGTGGTGGTGGTGGGGGTAGTGGGGCACCCTCGCGGTAGGTTTACAGTGTGAAGCGGGGGAGGGGGAAGGGGGGGGTGCTGACGGATGATGATCCTGGGATCCTCACAGTCATGGCAGAGCCGGCCTCCACCTCTCAAACAGCCACAGATGGGGGGGGGGGGAGACAGTGGAACACAGAGTGTTTGTGTGTGCCAATGTGTGACAGTGTGTATCCCATGGTTTCTCTTCCAGGAAAAGCTCACATTAAAGTGTCCTGAAAGGCTTCTATGAATGTAATTCACAGCCTCGGCACACACTCATAAAGCTTCTTTGATAGGACAGTTTATTAGTCATTCCTCATTGTTTTTCTACATCTCACGTTTGCACTTTGCAAACAGGATTCAATATTGGACTTGATGAGCTCCTTCCCACATTCCACTTCGCGACAGAGCACACATTTACTGTACTCCTCTTATAAAAATGATAACCATTCCCCCCCTCTTTCTCCGTCTCCCCCAGGTTCGCTTCAGGCCACTCGTGCCCTGATGATAGTTGGCATCATCGTGTCAATCGCAGGGTTGGGCGTGGCCTGCATGGGAATGAAGTGCACCACCTGTGGAGGGGCCAACAAACTGCGCAAGTCCCGCATCGCCATGACAGGGGGCATCATCCTCCTCGTGGGCGGTGAGGAGGGGCATGCTCCTTTTATTACATTTTTTACCGATAAGTTTCCACATGTAACACGGCCACTGCAGTGATCTACAGTACGTGTAAGGTTCATTTACTAACCCCTCTCAGCAAAGGGTTAAAGACAACTGGATAAGTTTAAGAGCTCATTTTATTTAATAAATAATAAAACCATGGGACACCACACTAAAATGAGGGCTAAGCATCTGAGCTTGTGGCATATTAAGCAGCAGGAGATTTTTCACAACAACACAGAAATCTCAGGGGCAGTCAGGTGAGGGGTGGAGCAACAGATTCCCACGTTATCCAGAGTTACTCCCAAGGGGCCGGTCGGAGAAACCCCTCAGAAAAGTCTGCAGCCTCTCAATTGGACGGTTGCATTCTGACACCCAGCCCCTTTCTCCAGTTCAGTGCATGTCTGAGAGCGGCTTACTTGGAGAAAAAAAGACTCTCCTTGAAATCCTGTGAACGCCAAGGGTCAGCTGCACCACAGGTCGGTTGCTTCCTCACAGTCCTCACGGTAGATATTCAACATGGCTCTTCAAGGAGCCATGTTGAACTCTGTCTTAAAACTGCGGCACATTCACCCTGGCCTGCAGAAAACATGAGGGGAACGAGGGACCTCTTTACAGATATTCACTTGAATCCTACAAGCATCCTACAGGCACACTGCATAGTTGAGGTGAGAGCCCCTTTAAATATTAATTTAGTCTCACAGTCACAGGCTGTGTCTCATGTTAACAAAATTATTTACACTTTGTATTATACCTTTTAGGAATCAAACTATGCTTGAATTCACATTTGCTCCTCGTCTCTGCTGCGAGCGCAGTGCATGATGGTACATATTGCTTGGTAGTGACCAGAAGTTGTAGAAAATTGTTCATGAGGCATCATGGGAAACAATGAGTGCACCATATAGACAATACAAAATTTCACTTAACATTCAGACACCACTAAAAAATGGTCAGCCCATGGTATAGTGGACTGTATAGTGATAAGTGAGTGATTTCGGACATAGCTAAACACACACACACACACACACACACACACACACAAAACCCCTCCCAAGCAGTGAGCCAACAACTAGTGTGAAAGTGAGCTAGATATCCACCCTGTTGCACACACTTTTTCATGTCAGGTGTGAATGTGAATTCCCCCTAAAGTTAGCAATCAAAGAAAATCATTTTGACTTATTCTCAACTCGGGCTAAGCCTCTTGTTCATACTCATCGGACCTTTCAGTGAAGCCTGTGAAGTAAAGCCTCAGACCTCGTGAACAGCTGAAATACTTGACAGTTTCATGTCTGGTTCCAGTGATGACACGGCCCCAGTTGTAAGATATTTCATCCTGACTCACCTCGCCATCACAGAGTGGCTTTGATCTCCTGGACATCACACAACATGTGGGAGGAAGTTTGATCCCGAGTCCAGACAGCTTTCCTCCCACTCCTCTGCCCCGGCCCCCCAGAGGTCACAAGACTGAATGAGACCACTTCTCTCCGGATTCAAACCAAAGGGTCAAACTGGCTCTGAAGAGACCAGGAACACTGAAAGCTAACTGTGCTGTAGTCCATAGCTACCTGGTGACTACAAAGGGGAATTAAAAGTATGTCTGATCTTTCAGGATTGGACGACGGACTGATTGACGGTTGACTTTCTCTCCTCTCAGGGCTTTGTGCCATCGTAGCGTGCTCCTGGTTTGCTCATAATGTGATCCGGGCTTTCTACAACCCATACACTCCTGTCAACACCAAGTGAGTAACCAGTAACTGTATATACAGAAGATAATTACCACGATCACATCCGTCTGTGAAATATGAAGCTACACACAACTGACGGGTATCTTAGCTTAGTTTAAAGATTACAATAACAATGCGTGTTAAAACTAATTGCTTGACTCATAAAGAAAGTTCCATATATACATATCTATATACTTTACAGATATAGACGTGAGATCCAACATTTTGCAGATAGAAAACAAGTATTATCCAAAATGCTGAACTATTCCTTTAAGTTTGAATGTATTGTACAGACACTATAATGTTGTATGTACTTTACTGCATTTGTTACTATACTTCACATATTGTCATATGATGATAAATTGTTTTTTAACAGATTAATCAGAACAGTCGTTACAATAATAGTTTATAGATAAATTAATCAGGGATCAACACAATATATAATTGATATAATGTAGATAATGATAATGTAAAACACTTGAGGGACCAGATTGAATAAATAGGTTACTCTTCATACTCTTCCTGTATAAGTATAATTTTTTCAACGTAGCATCGCTCTTTCTTTTCTCGCCTCATCTCCGACAGGTTCGAGTTCGGCGCAGCCATCTTCATCGCGTGGGGGGGCTCCCTCCTGGACGTCCTCGGCGGGGCCATGATGGCCGCCTCCTGTCCGAGAAAGAAGCAGGTCTCCAAATATCCGTCCATGGCCAGCTCCCGCTCCGGTGCGCAGAGCGGCACGAAGGAATACGTCTGAGAGCGCCCCCTGTCCTCTTCTCTGCGGTGGGACTCAGACAAAGAAGCCCCCCCACCCCCATCAACACCCCCACCTTGATGCAGCATCGGCGAGGAGTCAAACTGAAGTTGTGAATCACAGATGCAAAGCGTTACAAAAATGGGACATTTATTTTCCTTTCCTTTCAGGCCTTTGATAACAACCCCCCCCCCCCCCCCAATTATCACTCAGCAGTCCAACTTATTCCAACGAACAATGTCTCACACCCCGTGCACACATTCCACAATTGTTTACAAGTGGGCCTCGCAAACACATTATAATTGGATCCCCTGACTTAATAGACAACCCTCAGGGTGGAAACTCCTGTAGCCTAAAGCGTGGATTGCGGCCAACCATTGCACGTCCGTGTCAGACCCAGCGTGTATTAGCGGTTGCCATGTAATTGAAAGTAATCAATTCCAGTTTGGTGTTTGGGCTGTGAATCAGGAGAGGGGGGTGGGGGGGTCTGTACAACAGAGGTGCAGGCTGACAATGCAGTGTTTTATATTAACCGGTGGTGGTTCTAAAATAGCTTTTTGCGCTGAGCAGGGTGCGACTTCACACACGGGGCTCACTCTGTTGGGTGAGCGTAGCACACAGGCCTTTTTTTACGACAACACTCACTACACTACACTACACTACACTACAGGCCCCACACCTCTTCATACCGGTATGTTACAAACCCGGCTCAGCGACAAAATATTTCATCGCGCAGTCACAGAATCCATATTTGCCACCATGGGAATAAATTGCCTCTATTTATTTTGTAGGTTTTTTTGGCTCATGTGTAGATTTACATAATCGGTAGTTCACTGTGGCCCTTTTTTGTAGCTGTCATGTGTTTGTTAAGACGTGTTGTGCTCTGAACAGTGTCTGCTGTTTTTTTAATGTCATAGTTTTATACTCTTGGCTCATCCATTAGGTAATGGTGTCATGCAAAAAAAGGAATGAAAGAACATTTTTAACATGTACAACAGAACTTATATAATAAAGACATTGCAACATTGGTACTCGAGTTGTGGTCAAACTGTGATTCACTAGAATGACACTCAGTAGAGAAATACCTCTGCTAAAACCCGAAAATCCCCTTGTGAAAAGATAAATTAATTTCTCTATATCTGGATTTGTGTTTTGGACTTCACCAAATTGCACACCCTATTAATAAAGTTCTTTTAAGCTTTTTTAAATAAAGATCCATGAATTATTCTCAGAGATATTGCCCTGTTTCGCAATGTTAAAGAAAGTTATTCAGATCCAAACAAATGGCATCTTCCTTGGGTCATAACCCACATCTCCCCTAATTTCATAATATTCAGCAAAGTAGTCTTTGTGTAAACCTGATCATAAACAGACACATGCAGACAAAAGATTATCTCCTTGGGGGAAGTATCACAAATTTCCTTCTGGTAGAATTAAGAGAATGATTTCAAAATCACCTTGCATTAAATTATTTGGCTTGCTGCAAATTGCCTTGGCTGAAGGCGGTAAGTTCTTTTTTTCATTTACTTTCATTTCACAGAAATTCACCCTATTATTTTTGTTTTTAATTCAGTGTCAATGCTACAGAATGCAGTAAATTAAAAATTTTTAAAGTATGAATCAAAAAATTAAAGTTGGAATATGTAAATTAATATAAAGGGAAATGGTAGATTTTTACTGGATAATTAAATTGGTTAATGGTCTTGAAAACATTTGATTCTATGATAAGGTAGCAGATGTGATAGTTGTGTGATAGTAAAAAGAATCATAACACAAAAATTACAAGTCAGGTAGATGCATTTTTAAGTATCAATCACTGCATTTCGCTGTTTCAGAACACAACGGACAAAAGTGCATCAGAACAACAGAGAGAAAAAAAACTTGCAAATCAGCCATGTTTAAGTACATTCACTTAACATAACACAAAATTGCAAAGATACCACGAAGATTTGTCTTTATATATTTCGCGAGATCGCTTCACGAGACGTCGGCCGGTTCCATGCAAACGGCGGCCGCGAAAAAATCCTGAACGACGACCTCCGAGTCGGAGAAGAAGCTGAGTGAGTAGAACGCAGCGCTTCCGCCACGCAAAGTGAACTAGTAACAATTCCACAGTCAACCAAGTAACGCGACATCAGCCTGATCCTTTACAGACATTATGTCACTCCGAGGTCCACTGCAATCACCATTTAAAAATATAAATCAAGGTTGAGATTGTCTCAGCAACACGAGCTAATCCTAGGCTGCTTGCTGTCAGGATCCCATACAGCAATTGTAAAGCGACGGTTGACCTAATCTTCAAACAGTCAACCTGAACCTGCAATTCCCTATGACGCCCAGTAGGAGCAGCTCAACAATCATCTGTTGTAAATATATTACATATAATTTGGCATCCGGCTATTTTTTTTCTTCCAAACATTGAGGAATTTCCATGACCTGTTATCACATAGGTGCAGCCGACTACTGGGAAACCCCGGCGTCGGAAACAAAAACACAACCTTGTGTTGTTGTTTGTGATATTTAACCGCTGAGTCTGCAGATCCAGCTCCAGCGACTCAGCGCCATCTAAAAAGAGCCAAAACTGTGGCGTGGTCTGAAACCCTGCCCACACACAGCTAGCCCTTGGCAGCAGGAGAACCGGTCACTGATGCTTTGCACAGACTCCATGCATAGAATTCTGCAACATGTCACTGCACATAACAGGCATTCCCACAAAGTGCACCATTTGGAAAACATAGTAAAATCTCAAGTCGCACGGGAACGGATAAGCAGTATCCGTCCAGAAGCGAGAACGAAGAAGCCATAACAACACGAGAAAGTGTCTCAGTTGGTTTAAATAATTAGCAGTAGTCGTTTTCTTCTTCTTCTTCTTCATCTTTTATAAATAGCGAGCTTTCATCCACTGGAAAAATAGTACAGCGCTTGCATCAGTGTGAGAGTAGAGAAGGATAGTCATTGCACAACCAAAGCTTAATGTTTTACCTGCGTGATACACATTAACAGGCGTGTGTTACCCCCCCCCCCCCCCCCGCCGTACAAATCAGTAACCCCGGCCGGTGAACATTCAGGCGAGACGCCGCTCGTCCTCTCACCGGCCTGCTCAGTGCAACTTTAGAAATGTAGCCCTTTTTCTGAGAAGCTCTGAAAAAAATATACACGCTCTCCTCCACATCCCACTCATAATCCTGATAGTCTATATGTGTGTGTGTTTGTGTGTGTGCGGATGCAATACAATTACTTCACAGTATGACCAAAGTTAAATAAACACTATATACAATCAGAGGCTTCGGCCGGCGCTAAACGAGCCGCTCTTTGTGCCGCGCTGAGCCATCAGACACTTCCAGTAGGACACTTGACGCGATCGAGGCCAAGATCGGCCGACGTGGAGGTTTGGAGTCTCTCCCGCTGAGGTGGGTGGGGGGGGGCTGCTTCACTCTTTTTTTCTTTTTTTTGGCACTTCGCGGTGAAGTTTAGGAGATGGGAGAGAGGGAGACGGGACACTGCCCGTTGTTGTTCATGATGTCGTCCACGTCTTCGTCGTCCAAATCCACTGAGGAGGGAAAAAGGTCGAAAGGTCAGCGAGGGGCGACTCTGCGGGACCAAGAGTCAAACAGGAGCGTAGATACAGTGAATCTATTTGATCCACATTAAGACATCAAGCCTGCTTTAGTTTCACATTAATCAACATATACCTGATATACATTTTCTACTTTAACTCTCAGAGAGAAGAGAAAATGGAGAATGACGCTTCCAAAGAACTATTGCTTGGAAGATTTTACAATTTTCAAATTACAATAAGGGTTTAGAGATGACATTTATGTGATACCTGCACACCCTTGGCTGTATTATTAACATTGCAATATTCTTCTTCATCTTCAAAAAAAGAAGAAATCCAACTTCTATCTTCAATCTTAATCCCTGGGAATAGGCAGCTCGTGGAAGTACGTTTCAAATGTGTTCTCCTCTAAATGGTCTGTTCGTTTCTGCAGCAAACGTTGCATATGCAAAAAATAACTGAATAAAACTGTGTGTATTTGATGTTCTGTGGTTTGATTATAATCTGCGGAGAGCATTAGGAGGGAGGTTCAAGAAAATGGAATAGAATAACAATGCTTATAATACAGATCCTATAACTATATTAATAATCTAACGACTGTGACAATAAATGTATTAGTAAAGTAATGCTCTAATCTTTACAACAATAATCTTACAAATTAAGGGGGGGATTCTGAGAAAAAAACAATGAATAATCAAGAAAATTAAAAATTAAAAAAGAGAAAAGAACGAATGAAAAACAGGTCTATTGATACTTATCGTTGTTATTTATAATAACATTCTATATGTGTGCAGCTGCTGAACTCATCTTGTGTATCTTATATAAAGCTGCAGTCTCCGGCACCTGTCCAACCCAAAGGGACCTCACTCACCTTTCTTGGACCGACCGATCTGGCCCAGTTTGGGCGCCCTCTGTCCGAGTCTCTGCGGGTTGGACCCGCCGCCATGCCCGTTGACCTGGGGGTGTCCCGGGTTGTACTGGCCTGCCGCGCCGGGCTGCCGGGGCGGCCCAGCGGGCGGGATGAGCTCGGGGATACCTGAAGCTCCGTACATCTCCGCCGCACGGCTCCTCTCCTGATCGGCCGCTAGATGTCCTCCCACTCCAGGCGTCGCTGCGTCGTGTCTGTGGAGCCGCTCACTTCCGCAATGGCATCGAACAACGAATGTATGGACAGCACGACAACCCGCTGGGGAGCGAGAGGGAGAAAGTCCTCCGTGCCTGTGAATGGAAGCAAACACGTCCGTCACAAATGGCGCTCCTGCGTCAGGGGGCTCGGTGGCCGCTGCGCACCAACACTTGTTTACATTGAAATAAACGATGTGTGCTTTCCTCGAACAGGTGAAGCCAATGTTTCCCTGACATTCACAGCAGCGCGGCGCCACAGTAACGTGTCCACGGTTAAAAACCCCTTTTCTTCCCCCGCTGACAAAAACAGCTGCACCCGATCGCTTCCTGTCGGGTCCTTAACAAAACGCAGTTAAACGTGATAAACACGACCTCACCTCTTTCTCGCTGAGGCCGCAGTTCAGAGCTGGATCCGCCAAACGCTGCTCGGAGAACTGTGTTGTTGTTTATCGGAGCTCTCTCGCTCTCTCTCTCTCTCTCTCTCTCTCGCTCTGTCTCGCTCGCTCTCTCTCTCTCTCCTGGCACCACACCGAGGAAGCGTCGATTTAAAGGGACCTCTCGTCGTGTTCTCGGCCTCGGGGATTTCCTCGCATTGTGTCCTGACTCACGGCGGCATGTGCACGTCACCGCCGGGGCTGATGATAGCGACAGTGCTGACACCTCGGGTTATTGCAGCGGAGGTGTGCCAAAGTTTTTGGAAGGCGCGCCGCGTAATTACGCACCGGCGGTCATGCGCGAGAGTGACTTCGGCGTCAGCCAATGAGAAGCGTGACTGGATTATCCCCTCCCACCCCCCAAGCATACATAATCCATGTGCGTCTTCATGTAAAATGCCGCTCAAGTTCCCACACTTTAAATAATAACCAGAAACTTATTTTATAAAGCTTTCTTTTTTTTAACAAAGCTAAAGCAGAACCATGACTAGCGACAATCAACGATAATCAGGTCGTAAAACAGAGGGGAATCAAATGAAGTTGTACGTAATATATGTCAAGCATAAATAAAAACATAACTACTTTGAAAGGAGATTTAAAAGACGAAAACGATCTTGCTTCTCTTATCTCAGTAGGAGACACAGAATATAAACCGAAGCATCATCGAACTCAAGGTCATACTGTCAATTTTCCAAACCCACATATTACTGATGATTTAACAAAATATTTAGGTTTCAAAAAGCTGTTTATAGGAGGGCGATGAATTTGGAAAAACTAAATGCAACAATAATTCAGAGAAAGTTACTATATGAATCATCAATCATAAATCATCGTAAACAGTGCATTCATATTGGTATTTGGGATTGTTTTTGTTATTCTTTATAGTCAAAAGTTGTAACATATATAAGGCATTAACTTGGTATTTATACCCCTGACAGTCTGACAAGCATGGATTCCTTTATATTGGGCGCCAAATAGGGGCCACGTTTTGCACAAAGGGGCCAAGTATATGTCCGACGTCCATTCACAATTCCTGGTTTAATAAGGTACATATTTGAGTCACTCCTTGTTTACTGTTAGCTCTATAGCTTTGATTCATAGGCACTCATCATTGAACCCTTTTAAAAAATTGTGACAAACTGTCATATTTATTATAAGTTTTGTCAGTAAGTGACTATTCTTTTTTTCAAGCCTTCTGACAGGACACAGGAAATTTAGGGGCCAAACTTATTTTTAAGTTGGGGCCAGTGCCCCCCTGGTCCCACCCCTGGAATTTAGCCCAGGAGACATTCAAATTTCTTGTAGTTCAGATCACTAACTAGAACATTTTTTAACTATTGCATAAAAATAAATGCAAATGCTTTATATACAAATCAAATTGAGAATGATTTTAGTCTCAGTTTTAAAACATTGATCGATAAAAAGTTAAACCCGCTGAAAGAGCTCCAAATATAAAACATATTATGACTGAAACCCATGCAGAGTTGAGACATTATCAAAACAAAATCCCACTGATCAGCCTGCAGATCAGGCTCTTTCCATATTTTACAACATTTATTTAAGCAGCAGTGTCTGATTTGTAAAATATAAACTTTGACACACCGCTCTGTTAATAATAAGTCAATCTCTGCGGGGGGGTCAGACTGTAAATGGTTGACGGGTAAGTCGTTATTTTTCCACATAGAGGACATCTTGTTATTTTCCGCTGTGTGCAGCTTTATCGGACAGATTTCGTGTAACCAAAAAGCAAAGGTACAGGGGTGAGTCAGATATTTGGGTTAAACATTTTCCACAGTGATGCTATAACCCATGAGAGAGATTGATGACAGGGGCAGACGAGTACAATGCCCATTCTAAACCTGCCTGTTCTGTTCCAAACCGATCCTGGACCTCTCAGGACCAGTGCTTATATAGTGTCATTCATTGAGGACGTTGGAAACAATGGCTGATGCTGATGCAGACGCCTGTGCTGGTGATTCAAATGGCTCAGGACGACCTAGGCAATGAAACTCTGGAGACAAGAAGCCTCTACTGAATATTGCATTTCTGTGATTAGTGTGTGTGCTGCTCCTAGTATCACCTCTCATAGCTACACCACCTAACTTAGCTTTTTATAGCAAGCAAGAAACACATCCGGAAAAGTTGTGAGTTCTTTGTGAATTAGTCGTGGGAACAGGAATATGTGGTGAATACATACACTGATACTTTGTTGTCAAAAAATTTAAGTGAAGACAATGTTGCATCTTTTGAATCTTTGTATTTTCTCCCTTTGTCTTATATCCCTGTATATACATGATGATTATTATTTTACATTGTTAATAACCAGGTCCTGCTGTCACTGATATCGACTTTCTACATACAAAGAATGTCACCTGTGTTGATCTCCTGTGTGATCCCTGGTGTCAGCTTCAGCCCCTATGGAAGGGGCTTTTCTTGATATAGGTCGGATTCCCTCCACCAGGCCGTTCTCTTGTTTTGTTCACACACAAACATTCATCAGATATCCAAGTGGAGGTTATTATTTTATGGTGCTTCAGTGATGAAAACCCTTGCTCAAGGTGCAATTTCTGTTTCTTATACAACGCTTATAAATGTATAAAAGAAAAGGAAGGTAAATAACACTTAAAGAGACACCCATCCATAATATAATATAATATGATATCTGAAGGATCATCAATGTCTCAACCGCTTACAATGGATTAACTTTTTTTGCTGCTGCAGTTAACATTTTCAGGAGGTATCCGACATTTCCTTCTCTTATTTCTGGTATAGTTGACTTTCATGTCAAAGGGGTTTGATTCCCATTAAGCTGTTGCATGATTCTCCAAAATACCCAGGATATACTAAATGAGGTGCATGTCTTATATTTGTATTTCTCATACATCACTATGAACATTATAATAGGATTTATCCTGGTAATAAGCCGAAAGTCCTAATGAACCTAACACAGCTCTTCCATTTGAAATTCAATGATTTTTGGAAGAAAAGGACATTCTGTGATGACTAAGTGGTTTTTTTTTTTGTAGCTTGACAGTTTTGGGTCTCCAGCTGAATAACTCTCAAATCAAAACACTCTTCTTTTCCACTGACCTCTGTAGGTAAGCAAATAGCTTGACTGAAACTCCTGGTGTCAGGGATTCCTTGTTAGTCATCAGCTAATCTCTCACTCTGAGGATCCAAAACATTGTAGGTCAGCAGTCAGGGGAACAGAGCACCTTGTTTTTGCCATCTTATCTAACGGCTCCATATTTACACCCAAAACACTGCAGTCAAGCAAAGAGTGCACATACACACACACACACATGAAAGTCAAACTGAGAAGGCAGTTGGACAGGAAAAAGTGAAACACAGTTGATAACAAAACCGTCCTGTACTTGCTCCTCCAAGGATCTTTGGAAACTAAACTCTTAGACGGGTAAGTCATCTATTCTTTATCTAAACAACCCTGGTTGACTTTTATCCTTATTGAGATTTCACTCTATCTTCAGAGGTGGTGTAAATCATTCTGCTGACTGCAGCAGGTTGGATCAGAGCCATACTGAGAGAGTAAAAGGTCAGTTATCCTTTACTCTGAGTTTGAGCTGACGGGGGGGCGTGGAAGCTTGTTCTTACTAAACAGCTCACTGGAGGGACGCTCTTCTCTTTTCCCAGTTTCCTGTAGATCAGGGGTTTTCAACTGGTTTTGTCCCAGGGACCACAATTCTGACTAGAAAGTAATCCGCAGCCCACTGATGTGCCTACGTGTGAGTGTGTGTGTGCTTGCAAGTGGAGAGAAGGAAGTTTTAACATTTGGCTTTCCATGTTGGTTGTGTGTGTGTGTAGAGCTCTCTTAAGAAATTGTTTCTCAACCAGCGAACGTGGTAAAGTTCACTGTTATTGCAATTAATGGTTTTGGCTATTATGCCAATTTATTTTTCTTATTACAAAGTATTTGTTTTTCGCTCTTTTGTTTTATTTAATATTTTCATTATTAATTCTGCCCTTTTGGGCCTTCTTTTTGGGAAAATAAAAATTTCAATCATACAAACTACATCTCCAAGACCTCCTGAGAGTTTTTCTACCTAGCTCAACCACTCTTTTACATCTACCTTTAACACACATGCACAGGGGGAAACTACTGACAGTTTCTAGCCCCGAGCCGGTTTCAAGGTTCCCCTCATCACCTTTATATTATTTTAGACATATTTTTCTTATTTTAAATATTATTCACGATATTCAAGATTAATCTGGAAATGTGTTGAAATATCAAAGCAAATTTCACGGACCCCATGCAATGCCGTCGCGGACCACCAGGGGGCCGCGTACCCCTGGTTGAAAACCCCTGCAGATGATCAGTCACAGTCATTTTGAGTTCTCTCTAACTGTGGTTGACTGAGGAGCTGTAGCTGTAGATATAGAGACTTCATATCATAGACCTCTCATATAAGGACTATTTACTAGAAGGGCACTGAGTAGAGCACATATCAATATCAATAATAATTATTAACATGATTATTTTATCTTTATTATTAATAATAATAATATTTACTAGCTATATCATTGCTTTATAAATGCAATGCAATATGCCAATGAATGAACTTGCACTTTCTTTTTAGATTTTAGAACTTTAACTTAAAATAATATGTTTTTAATGGTGTAGCTGTTGGATACATCACTCATCACCGCATCACCGTCACTCACCCTAAACCTGTTCTTTAGGTTGTTGAAAGCCAACCACAGAAAACATGATTCATGCTTTAGTCAGCAGGAACAGACGCTGCAGGAAAACAAATTAACGGTGTTGGCAGTAAAGAGTAACCATTACTGATGTGTTGTTGACTGTGTTGGGGCATGTTTGCATGATAAAAAAAAGGTACATAGCAAGCCTCCATTATTCTTTTATCTATTTATTTGTGGCAGTGGATGGACAGTTCAGGTATGTCTCGACGGGCAGTCCAGGTCCAGCCGGAGAGCAGGGTTCATGAGGCAGGTCAGTGGAGCACCGGCCTGTGTGAGTGCCATAA
This sequence comes from Pleuronectes platessa, assembly GCF_947347685.1. NCBI lineage: Eukaryota > Metazoa > Chordata > Actinopteri > Pleuronectiformes > Pleuronectidae > Pleuronectes > Pleuronectes platessa. Next base: position 11,309,186 of record NC_070648.1, read on the forward strand.
AGACATAGGGGACTGTAAGTACTCAGCATCACACATGTTTGTGGATTCACTCTATATCTGACCATCAGCGCCGAGTAACAGGTGTCAAATTTTTGTGTGTACTTTCAGGCTGCTTTGCCCTGTGCTGCCTCCCAGTATTCACTTGCAAGGTGACCAGTGCGGTGGGGGCGTGTCCCTGCCTGCCTCTGCTGGACTGTATTGGCTGTGTGCCGCCGGCCTCTCTCGCAATGAGGGCTTCTGTCAGGGAACGATATGGTATACAGGTAATGAATAATAATAATAATAACATGATGAGGTACAAGTTAAAAAAAATGCATAATTTTTTGCCTCATGAACTGGATTGTTGGACACTGTTTTTCAGAAGCAATTGGGAAACTAAAATTCCACTTGTCCCCAAGGCCCACCAGTCCCCTTCAATTTAGTCCAGCAGCACCAAACTTCACAGACTCACAGAGAGTCCCCTAATTATTCTGGATTTGTTTTCCATCAAAATCCACTGATCTGGATCTTGAATAGGGGCAAAACTTACAGGGAATAGAAAATGGTCTGGCTGGGCTACTCAAGGAAAAGAGAGCATATTCTCTGATGTAGTGTTTACCAGTAGGCCTACTGGAGAGCCTTTTTCCTGATTTTATCCCCTGAATTGGTTGCTCCGGACTATTTCAGTTTCAATACATTGGTAATTTAATGTTCTATACGCATGGTGATGTAAAACTCCAGGTTGGTTTATACAGCCTGCAGCACTCTATTGATCTGTTTATTGTGAGCATAGAAGACCCATGTTCTCGCCCTGTGGAAAATGTGATCAAAACATGTACTATGCCGTGTGTGCAGTTGTTTTCTGCTGCAGTTATTAATTCGGTTTTCCTTCAACATGTGGTACATCTCAAACATGTGTTTCCCTGGGATGTTTTCCTGTTTCTCGCAGTTCCGTGAGAAACAGGAAAATCCGGGCACCAACTTGAACCACATTGTGTCTGGACCTCAATAACAAAGAGCTGCTGGGGCTTTGAAAAATTGCCACTGTCGCTTTGATAATAACACGTTTCAGTGATGCAAGTGATGACTGGGCATTGCTTTAGTGATGCAAACAGTGATTTGAATCTGTGTGGTGACAACAGATGAAACTAAGACTGAGGATGCAGTGAAACCAGGACATTAAATTAAAATATCTGCCCAAGAACTATAAATAACTTAATGAATATACAGCAAGGTGTTGTGGTAACCTTTAAGAAGCTGCCCAGGCTTCCCGGCCCATGCTTCTGTGTGCATGTGCCACAGACATCAGCTCTCCACCACCAATCACTGCACATCCACATGCAAACAGCACTTATCGAGGCCAAGATGCTAGTTTGACGTCGGACTAACCAGCTTTCGGGGCAGTGGAGATAAGGCAGGAGGTGGGGGCGATCGGAGGCCAGGCAGGCGGCGGCTGGAGCGCTGCCATGTTAGAAGGAGGTGGTTGGTAATGTTGGCTCCTCTGGAGGCGGAGTGGGCCGTGGGCCGCTGTCAATACTGCCAGAGAATGAGCTACAGGAAGATGCCAGATTAGTTCTTATTGAAACAAGTCCCAGCATGTAGGTTGTTTATAAGCCAAGGCAACAATTCTCCAGTATAGCGTGTGTGTATCAGGACACGTGTTAAACGGACCGCAGCTCTTTGGATCTGCGATGAAAGTCCTGGATCTTCTTACTCTGAAAATTCTGTTATCCTTCTGTGTCACCTGAACTCTATAGTGACCTCATGCTGCACTCTGCTTGATCTCTGTTCATCCTTTGTTCTAGGAACTCAGCTGACTGATAAGAAGCCTTATCATACATGACCCTATTTCCTCTCCAACACATTTAGCAGGCAGCCTATAAGTCACACATTTACTGACTATATGTTCCAACCACAGAACAATACATTCACACACTCACACCCCTGCTTTTTTTTTTTGGTCAGGGCGTAACCCACACAGACATCTCACTCACAGCATCCACCTCGCCTGTGTGATCCTTTCTGCAGAAAGCTTTCGCAAATAAACTTACATATGTTAGTTTTGGACTCAGCAGAGATATAAGTAATAATAGGCGAATATCAGCTGATAGTGCTGACTCATGCCTTCTTGCTGAGGCGCTACGACTTCATGGATTCTTCAACCCCTCACCCACCAGCGTTTCCATCTTGACGTCTCTCGCATGATCTGCATCGCGGCTCCTGTTGCCAAGAGCAAAGACTTGGGTGCAAGACACTCTTTACTGTGTCACTGACAAACACACATTCCATAAAATACCTCACTTCTTCATGCACTTTGTTTGTAGCGTATTTACTTAATTCGTCGATCTTTTTATTGTAAAGGAATGTAGTAAATTGATGACACATTTTTAAGAGTAATTGAAACTTAAATGAATACTGTTTAATACTAAGGATGCTCATGAGTGCCGCAGGGAAATGAAACACTCCACTGCATTGTACATCAGCGAAAAAACTGTCTTTCTATGCACCTAAATGCAAATGTTCACCTTTTGTTCGAGCCTCCCACCTGTGTTCAGGCCTCTCTGTGCGTGTCTTACAGGGGAGTGTGTGGAGCGACTGCCTGTACGGATGCTGCTGCTATCCACTATCCTGGCTCCAGATCTCAAGAGAGCTGAAAAGGAGAGCAGCTTCCCACGCCTCCTCCTCCTCCTCCTCATCGGCCAGATACACGGCTCTGACCCCCCTGCAGGGGGCGCACTTGGTCTAGACACATCCACCACTTTTCTGCAGCAGTCCTCTAGAGCCCAGGAGTTGATTTAATCACACTTCCTTCAGTCTGCAGCCGCTCCCTGTTACCTCGGAGAATTCAGCAGGGACACAATGTGTCCCAGAGAGAGGAAAGCTCCGTTTGTCCAAAGATGAAGTAAAAGAACTGTGATGAAAGTCAAGCAGGGGTCATTATGCAAGTTGGCTTGTTTTTTTTCCGATCAGATTATTTTGGTGGTGGAAAGTATTCAAGTACATTTACTAAAGTAGTTAAATACTTTAGTCTTGAATCGTATTTAATGCAATATTTTCACTTTGTTCATATCAATTGTAGGCTAATGTTAGTATCATGACATTTACCACACTGAGCAATAGTTAACTACATTTACAATCAGGATTTTACACACCCATGTGACATTTATATATAAACATACAATTTATTGTTTCAGCTCAATCTTTTGACTTCTTAAAAAATAATCTCAATAATTTTTTGAACATGTTGAAATATGCCTTGCAACATAAAATACAAATTCCTGGATCTGCCCCCTGCTCCAGATCTGCACCACAAATGTAAGGGGGTCCTCTCTGACACTCACCACATCCCTTCACCAAGTTTCATGGAAATCCTTTCTTTTGTTTTTCAGTATTAACAAACAAACTGACAGGGGTGAAAACTGAGGTAAAAACTTTGATGGATTTCAGAGGCCAACCAATTTTTTCCACTCACCAATGACCTTACTTACTCATCTCTTTATGCAACTGGTTTGTGTTTTATGCATACATTCAGTTGTGTGGCTTATATATTATATAATAATATATTTCCTTCGCATTCGCGTATTTGTGACCGAACCCTTAGAATCAACTAAGGGAGATTGGTTGGTTTTTAAATGTGCTACCAATCGCTCCCATCTAACCTCAATGAGGTTTTAAGATGAGGATCTGTGAATTGTCTATGTACAGTAATAAAAACTCAGATCTGGAAACATTTTATTAAGGTTAAACAGACAAGGGTGAAAACAACTTGTAAATAGCAGCAGCAACAACAAGAGAAGGATGGAGAACATTCAAACAAAAGCTCAGAGCCACGTGTCGCATGTGCCAGGGAGGATGAACGGTTTAGGACATTCTCTTTTCTTCTTATCTTTCCTCCATCTGAGAACTGACTTGCACTTTAAATAATGAGGTCATTTTGTGGTACAATGACGTCTGAGCTTTTACCAGATGCGTGACGGACAGATAGGCCCGATGTCTGACTATGAAAAGGCTCTGACGCCCGCCGGACAGGACGGACCAGTCGCTGACTTGCACGCAGCGTTGTCCCTGTCACGATCATCACATCTCGGAGGGTTTATAAGATGCAACAGTCCCCTGCAAATTCGTAAACATTTGGGATTTGTGCCCAAAGTCCCTGCTCGCTCCAATTGGACAGACGGTAAGGTAGGACAATCCGATAACAGAATAATTTTATATTTTATTATTTTATTTTTAGAGTTGGCATTCAAGAAACCCTCAGTGTCAAAATGGTTTGTCAATGGTTTTGCATCAGACTAAGTATGCTGTAACTTGAGGTGAAGAATTGCCATACACAGCTGTCAAGGAAATTCTGCAACCTGTGCATTTATGAAACCCTTTCAAAGAAAACAGAAGTAGACCAAATCTTTACTCATGACGGTTCCCAGGAACCACCAAGTCAGCATTTCTTAGAGACGATGTTCTGCATTTTATTCTATTTCAGAAAAAAAAATTTCATTGGACATTACGATCTGAATCTCACTTTATTTTACCACTAGCTGTTTCTGTTTTAGTTGATTCATCTGTTTTAATAGATTTTTTTTGCTTCAAGTAAAATTGCATATGCTTTTATTTATTCCAACTGCTTTCATATTTTGCATTTGCTTTTTTGCTATTTTGCAAATTGGACTATTTACTCTTTGTGTTTTCTTGGTGTCTTGGAATGTTTAATTTATTTTCTGTATCGGCCATATCATAAATGAGGTCTGTACCTCCATATATTTCTGAGGCAAATAAAAGTTGAGTGAATGAATTAAACAATGGAAGTGAGTCCAGTCTGGTGCCTTTTCTACCTCAAATAACTGGTTTCTGCAGCTAAACCAAGTCTGCTTTTCGGAAACAAAAGACACATTAGTGACCGTACACATTTGAAATAAACCAGTGGGATTGAAGCTCTGGACAAAAAATTCTCAAACTCACAAAAAAACATTTAGAGTACGTCATACTTTTTGCCTTTTTTTAATGGATGTCTTCATGTACAGCTAGTTTTCCATAGACAGTGATCAAACTGCTTTTATAAATTCCACCAACATTAGTATTTAGCCAAAAAAAGCCCTTGTTGGGGCTTCAATCAGATTGTACAGTTATATTCAATGTGACTGTTTTCTTCAGAAGCTAAAACCATGTCTGGGAAGATGGTGGTGACCCAACCCCGGCCCTTCATCACGACCTCTTCATCCAGCCAATGGACCTCCAGCATCTGCGACTGCTTCGAAGACCTGCCCCAGTGTGAGTGCTCTTGTGCAGATGTAATCTGGCGTGGCGGCGCACATCTAGAGAGTGATAAGGAGAGATAGGTGGTGACATTTTTTTGACCTGGTGTGGAGACAAGCACTCGCTTTCTAAGTTATTTGTGCATGAGATTGAAAGCATGCTGATCCTGCAAGCTGATCTGGGTTTGAGAATGCCAACAGATTAGACATCAGTGGGTGTTGCCACGTACAATTCTGTGTTGTATCCTTTTCCTGATGTGACTTGCTTGTTTGTTTTTTCCAGGTTGCTTGGCCTTTTGGTGCTTTCCCTGCTTCACCTGTAAGGTATCGTACGAGGCCGGGGAGTGTGTGTGCTTGCCCCTGCTGGACGCTTTCGGAATCATCCCGCCTATAACCACAGCCATCAGGGTGTCAGTGCGTCAGAGATATGGCATCGAGGTAACCAGATTCACAACCGCTTTGATACTTAGGTTCAAAACCTCACTCTTTATCTGATCTCTGATGACTCTTAACAGATCGTAACAGTCTGTTCCTCAAAACAGTATCCAAATGTCTCGTTAAGACTAGTGCATTGTTTGTAATGGGCTGTTCTCTTGTCCTGTGTTGATGCTCTGGAGTTACATCAGAATTATTCCTTATCATAAGTGAGTCCTCCTCAAACAATTCTACAATATGCAGTAATTATTTATTGTTTGGGTGCTGGACGTTGTGTGCAGAGCTTTTTAAGAACAGTCTATAGTGCATAGAGCTTTGTGTTCATCCTACCTGGTTTATCTGCAAAGGAGATTTTATAGTAATCATTGTTCATAAAATGAAAATGATTTAGATTTATTTGTGTTCACATTGGTGGTTCATATATAAGTACAAACGATTTACTGAACTGCTTCTATTTTTTCATACACCACATGTTTTTCAGAGGTCTGAAAAGCTATTGACACAATTTCCCGACCCCTGTCAAAACTTCTCAAAGTAAAAGTTCTATAATTCAGCCCAATATAAAGATTTACTGCAACAAAACAAACATAATACTTTAACTTCGAAGGCATAACACCCTAAAGGTTCTCTGTATGTTGCTGCCATGACTTAGATCAGCACCTAATGCAGTCGTGAATGTGTGTGTCGGTCCGTTAAGGTTGAATAAAAATAATCCGGCAGCAATTTATAATTGCAGTTTGACCTAATTACCCACCACTTCTGTAGTTTATCCAAAGACATGGTCCACAGACTGAAGTCACAGTGCTACATAGTGCTGGTGGCCTCGTGATTCAGATTTTATTAATCTTTAATGTATTGCAAACTCTACACTGCACCTCCCTGGGTCCTTAACAATATAAATGCCTTGTGCGAAGTACATATACGATGAGCGGTTCTCGAGATCTCCAGATACAGACAGACAGACGTTTGTGGAATTAGTAGGAAGATAGATCAACAATTATTAATGCATGATGGTAACTGTTAGCCTTATAAATATTTGTTGACATTTAACTATCTTGTAGGCATCAGTTTAATGCCACAGCTGCTGTACTTGTGCATGTTTTACACTTCATATCCCATCGCTCCTCTTATCGTGTCTCCATCTTCACAGGGCACGATCTGCAGGGACTGCCTGTTCGCCTGCTGCTGCGGGCCCTGCAGCTGGTGTCAGATAGCGAGAGAAATCAAGATGAGGACAAACCCCATTACATTCGTCAGCATGTCAACCTGAATTTTCTTTTTTTTGATCACTGGTAAAGCAAACATCATCGCCATCATCGGGGACTTCTCTTCATCATCAGGGCCCGTGATGTGATAATGAGAGCGGGCCCTTTGAATCAACTGCGTTCTCATCTGTTTCTTCGTCTGATTCTGTGGAATGTCATTGAGCAGCTGAGTCAGGATCAGCAAGCGATGGTCATAGAGGATTCATCACTTACTGGAATGACAAAGAGAGATAAGCAGGTTTTTGGCCTGTGCGACAATCCACTGACAGATATTGGGGACGAGCCAGGGACAGTGGGATGTGTAGATTTCTTATTATTATCACTGATAGATATGTTTCTTCACCATGTGCATACATTCCTGTATCACTGGTTACACTATACTACAATTACAAATTTTAACGGACTGTTTTTCCCTTCTGTTTTACTCGCTTTGCGTCTTTCTCCATTCATATATTTAGTTTCTTCTATTTAAAACATGGCTGCTGTTATTTTTGTGTGACGTTGCTAACAGCTGAGCCCCCATTTGAGGCCGTTGCATGGTACAAAGGCAATAAACTAGGATTTTTACCCAAAGTACATCCACACGCTGCTTCTAAGCAATCTGGTGTGGTGATTGTCCGCTCAGGGAGATTTTGATTGCTAACGCCCTCCATTTTCATAGCAAAACAACATAACATTAATCACCGTCTCTCCTGAGAGGTCAAGCAGGTCAAGCTGAGAGTTATTGCCCTCTACTGAATCAGGAGGGAAACTACTTTAGACGGTCTGATGTGCTTCTCGACTGTAGATTTTGAATTAAAACAGGTAATAACAAGTTGAAGGAGAACTTTTCCTCCTACGTTTGAATGAATGTTGGAATTTCAAATAAAAGGTGACAGCCCTAATAAGGACCTCATTCTAAAGCAATAAAAACAAAAGGATTCTTAGTTCCAGGGGATTATAAGCTAATAAAATCATTATCATGGATATCATATTCCATTTATCCCTATCGATCCTCCTACATCCTAAACACACCAGCATTAAGCATTAAATACCACATTCGCCTCCATGTGATAAAACCAGTTAGGACAAAAAAGTTTCAACACCAGGTGACTATTAATCTAATTCAACTCTAAACTCTGAACCAGAAAACACTGAAGCATATTTGAACACTGCTGGACTTGATTTTCTAGTGCGCATGTGAAGCTCCCAGACTCAGTTTATATTCCCACAAACTTCAGGTTCGTGTGAGATTACTAGAGGGACGTGTTTTGATGGATAGTAAACAACTGTCACCAAGTGACAGGACAAGGCAGGTATGTGAGTAAATGGTGTGAACGCTGTGATGCGGATTCAAAGGAGCCATATCACGGCAAGGAACAATAGTAGGAAGGAAAAGTTTGGAACCGGCGAGCGTCTCGGGAGCTTTGCTCAGATATTTGGGCTTCGGGTCAACTTTGAAAAAAGGTGCAATGAATGTCGAGCGTGTCCCACGAGAAAAATTATGAAAGGTGTTTACTTTTTCACGACTTCCTTATTGGAGTGATCGCCACGGCAACACATGTGTTCATCAACAACCGGCAGCCTGGTAGTTGTGTTTATATAATTTCATTATATCTCCTGCTTGTTTGCCGTGTTGCCAGAGCATAATAAATGTGATATATTGATACATCACTGACTTCTCCAGTGTTATATCAATATTCACTGGAAAAGTCAGGCTGCCTTAAGTCAACATCTATATTCTTAACATTGATGTAATAAAGGCCAACAACCTTGTTTAGATGCAGCATCAAGTTTTCAGATGCACTTCACCTGAATCCACTGCTGTTGTTTTCCTTCACAACTGGACAAACTTCTTAATTTTTAATGTTTCAAGCACTAATCTGAAATGTTTTAAAAATTGTTCAAGGATATTTTAGACCATCCCCTGATAAATTATTGCAAACCCATCAGAGCCTTTTTCGAGGGGCTGTGGGTTTATAGCTGATTTGTCTGTTTCACCTCCTCTGAGTATTTCTGTCTCCCTCTGGTGGATATACTGGGGATCACCCTCCAGAGATTATGTGTCCCATCAGGCCTTTCACCTGTGTCAATGTGTTGTTTCCATGTGCACAACTGCTACATGATCCAGGCGAGTTAGGATCAGTTTACCTGTTCGGGTCATGGCCCTTAACCTTATGATTTAGTTTGTGCTAAATTATGTTTTCTTGTTTAAAGAGCCAATAAATCAACAGCAGATCTTGTCACTGGTATGGATACTTTAACGTAAAAACAATTCCAAGTCTCAAATATGTCTTTCTTTTTTAATATATTTGATTTCACTCATATTCTTTGTTTCTTCACAACCATTTGACAAACCCCGAAAACTGATTTTGTGACCCCAGTGGGAGCCTGGACCCTTTAGGATCAGTATCATTACATTATTTGGTTAACTTTCTTTGCATTTCATGTGCATCTACGATGGGGAGATAAAAGCGAACTGTTGGCGACTGTTTTCTATGCCCAGCCAGCGAACATCAATACGTTATGAGTTATCAGCTCTCAGCAAATGATCTCAGCTCTTCGTCAGGGGGTCGTGACCTGGAAGGTCATGTGCAGAGCAGCTAACCCGTCAGCACAGAAGTCCAGTTTATAATTAACATGATTGAAAGGTACTGACTGATAGCAGGGTTAATCAGTTCCCTGTCCCCTTGTGTAAGAGTTTAAAGAAAATGTGCATGAATTTTAAGAGAACAATCTGTCTATGTGTGATTGGTGTTTCGTTTGAGACAGGTGAGGACAAACAAAGTCTATTAACTGCATAAGATAGAGAGTCCAAAACTAAACCTCCACCAGCAAACACACATAACACAGGAACTGAACCAGGAGCAAGGGAATTGTGAGCAGGAGCAACACTGGACCCAACGCGACTGAAGTTAACAGACAAAGTGACAAAGACGAGAGAGAAAGACTTAGTCTAAATACTGCAGGGCTGAGGGACACATCCGGCTGCAGGAGCAGGTGATGAGTGGTGGGAATCAACAAAGTACTTTTACCTCATCTTCATTTCTTTTTAGCAGAAAAAGACAATGTGAAATGTGAGAAAAAGACATGGCCAGCTCTGGACCTGACTCAGTATAAAATAAAACTGTGTTACAGGAGGTTTCCTGTTGGTCCCAAGAATGATAAAAACAAATGTAGTTTCACATTTATTTGCAGGCTACATATAAGTTGAATCCCATTATAAGAAGAATGGAAAAAAAATAGAAACAGTGTCAAAACTAAATACGTTTGCCTTTCCAATATGTTTAAGGAATGTTTGAAGGAAGCAAATGAGGTAAATGCTCAATGTGACAGGACATCTCAAGTGCGCTTGATCTTATAATGCATCTTGGGAAACAGATACTTTATAATACACTTTTGCTTCACATATATAGGCAAATATCTTTACTTTTTTTTAAGTGCATAGTGTTAAACACTCACATTGTACAGAAACACAATTTAAATTTTCGTAGCAGGTTTACTAAAAAAAAATTGCGGTTACCTGCTAATTTTGATGCAAAAGTTAAAGTGTGGTGAACAGGCTCGTGTCCTGGTTGAACTCAACAGTCAGGTTTATGTGAGTCCACAGAGGCACGAGGGGAGAGGGGAAGGGTGCAGTCCACTGATATGACTCTACCCCGTGCTGTTATTGTAATCACCACTGCTCACTTCTTTTCCCTCCGCTGCGTGACCTCGCCGCTTCCTCCTTCCCTCGTTCCCCCGCCACTCCCGTCTCACACTCCATGAATGTGACTCAGTTTTGATTTGCACACCCCCACTGGCTCAGGAAGCCCTGTGCACGGGGGGTTGAGGGTGGTGCATGAGAGCACCCCCCCAGGGGAACATGCAAGAAAAATGAAAAACAAAACAAAAAAAGTGAGGGGGTGAACTGAGGGGTAACTTTTCACCATCACACGCACAACAGCAACGTACTGGCTTCCTCCATTGATAAAACCTTTTTCAATATCCGGTACGCACACTAAAGATTATAACCTTTACCAGTGGTACTCTCTGGACCTGTGTGAACTACAGGTAATCCACATACTGGACTTTGGCCTTGCTGCAGGTATATGTGTCAAAGTTAAGCTATGGGCAAACAGACCACAGAATAACCTGGCACCCTCTGGACCTGTTGTCTGAGACAAACTTCTGGATTCGGACACAAAAAGAACCAGGTGAGGCATCTGATCCTTAACATATCATCTAAAGTAGCTTTGAAATACACTTACACCGTGGGATGATACAGGTGTCAAAACATAACTAGTAAATTTCTTTCTTTCTGATTTGCCGTGATCGTGAACTGAATGAGCAGGCATGTTGAGTTACGTGAGTAAAACAGGAGAGAGGTTGGAGAACTCACAGTGACGACCCAGACAAAATCAGACTGTGACGCCGACGCCTGTCATCTCATGCTCATTGCAGTAGGGATGGCACGATGAGACATTTTTAGTGTGTGTGTGTGTCAGCATGTCAGCTGGTCGGAAAACGACAGTAAACAAGGATTTCTCCTCTCGCCGTGAACTCCTCTGATGGAGGATTTTGTCCAGCAGTTTGGTGGAAGTAAACTGTTACGTCAGTTCCCTTTTCTCAACTAACTTTTCATTTAAGTGGCTCACACACACACACAAGTGCACCACACACACACACAATACGAGAGATTTCCCCCACGATCTCCTCTGCTGATGACAGCTTGTAAAGACTCGGTGAATCAGTAAGGAACCTTTTCATACTCAAAGCCCTCCCTTTTTTTGAACATTTCCATATCCCAATTAAGCACTTTGCTTGCATCCCCTCTGTTCTCTGCTCCCATCAAATATGACCTAACCTAAAACTATTGTTGATAGTGTTACACTAAAGTACAGCAGCTTATAAGGTTATTGAGAATAAAATCGAAATTTTACCCCAAAAAAGGTGTAGTATTGCAGAAATAAACTTTACATATATTTTGTGGTAAAAATTCGGATTTCATTCTAGTAATAATATGACCTTATTCTTGTACTTTTGCAGCTTTACTCTCGTAATATTACAACATTATGAACAAAGTGTTTTTTTCCTTCAGTATGCCCATCGTACACAGCAAAGCTTCATAGAGACTACAAAACATTCTAACACTGTGTTTTATCTGTTGTTTCTCAGAGGACATGTCCGGCACGATCCCAATATTCCTGTCATGGCTCTGCCTCCTGCTGCTAAATCCCATCAGCGGCAGCAGGATTCTGGTTTTACCCGTCGATGGCAGCCACTGGATCAACATGGAGGTGATCCTCCAAGAGCTGCACTCCAGAGGCCACGAGCTCACCGTGCTGCGCTCCGCCAAGAGCTGGTTCATTCCCAGTAACTCTTCTATTTATACATCTATTGACGTGATAATGCTAGAGGACGAGTCAGACAAGGACTTCGCAAATAAAATGCTACAAGATGTCATGGAATGCCGCAGGTCGCATGGTTTTATACGGACCTTATACCAGCAGAACATGCTCACTTCTATGTTGGCAAAAGGCCATGAGATCCTTGCCAGAGCAGCTGCTTTAATGTTGGATGACCCTGTTTTCATTAAGAAGCTGCGGGATGCAGAGTTTGACTTGATGTTGACGGACCCTGCTCTGCCTTTAGGAGTTCTTCTGGGGAGTTACCTCAAGCTACCGATGGTTTTGAATGTGCGCTGGATCAATAGCGGGGAGGGTCACCTCACCCTGGCTCCCTCTCCTGTCTCCTACGTGCCCGTGTCAGGAAGTGAACTCCATGATAAGATGGACTTTCAGGAAAGGACCAAGAATATGTTACATTACCTCTATAGTGTTTATGAACAGCACGTCATTATTAACCCTCACTACTCCGATCTGTTCCAACGACACTTCCCTCCTGGGACTGACTTGCTGTCAGTGCAGCGTGCCGCTGATATCTGGCTGTTGAGGGCGGATTTTGTCTTCGAGTTCCCTCGACCCACGATGCCCAATGTGGTCTACATAGGGGGGTTCCAGTGTAAGAAGGCCAAACCCCTCACCGCAGAGCTGGAGACCTTCATGCAGAGTTCTGGAGAGCACGGGGTGGTGGTTATGTCACTAGGCTCCTATGTGTCAGCCCTGCCTCGCGAAGTCACTGAGGCCATAGCTGCGGCTTTTGCTCAACTGCCGCAGAAGGTGGTGTGGAAGTTCGCGGGAGAAAAGCCGTCATCGCTGGGCAGCAACACCCTGCTAATGAAGTGGCTGCCTCAGAAAGATCTCCTGGGACACCCCAAGACTCGGGCCTTTGTGGCCCACGGAGGCACCAACGGTATGTATGAGGCCATCTGCCACGGTGTCCCTGTCGTGGGCCTGCCGCTCCTCTTTGACCAGTTCGACAACCTACTCCGGCTGAGGGTGCGCGGGGCAGCGCGGGTGGTGGAGGTCCATTCACTCACCAAAGAGAACTTCCACGAGGCTCTAAAGGACGTCCTGGAGACCCCCTCGTACCGAGACAGAATCCAGCATCTCTCCGTGCTACACCACGACCGACCACTGTCTCCAATGGACACCGCCATCTTTTGGATTGAGTACGTCATTAGGAACCAAGGAGCGGCCCATCTGCAGCCGGCAGCTTTTAGTCTGCCCTGGTACTCCTACTTCTGCCTGGATGTGGCTGTTTTCATCATGGCCGTCCTCGGAGCCCTCGTCTGGGCTGTAGTCCTGGTCATTAAGGTTCTCTGCTGCAGGAGGTTCAGGAGGAAGATAAAAGCAGAGTGACATGATTCAAATTATTTAACAGCAGCTGACACATTTTAGCTGCTTATTTTAGACTAACATATTTCAGAAAATCAGGATTCTAAATTTTAGATGGTTGTTAAGCGTCAGATTTAAATGCTGAATTCCCCCCTTATAATCGTTTTTTTTCCCAGACATATGACAAGTGTTTTGTGGAGTACGTTCACTTATACCTCATGTAGTCCTTCATACTTTACAAGACACCGTCCTCAAACAGTAAGCAAGCAAAAAAAAGTGCTATGTAAACCATATCATAGATGTTGTATTTCTGATGAAGAAAAACCGAGAACAGAGACAACCTGATCACGGTGTGATTTAGTTTAGTTTCATTGACTTTCTGTTAGATCCAAAGGCAACGTGAGCGGAATGTGTGTAGTCGTAGATGAAACCTAAGTCCTCAAGAAAACAGCACCATCTTTTTTTCTACCATGTTTTATTTCACTCTTTTGGGGGATTTTATTTAAAAAATGCTGATAAATGTATTTATCTTATGTAATTATTAATAAACCAACTCCTGTACATTATTATACAAATGTTCAGCTTTCCTTCTTTATATAATATCAACATAAAATGGACATGTTAAGAGCCTGTATGATACTTCAGGCTAAATGTACCTTAAACATACAGCTGAAACACACAGAAACACACAGTCTTATCGATGAGATCAGAGTTCAGGGCTGTAAACCACAAACAGATGTACGATCATAGCGTGCACAGTAGTCTGCATAGCTGCCAAATTTGGAAAAGGACCTCAGGCCAATCTCTGGGGAGAAAGTAGACGTAGTTTGCAGAAATTTAAACTGGTAGCAGAACTGAAACTAGTTACAAACATTTTCAAGGCATATATTCCACCTTCATATTGGTTTCTCACTTGGCTTCCCAGAGAAGTGAGTCAATGTTAGATGAAAGAGCATTCATTAAAATAATAGTGTGCTGTTGTTGCTTACAGGGACACTTTTAAATTAAACATATTGTATATTATACATATTAGAGTGTTTCCTGCCTTCTTCTGTGTCATCAATGCGACAAACCACCCGGCTGTTGTGTTGTCCTTTTAGGTGGGGTGTGTGATTTGAGACAGTGCTGTTTTTTTCACACTGCAGCTTCCTGTGTGATCTGTCATGTTAGATAACTCTGCAGTAACACACTATAGACTGTGTGGAGGATAGAAGCAGAGTGACATGATTCAAATTATTTAACAGCAGCTGACACATTTTAGCTGCTTATTTTAGACTAACATATTTCAGAAAATCAGGATTCTAAATTTTAAATGGTTGTTAAGCGTCAGATTTAAATGCTGAATTCCCCCCTTATAATCGTTTTTTTTTTCAGACATATGACAAGTGTTTTGTGGAGTACGTTCACTTATACCTCATGTAGTCCTTCATACTATGTTCTATAGATACATTACTGATCTACTTTTCCCTACTCAGCTTTTAAAAGCAGAGTATCTTCGGCTGCTGCTGGTAAAATGTAGTGAAGCTCACATGGCAGTGACTCCATCCCCATCTTTTCTAGGTGTACATAGTACAGTATGTAGAGCTTTTTTATGGTAGTTTGAGACCAGCACCATGGTGGCCCTGAAGTGCAAATAACAACAGCAAATAAGAGATCCCAACAGCAAATAAAAAACATAATAGCAGTTCAGAAAACACAACGATAAATACAGAGCACAACGATAAATCAGAAAACACATCGGGCACAATGATAGATCACAAAAGAACGTGGACAGTGCATCCATCCACTGAGTGACGACCCTTGTAATAGCAGGTACCCAAGTTTTCCTTTTTGTGTTTTGTGATTGGCTGTACCTCCTGCAGTATACATCCAGCCTGCTGCAGGAGCAGTTTATCAGGCTGCCTCTCTGCCCGGGGCCTTATCCTGGGACACTTTCCCCTGCTGCTGATTTGCTGTCTGTGCACACTGCACAGGGGGCGTGCACGGGGTCATGGCGACCTACATGCAGGGCCCTGGAGCAAACAGGGGGGCAGTATAATGTCTCGGGGGACTGATCAGTTTACGAGTGGCTTATTCAGTAACTCAGAGATCGGTGACATTTAAAAGAAACAAAGTGACTGAGTAGACCCTCCTCTCCTGTAAACCATGTGATAAAAATACTTGTACCAACTGCCATTGTCTCAACATACCCATTCTTCAAGAACACAATTTCAATTGTGTTACTGTTTTTCACTCAGTGGTGCCTGAGAAAAATGTATCCTGGTCAATTTAACAAATTCACTGGCATGTTTTGGACAAGAACATTTTTTTTATAAAAATTATTTACATTTACTTTTTTATAGGGTTGTGTATCTGCTCGCTATTTCTGTGCAGGGTTTTCATCTCATCTGACAATCAACTTCTTGAAAAGCACATATGTGCACACACACACACAAACACTCACATACGCATGCACACACAGACACGCACACACACACACACAAACACACACACACATTTAGTAAGACGCACAAAACAGGAAGGAAGACACAAAATTACTTTTTGAGTCCCCATGTGTCTCCATATTTGTCTCCTTGACACAAACACATATTTCACACAGGTTTACACACACAGACACATACACAATCATGCCACACTCTCTGCTGTGTTGTAAAACACATCTAAAGCTGCCAAATGAAACCTCTGCATATTTCCACCGTGTAAACAATATGGTTGAACAGCACGTTTGAAGAAATCACATAGCAGAGAGGCTAATGTGTTTAATGGCACAGAGCCAGCAACAATCTAAAGGGCATTAGTGGACACCCCACATTCGTTCCTCCCCTCGCAGCCCTCAACCACCTCAATCATCGTGTCAATTGCCGGAGGGAGAGAGCATGAGACACGGAGAGAAAGAGAGAGTGTGTGTTTTTGTTCTGGGCCAGAAAGGCGTTCTCCTGCCTCAGGATGTTGCCTTTAAAGCTGAAGAAGTGGGTTTCCTGAGGAGGAAACGATCACAGAATGGACGAGGCTCAGGCGAGACACCGTGTTCCCAACATTTCTTGAGCACAGGTCACCAGGCTGCAGAACGGACGGCGAGCCTCAGTTGAACAGAGCGGGTCTTACAGCTGGGAAAGGTGAGTAAGAACTCTTGGTTGTATTGTGAGGTTTATATCCCTCAGGTAGCTGCTGAAAGTAAACCATTTGGAAACGGGCATTCTATCTGTTGTGCAGGTGTTTCCCCTGATGGATCCTGGATGCTTTGAGGCCTGGATGACCTTCAAAGGAGAATGCATTTATGAATTTTGAACAATGGACAAATAACAAGTAGAGTCAGACTTGTGCTCTGGGTGAATGAATGGGTGTTTCTATCCCAACTCATCCTCTGGCAAGCATCCATCCACATTTGAGGAAGGTGTCCACGCGTTTCCCATGTCAGGTATTTGACCGTCAGAGAAATGAACAACGACAGCTGCAACCTCCCGTTGGACACGGACACATTCGGCCTGACCTGTATCTACGGCCTCATCTTCTCTTTGGGTCTACCCAGCAACCTGCTGTCTCTCTGGGGACTGTACCAACTGGGTCGCTCGGGCGGAGGAGGCTGCCAGCTGGTCTACATCCTCAACCTGCTGCTGTCAGACCTCCTCCAGCTGCTCACCCTGCCACTGTGGATCCTCTACCTCCAGGGCGGGCACAGCTGGCCCTACGGCCAGCTGACCTGCGAGCTGGTCGGCTACGTGTTCTACGTGAACGTCTACGCCAGCGTCATGTTCCTGTGCCTGATAGCGCTGGACCGCTGCCTGGCAATTGTGTACCCGCTGAGCAGCCGCAGGGTGAGGAGTGTTAAGGTGGCGGCAATGTCCGGTGTGGCGGTCTGGACCCTCACCTTCCTGTTCTGCCTGAGCGGGCTGCTGCCGTCTGTGTTTGACTCTGACAGACTGCTGTGTCTGGAGCAGTACCCCGTCAGTCCTAGATATGCCCAGTTCAAGATCACCACTGTGGTCCTCGGTTTTCTACTGCCATGTGCCATACTAGGGTGAGTGGACTCCCAGCCTGAGGATATTCCTGCTTTATCCTAGATGTTATACTGTGTCTTCAAATAAGTTCATGTAAAGTTCCTATTCTGGATATTCTGATGAACAGGCTGAGTTTCTTATCTTTATCTCTGCTCCTTCCCTCAGCTACACCTCAGCCCACATCGGGGTCACACTCAGGCGATCTCCCTCCCTCTCCGACCACGAGCGCCACAAAATCGTGGGCATCCTGGTCGTCATCACAATCAACTTCATCGTCGTCTTTGGACCCTACCACCTCGTGGGCGGATACAGGTTTGTGTCCTTGCTAATGACGGATGAACCGTGTGGTTTCGAGAGTTCCATTTTCCTCATCTATCGCCTGTGCTACGGCCTGACCAGCCTTAACACCCTTCTGGACCCCCTGTTCTACATCTTCCTGTGCGCCGACGCCCGGCTGGAGCTGCAGAGGTCCCTGCCTTGCTTGGGGCGGGGCCAAAACACCCGCGGGAAGGAGGCCCTCAGTGCCAGAGCTCAGCCAGACAACCTTGGGGGGAGTGAAACTGGACACAATAACCTTCTTGCAATTTAGCCTGGGTTTGGCTACTGACATGACTATGGCAACTTGAGTCTATGCAACTACACCACCCAGTGGAAATATGTCTACTTGCTTCATGCAATTGTGTGGCACAAATATTTCAAAGTGAAGAACTGTTGAGCTGTTGCTTACAATACTGTGTTATTACCTACAAATAATGAAATTCACAGTTTGCTTTGTTGTTACAAATAAAATCATCAAAGCAGAAATATATAACCGTGTGAAATATGAAGTGTGAAATGTGGACCTTTCCAACTGTTTGTTTATTGTCATGACTATAGTTCCATAATTAAATGGGAAGTATGATATTGCAACAAATGAGAGCTTTTCTTTTTCTTTATTACCGTTAAGAACAGCTACGTTACATAATAAGAATTACAAAGGGTAGATATAAAATGCAAGGTGGGAAATATTGGGAACTGAAGCAGATACGCAATGCAAAACCTAAGACGTTCACTGTCGCTAGCAGTAACCCACACACAAAGATATGTTGTGTCAGCTCCTGCAGCTACTGATAAAATCTGGTGTGAGACCACAAGCATATTATAACAGCTTCCTTCACAATAGAGAGAGAGAAAAACAGAAGCATGATACATATATACATCTATCAGATATACCCACGTAAAAACATTGTATTTGTTAGAGAAGGTCTAATACATTTGAGAGGGACAAGATCTGTAAAACAGGCACACACTTATATATAACATACTTGATTGTGATTCTGTTCCGTAAGTTCTAAATTAAATGTGGGCAACACATTATCCAACAAATACAAAAACAATATTATTGTGGTGGGGAAACCTTCAAGTCATCTCATTGATTCTTGCCCTGGAACTTGCAGTGAAGCGATGATGATGCACAAGTGTGTCATTCAAACATTTACTCTTAAAGATAAAGAGAAGACAGGAATGATTAACAAAGCTTAGAACATTTTAATTTCCAACAGAAAAGCCAGCGGTCTACTAATGGTCATGATAGCTGATGGTGCACAATAATAATAACCAGTAATAATCCGTGCTAGAAGCTGGCTAAAGAGTAAATATGGTGAGCTTTGGTTAAAATAAACAAGGGAAAGGGAAATAAATGCCTTTCTCATATATTTCCTATAAGCACTTTTCTGTTGACTGCTGGTTCTCAGTGCAGTTGGTTCATCATTAGTTCAGTTGGTTCAGCAACACTTTCATCCTGCTCCTGCTCCTGCTCCTGCTCCTCTGTTTTCAGACCGAGGGCTGCGACGGAAGACGGCTTCTTTATATACTCTGTGGTGGTGCTTAACGAGCTGCGGGCGGTGCTGCGGCGCCGGGCCAGTTCGGCCAGGTCCTCCGCCAGTACGCTCTCCATCACCGCACCCAGGGAATGTCTGATCTTGATGCACAGGTCGGGGCAGCTGAACACGTACAGAAACGGGTTCAGGACGCTGTTCAGGAAGCCAAGGGTCGCCGCGACCTGGAGGGCCCCGCCTGCCAATTTTTGCATACGGTGCCCGCTGGGAGATAACACCTCCATGATGATAAAGAAATGGTACGGTGCCCAGCAGAGGACGAAGCTCACCACCACGGCTATCACGAGACGAACGAAACGATAAGAGCGTCGGTAGCCTCTGCGTGCCAAGTGGGAATACACGGTGATGTAGCTGAGGATGATGATTAGCAGAGGGATGAGGAAGGCTAGGAAGAGCTTCATGAAGGCCAAGGCCTCCTTCCGCTGCTTGCATAATGCTTCATGGTTAAATGGCTCACTGGGGAGGAATACATTATAATTGTAGTAACAGAGGATCTTCCCATTTGGAAGGGGAATGGTGTCACGGAACATGTAGAAAGGGATGGTGCAGACCACAGCTAAGGCCCAAATCCCCCCACATATCTTCTTCACGAGTTTGATGCTCCTGTGGTTCTGGGCCCAGACTGGTCTCACCACCACCAGGCAGCGGTCCATAGATATGGCCGCCAGCAGGAAGCCACTGACGAACATGTTGAGGAAGAAGGTGGAGGAGTGGATGCGGCAGAAGGTACGGCCCAGCGTCCAGGTGTTGCCGCGTGCCATGTAGAGGGTGAAGAAGGGAAGGGAAGAAGTGGCGAGCAGGTCGGAGGCCGCGAGGTTCAGGATCCACACGCTGATGACGGAGCGGCGGACGTGGAAGCCCACCACCCCGAGGATGAGGAGGTTCTCTATGATGCCGATGGAAGAGAACAAGCCGTGGAGGGAAATGGCGAAAATGTTTACAGAACTCACATTGCCTGATTGGTTTGATGGGTCGACGGTGACGTTTGACTTAAAACAGTGTGCCATGCTGAAGGGAACACGTCCGGATCCTTTCACTCAGGCCTTTGCTTTACACTGCAACAGAGATTAGATCATGTTTAACTAAACAGGTGACAATTTCAAGTTATAAAGCAGGAAGAGCTTTTAAAAATATAATAATGACATGGAAACTGATGGAAAATGTATTCTAAAATATCTTATATCTGTTGTTTTGGTCCTTGGAGCACACTAATATTTTTCTCTTTCAACAGCAGTATAAAGCCAATCAGGGATTTAGTTACAGTTTAGTGCAAATGTGCTCCAGCAGTCACAATCAGTGGTTATTTATGTAAAACGCTGTATTTTAGGTTCAAATACATTCTGCACATTTATGTATATGCACAAAAATGTATAGCAACACAATATTTATTGTGTTTCTTCCAGCTACAGCAGAACAAGAGGTGAGAGGAGAATGACTGTTGTTTTTCTAGCTGACGCAAGCAGCTGTAGGTAGTTTAAAGCTGTTTATTATAAGCTCTAAATACATTTATTAAGGGCGTTCGAAGTAAGGGGAATTTCTAAAAGTGTTTTTGCTCTGTCTGCACTGCAGCTCCTTATATTCACAATCTTGTTTTTCACATTTGCCGCATCCTCCATGTTCAATCTGTAAATGTTAACCCGACTGATTTGATCTTCTAACCAACCAGGTTTATCTCACCATGTTTACGAGTTTCAAGTTTAGTTGTAAAGCCTCACCTAATGCAAAATTTAATTTTTTAAGATTTCTTGGGGTCTCCTGTCAAAGGCGGATATTAAATCAAATTACATGGCAGATATATGTAAATTCACAAATTAAAAGTAACTGCGAACATGACTTTTTTCAGTCGTGTGTTTGGATATCTGTGGTTGTTACACAGATGAGGATGCAAACTTTGCAGAAAGAAAAAACTTCTACTGCAGTGTCTCAAAAGAGACATTGCATTTCAAAATAACCATTTCTTATTTAGAAAAATGAATGAGTGAAAGAAGGCACTGCATAACATTGACTTCACTTTCCCTATGTACACACATATAGAGCCTCTTGTCACTAGAAAAGAAAAAACACTTACCTGTATGTCAGAATTTGATGAGTTCTGTGTCATGTTATGTTGCCGTATGACACAGTGCCCTGTACCAGCCTCAGTATTGTACAAGTAGGCCTACAGTAATAGGAAGTCAAAACCTCTGAAAGGAAGTACAGCTTAGAAGAGCCACGCCTGAATAGATAGTCTTTTCAACACTTGAACATCTTTTCCAAGAAGGAAACTGTGTATGAGGAAGTGGTGGTTAGTAATTTATTTGTTGACCTTTCTGTTTTATCGCTTGAACAGATAACATTTTTGTCTTTCTTCTTGTGTTTATGTGAGAAAGGTAGAACATTTTTTCACTGTGTGCGGCTAAATGGAAAGTACTCAGGTTCATTATTTTCAGACCTTTTCCCAGACTGAGTAATTCCCTTAATGACATCCCCATTTGTGCGTTGCTCCTTTAAATTTAATACAAGGTCTTCGCTGTTTCGATTCAGTGCTTGTGTGCAGTTCAGCTCTTGAACAACAGGTGGCAGCAGACAACATTAAACAATTTTATCACCCCTTCCTAATGATGCTGCAGAGGCGCTCTACGGACTACGGAGTGTCAATCATCCGAGACTGCAGGGGGCAATCAAAGAGCAAACTACAGATCTTTGAGCCTTCCTGGTGTTTTTTGAATTGCAGTCTTTGGAGCCAGCGCTTGCCAGGTCTCTGTAGTATTACAGTTTTAAGCACTTCCGCATGAGTTTCACCTTTCACAGCCGGAAACTGAAAAAAGATCTTATGACACACAGTTCTTCTTCATGCAACACAAGCATTTGCTCTTTTGTCAAGACAAGTATATTCACCGCAACTGACCTAAATCTGTTTCTAAATGCCAAAAGCACGGCGGGGCCACAAAATGCATCTGCAGACCAGTATGGGGAACAAGAAGAAGAAAATAAAGCTTGGGGTCAGCTGACCTGAGTTTTCTCGGCCCTCATGTTTGCAAAATGACAATTTTAGCTTATGACATTAAAACAACCTTATGACAGTGCAGAGCAGTGCATCACAACTTACTGTACAAGTCTTGATAGTGTTTCCACCTTGTTTGCTTTCTATCACACCACATCCTCTTTTAAATCTTGACCACACGGCCTGACTTACATTCACTCAAAATAAGTCAGGGAGGTTCTATTTTCCATTTGAGCTTTGACTCGGCAGAGAACAGCGAACATTGGACCCGCCCTACTGTCACAACTTTCGAAGTGTAGCTTCAAGTAAGACGAGTGTTGGCCAGTCATGTCTCGCCTCGACTGAGTAAACAACTCAACAGCTTTCAACAGTTGTGTTTAGTTTTTTTCAAAGCACAGACCACAAACATCAGAGGACACATATGAGTCACACGGTAGCTGCATTTGCAAACTGGGCTTTTACATCTGCAACCATAAGAGTGAAGACCTGAGACAAACATACTAAATGGTATTCAAAGCATCGGGGACTGATGCAGATACTTCACCACATCAGATCGTCAAAGTACTTTCACGTGTATGCACACAAATAAATGTGCAGTGAAATATTTTATCCACACGTTACAATCAGTGAGCGTTTCATATGTTCGAGTCGGGATCTATAAGTTATGTTTACTTTAAATTGCAGCCACAATCAGGCTCAAGGATGTAATAAAGTGCAAAACATGATGTTGCTCTCCAGGCGATCTCAGACCGTGGGTACATTTGAATGAGTCTGTCTTTATTTTTTGAAGCAGTGATGCAACAATTACAAATAATTACATGCTCTGTGTAATACTTTAGACTTTTGATGTGATTACTTCCAAATACAAGACGATGATGATGGGGATGAGGATGAGGATGATGATAAAGATAAAGATAAAGATAAAGATGTCCTGTTAACTGTCGGAACTACTGCCATTTCTGACCTGAGAGGCATATGACGACAGCACTGCCATTAAACTGTTGACATGAATTATCGTAAAAATGTGTATTTGTTTGCACGGTTGCTATGTAAAGTTTGTTCTGAGAGCATCAGCATCTCCGCACACAACAGTTTAACACCAGATATGTGAAAGTCCCCTCGGATCTATTAATATCTCCAGTTAGCAGAAATCGCAGGTTGCAGCTTCCGATGTGCAGCCGGCGCTCACGCTCACCTTTCATTCCTGTGGTGAAGGTGGCGATTTCTGCAAAGCACAAGTTTCCATTGGTGGAAACAACAGTCGTAGCAGCGCCTAAACACAGGAAGACCAGGCTTTGGCCCACAGCATCTGACAACAAACCCCATGTCTTGAATGCAGATAACAAACCATGCATGTGCTAAAGTCTTTTTGATGAATAACCACAATGAGCTTGGGTGATCCATTGCGGTCTCACAGTTACCCTACTCGTATGCTCATGTCAGGAAACTGATCGTAATGACATTTCCAGTTTGTGCTACTTAAGCTTTTTTTGACAAAAAAGACATTCAGTATCATGTAGATTCACAACTGCTCTGGTAGAAGAAGTGGAACTAATCCACATCAGACAGAACCTTCATGAACATGCATCTATTCTCACAACATGCCAGTCCTGTAGCTTTCCTCGGAAATGTAGCCTCATTGTAACGTGGCAATTTTCATGCTGTTTTCATTTTTCAAAGAGATGTTTAAGGTTCGCAAAACAGGGGAAGGAGTAAAAAACATTGCCCACTCCACATCCAGTTGGTCAACTGTTTCCTCATAACAACATCGGGAGGAGTCGGGGTGTAGCTCATCCTCGTCACTTGCTGAATCTGTAAATCGGGTCTGTCGGCATCAAGCTCCTTTATCCTTTTTATTTTTTTGTCATGGTGTATGTGTAAGGAGAGAATTCACTGGATTTACTGCAGTTCAATTTGAAGGCGGCGTATGTTTACCGGTCAGCTCGCAACGGACGTTACTCAGTGGAGCCGGACTTACCTGATACCGCGTCAAGGGTCGGCCAATCAAAAAAAAACATATCAATACCTATTGGTTGTAAATAAAAGTGGGAGTGTCTGTTACTGGTGAAAATTAGGGTTTTCTAATCCTTCCATTCAAATGAGACACATCTTGTTTGTGATTTTGTCTACGTGAGCACTAAAAATGAAGAAGCCCAAATCATGAGTGTGTCTTGAGAAAAACATCAGATACACAACTTTCGACATCAACCTGTTGAGCCACAGCCTGTTTTTTGAAGTCTCATCTCGTGAGACGTCTCAGACTTTTTATTTAGGCCACCTCTCCCCACCTCTCCCCTTTATTGACACGACTCACGAACTTCAGAAGCCATATAAGTGTCA
This sequence comes from Pleuronectes platessa, assembly GCF_947347685.1. NCBI lineage: Eukaryota > Metazoa > Chordata > Actinopteri > Pleuronectiformes > Pleuronectidae > Pleuronectes > Pleuronectes platessa. Next base: position 11,334,010 of record NC_070648.1, read on the forward strand.
CACACACTGAAATGTATTGAGATAAATAACGTCTCCATATTCCTCAATAAGTCTCAATAAATCAAAGTCCCTCCTGAAAGCATATACAGTAGTATTTTCCAATTCTGCATCACTTACTGTATCTCTGTAAAGATATTATCGTGGACATGAAATGTGGGGCAGGGTAGGAAACTGGTGACGTGATCATGCAGGCTCCTCTCTGATTGGCCGACACAGCATTCTTGTGTCTGAAAAGCAGACAAGGTGTAGAGATCTTCTCCATTAAGAACAGTAACTCCAACAAAATGAACGATCTGACCTTTGCTCTGTGCGTGGCATGTCTGCTCTTGGGGAGAATGGGTAAGTTGTTTCATTAAGGGCACTAGTGAGTTAAACTTTTATTCTCTGCCATGCGTTACAATATACTCACTGTCCATTTTCTCCACAGCTGATGTGACACCATCTTCACGCTTTAAATCAGCTAAAGTTGGTGAAGACGTGACTTTGGACTGTTTCTATGACGATGATTCTACAGTGATGCTATACTGGTTCAAACAGATTCTGGGACAGAAACCAAAGATCATGTCTAAGTTCTATAAGCACGACAGCGATGATGAAAAGGACAAACTGACTGGTGAATTTAGGAATGATACGCGCTTTAAACTGGAAATTACCACACGTAAAAATCATTTGAAGATCTCAGACGTGCAAATTTCAGACTCAGCAACTTACTTCTGCATAACAGGCTTTTTATACACGTATGAGTTCAAGGAGAGCATCTCTCTCAGTGTGAAAGGTTCAGGGTCTAACATCCAGGCTGTGGTGCATCAGTCTGAGAGCATCCAGCCAGTAGGCTCTGTGACTCTCAGCTGTACAGTAAGCACTGGGACCTGTGATGGAGAACACAGTGTTTACTGGTTCAAGAACTCTGAAGAACCTCAGCCAGGACTCATTTACACCCACGGAGACAGGAATGATCAGTGTGAGAGGAAACCAGACACGCAGACACACACCTGTGTCTACAACTTGTCAATGGAGAGACTGAACCGTTCTCATGCTGGGACCTACTACTGTGCTGTCGCTGCATGTGGACACATTGTGTTTGGAGACGGGACCAAAGTGGACTTTGAAGGTAGGAATTTTAGCAAAGAATGTGACATTTGTAAAATAGTGGTGTAGAGCTCAGTAATGTCTCCTGATGTCTGGCTCTCTGCAGAGAAGGTGGACTATCTTCCCTTGGTGTATTTCCTGAGCGGAGCTTTGGCGTTCACCACAATCCTGGTAGTTTCTCTGGCTTACACAGCACAAAGAGCGTTCAAGACAAACTGCTGCCAGGGCTCAGGTGGGATGTTCCTCATTATTTATATTTTTTAATGTGAATTCAGTTTGCGTGATGCTGAAGAACAACAAAGATCTTCATGAGTTAGTGTTCCAACACGTTACTTGGACATCTAGATTCATTGAAAGACATTAAGGAAAATCTCTTATGGTGCATTCACAAGTTACAATATTTGTGCTTATTAACGTTCGCTCTAACAAACACAACCGAGCGCTACCTGAGGCCGATCAGAGGCCAGATTGATTGAATCTAGTGCGCTGTTGGGCCTTAGTGCCAGTGTGCGCGTTCTTTCAAGTGCCTTTCTAGTTGTTCTCTAAAACAGATTGTAATGGCAGAATCATACCTTCAGATTTGAAAATACTTAATCGTACATTGCTGAAAATGACATTCAGGAAAACGTTGTCCATGCCACGGATTGAGAGTTGTAATAAAGTGCTGTGGTTTGTTTCCTCAGTACTGCACAATGACTCAATCTCAATGAAGTGATGTACACATATACTTCATTACTTCTGATCCAACTATGTAAACAGAGTCACCCCACCTCCAGTTCACTGCCTCTTGAATAAGATTTTTGTTGTTGTCTTTTGTCACAAACTAGAATCTCAAGCAGCTGCAGCAGCTCTGAATGTGGAGGTAAGTGTTAGTGTTGCAATACTTAAGAAGCTGGTCTCAATATCACATGTATGACATTAGTTAGTGTGTTTTTTAAATCTAGAGGATTGATCATGGCTCATAACACAAACTAACGATGTTTCAAACATCTTGGAACCTGCAGGACCATTTCTCAAGTAGAGTAAACCACTTGGGACGTCCTGAACTTTCATCTATATTCACACTGCAAAATTTCTGTTGCAAAAGTGTGTGTGTTACTATGGGAGTTGTTGCCCATAGACAATATAGATAACTTTCCTTTGTGTCTTAGCCCCACCTCCCAGCACCACATTCTAATGACAAATTACTCTTTTATGTTTTATCAGCAGGGTCATCAAGATGAAGACAACCCACATTATGCTGCTTTAATGGAGCACAGCTTCAGCAGAGCAAGAAGACAAACAGACAGGGACGGGACTGAATGCGTTTACACCAGTGTAAAGCAGTAGAACTGAACATCTTACACTTCCATACATGATGTATGTAAAGCTTCTCTATGCAAAACAAATTAAAGATTTTAAATCAGCCGAATTGATTTGATGTTGTCAGTTACCATATTTTCCACTCCCTCTAAATATAAAAGATACTTCTTGAACTTAACCCCAAGTTGTTTAACAATTTCCTACCTGACATGTGAGGATCTGTATTTAGCCTCCGTGTGGTCAAAAGACCGTCTGCTCTCTTTGATTGAGCACTTTCATACAGGAAGTCTCTGCAGTGTCTTCACTACACCCCAGTAGACTACTTCAAGTGAATAGCAAGGAAATTACCAGAAGTCGACAAAAAACTACATCACCAATGCTCTCATCAAGCAGTGTTGATGTTACTCTTATGTTAGAATTGTTACCTCCACTAAGGAGGTTATGTTTTCACCCCTGTCTTGGCTGCTTGGCTGCTTGGGAGGAGGACAGGACGTGGGCCAAAAAACAACCCATTCAATTGAGGTGCAGATCTGGACAAAAGGGGCTGATCCAGGATTCGTTCATCACTTCTCTTCATTGCCTAAATTGTAGAGTAGTAGAAAAGTTTAGAATTTAGTCCATGATTTTATTGTTGACATCAGACTTTTTTATACCATGTGGTCCCTGTTGTAACCTCAGGTCCACGGCAAAGGCCCTAATAACCATTCCACATTCCCAGCTGGAGCAGCAGAGGGGACCAGGTCTTTTCTGTTAGAGCCCCCCCTCTTTGACAGATGGATCTCCATCGGAAGATTGTTCCAAACTCCTTATCCACTTTAAAGATACATTTTAAAGTTGACCTGTCTTAGTCCTTCGGGTCTGACTTCACCTCTAACTTTTAGTAATATAATTTAATCTATCTCCGATCTTACCAACTGATTGTTATTCAATCATGTTAGAATATATATATTTCCCCAAAAATGTTATAATCTGTAACATTCACCTCCTTATATTTATGCTCTCATGTTTTCTTTTAAATATTTTCTATTGTTTGCCCTCAATTCTTCACTTTTAAGTGGTACAGCACCTTGTAACTGTGCTTTGATAGGTGCTGTATGAATAATTGAATACAATTGTAGTAGTAGTAGTATTATGTACTCTAACTGCTTCAGATGTCTCTCACCATTTGATTCTTTGTAAAGAAAAAAGATTCACATCAAAGGTAGCAGTGATCATGTGATCAGTGTTGCCTTGCTGGCCAATCAACACAAGTCTTTACTCTGAAGAGAGGAGAAAGTGTCGGGCTGTTTGTCATTCAACACGACGATTTCAACATGAAGACATCTCCGAAGTTCGTTCTCTACCTGACATGTTTCTTCTTGGGGAAAATGGGTGAGTTGTGTGTTTTATAAATATTCAATCAACCTGATGCTGATTACCATTTCATGCTGTCAAATAACATTAACATTAACTGGCTTTTCTCCTTTTTCTCTTCAGTTCAGATGCATCATTATACCTTGTCTCATCAAGACAGTGGATTTATATCGGCTGATGTTGGAGACAACTTGACTTTTCAGTGTTTCTATGAGGGGAATGACGAAAATATCTGCTGGTACAAACACACACCAGGACAGAAACCTCGAATTATCTCAAAGACGTACAAATTCTCTAAAGATTTTCCTTTATTGAATGAATTCAAGGACAATCAACGCTTCACTGTGGAAACTAATGATCTTGTGAGTCGCCTCAATATCTCAGATCTGAAGCTTTCAGACTCAGCTACTTACTACTGTTTAAAGGATAAAAGATATGTGTATGACTTTATGGAGGGCGTCACTGTCAGTGTGAAAGGTTCAGGGTTTAACATCCAGGCTGTGGTGCATCAGTCTGAGAGCATCCAGCCAGGAGGCTCTGTGACTCTCAGCTGTACAGTTCACACTGGGACCTGTGATGGAGAACACAGTGTTTACTGGTTCAAGAACTCTGAAGAACCTCAGCCAGGACTCATTTACACCCAGGGAGACAGGAACCATCAGTGTGAGAGGAAACCCGACAATCAGACACACACCTGTGTCTACAACTTGTCAATGGAGAGACTGAACCATTCTAATGCTGGGACCTACTACTGTGCTGTCGCTGCATGTGGACACATTGTGTTTGGAGACGGGACCAAAATGGACTTTGAAGGTAACTCGAATTTAAGCAAAGATAGTAACATTTGTAAAATAGTGGTGTAAAGCTCACTAATGTCTCCTGATGTCTGGCTCTCTGCAGAGGTGGTGGACTATCTTCCCTTGGTGTATTTCCTGAGCGGAGCTTTGGTGTTCACCACAATCCTGGTTGTTTCTCTGGCTTACACAGCACAAAGAGCGCTCAAGACAAACTTCTGCCAGGGCTCAGGTGGGATGTTCCTCATTATTTATATTTGTTGGTGTGAATTCAGTTTGCATGATATTGGAGAACAGCAAATATCTTCATAAGTTAGTGTTCCAACATGTTACTTGGACATCTAGATTCATTGAAAGAAAGTAAGGGAAATCTCAAATGGTTTATTCACATGTTAAAATATTTGTGCTTATTCAAGTTCGCTGTAACAAACACAACCCAGCGCTACCTGAGGCTGATCAGAGGCCAGATTGATTGAATCTAGTGCGCTGTTGGGACTTAGTGCCAGTGTAGGCTCTTTCAAGTGCCTTTCTAGTTGTTCTCTAAAACAGATTGTAATGGCAGCATCATACATTCAGGTTTTAATATACTTAATCGTACATTGCTGAAGATGACGTTCAGGAAAACGTTGTCCATTCCACAGATTGAGAGCTGTGATAAAGTGCTGTGGTTTGTTTCCTCAGTACTGCACAATGACTCAATCTCAATGAAGTGATGGACACATTTACTTCATTACTTCTGATCCAACTAAGTAAACAGAGTCACCCCACCTCCAGTTTACTGCATCTTGAATAAGATTTGTGTTGTTGTCTTTTGTCACAAACTAGAATCTCAAGCAGCTGCAGCAGCTCTGAATGTGGAGGTAAGTGTTAGTGTTGCAATACTTAAGAAGCTGGTCTCAATATCACATGTATGACATTAGTTATTATGTTTTTGAAATCTACATTAGAGGATCGATCATGGCTCAAAACATCAACTAACAGTGTTTCAAACATCTTGGAACCTGTAGGACCATTTCTTACGTAGAGTAAACCACTTGGGACGTCCTGACCTTTTCATATTAATTTACACCGTAACATTTCTGTTGCAAAAGTGTATGTGCTGCTATGGGAGTTGTCGGGCATAGACAAAATAAATAACTTTCCTTTGTGTCTTAGACCCACCTCCCAACACCACATTCTATGGGTGTTTTTTGAATTTCCAGGTACTTTGGGGTGAAGACAGACTTTAACTATTCTGTTCTCAACTCTTGTCTACATCAGTTATGCTTAGACACACGTCTTCCTAATATGACAAATTCGTTTATATGTTTTATTGGCAGGGTCATCAAGATGAAGACAACCCACATTATGCTGCTTTAATGGAGCACAGCTTCAGCAGAGCAAGAAGACAAACAGACAGGGATGGGAGTGAATGTGTGTACACCAGTGTAAAGCAGTAGAGCTGAACATCTTACACTTCCATACATGATGAATGTAAAGCTCCTCTATGCAAAACTAATAAAAGATTTAAAAATTGTTTAATTGATTTGATGTTTTCAGTTGCCATATTTTCCACTCCCACTAAATATAAAAGATACTTCTTGAACTTAAGCCTAAGTTGTTTAACATTTTCCTACCAGACATGTGAGGATCTGTACTTAGCCTCCGTGTGGTCAAAAGACCGTCTGCTCTCTTTGATTGAGCGCTTTCAAACAGGAAGTCTCTGCAGTGTCTTCACTACACCCCAGCAGACTACGTCACGTGAACAGCAAGGAAATGAACAGAAGTTGACAACAAAAAAGAAAAGAATCACTAATGCTCTCATCAAGCAGTGTTGATGTTACTCTTATGTTAGAATTGTTTCCTCCACTAAAGAGGTTATGTTTTCACCCCTGTCTTGGCTGCTTGGCTGCTTGGGAGAAGGACAGGACATGGGCCAAGAAACAACCCATTAAATTGAGGTGCAGATCTGGACAAAAGGGGCTGATCCAGGATGTTTTCATCACTTCTCTTCATTGCCTAAATTGTAGGGTAGTAGAAAATTGTAGAATTTATTCCATTATTTTATTGTTGACTTCAGACTTTTTTATACCATGTGGTCCCTGTTGTAACCTCAGGTCCACGACAAAGGCCCTAATAACCATTCCACATTCCCAGCTGGAGCACCAAAAGGGACCAGGTCTTTTCTCTTAGAGCCCCCCCTCTTTGTCAGACGGATCTCCATCAGAAGATTGTTCTAAACTCCTTATCAACTTTAAAGATACATTTTATAGATGTGCTGTCTTAGTCCTTCGGGTCTGACTTCACCTCTAACTTTCATTAATATATTTTAATCTAGCTCTGATCTTACCTACTGTTTGTTATATATACATGTTAGACCATATATTATTTTACTATTTTTGACGTCTGTAACATTCGTTTCCTTATATTTGTGCTCCTGGGTTTTATGTTCATTGTTTTCTATTGTTTGCCCTTAATACTTAACTTATAACTAGTTAAGCTCCTTGTCACTGTGCTTTGAAAGGTGCTTTAAGAATAACTGAACACAATTGTAGTAGTAGTAGTAGTAGTAGTATTATGTACTCTAACTGCTTCAGATGTGTGTCCCCCTGTGATTCTTTTTAAAGAACAAAGATTCACATCAAAGGTAGCAGTGATCATGTGATCAGTGTTGCCCTGCTGGCCAATCAACACAAGTCTTTACTCTGAAGAGAGGAGAAAGTGTTGGGTTGTTTGTCATTCAACACGACGATTTCAACATGAAGACATCTCCGAAGTTCGTTCTCTATCTGACATGTTTCTACTTGGTGAAAATGGGTGAGTTGTGTGTTTTTTAAATATTCAGTTAGTCCTAATGCTGATTACCATTTCATTTCTGTCACATAACATTAACAGTTACTTTGCTTTTCTCCTTTTTCTCTTCAGTTCAGATGCATCATTTTATCTTGTCTCATCAAGACAATGGATTTATATCAGCTGATGTTGGAGACAACTTGACTTTGCAGTGTTTCTATAAGGGGGATGACAATAAAATGTATTTGTACAAACAAACACCAGGACAGAAACCTCGAATTATCTCAAAGACGTACAAATTCTCGAAAGATTTTCCGTTATTGAATGAATTCAAGAACAATTCACGCTTCACTGTGGAAACTAATGATGTTGTGAGTCGCCTAAATATCTCAGATCTGCAGCTTTCAGACTCAGCTACTTACTACTGTTTACAGAGTATTTCATATGTGTTTGAGTTTACTGAGGGCGTCACTCTCAGTGTGAAAGGTTCAGGGTCTAACATCCAGGCTGTGGTGCATCAGTCTGAGAGCATCCAGCCAGGAGGCTCTGTGACTCTCAGCTGTACAGTTCACACTGGGACCTGTGATGGAGAACACAGTGTTTACTGGGTCAAGAACCCTGAAGATCCTCAGCCAGGACTCATTTACACCCACGGAGACAGGAACGATCAGTGTGAGAGGAAACCTGACACACAGACCCACACCTGTGTCTACAACTTGTCAATGGAGAGACGGAACCATTCTCATGCTGGGACCTACTACTGTGCTGTCGCTGCATGTGGACACATTGTGTTTGGAGACGGGACCAAAGTGGACTTTGAAGGTAACTAGAACTTTAGCAAGATTGTGACAACTGTTAAATTGTGGTGGAAAGCTCAATAATGGCTCTGATGTCTGGCTCTCTGCAGAGGTGGTGGACTATCTTCCCTTGGTGTATTTCCTGAGCGGAGCTCTGGCGTTCACCACAATCCTGGTTGTTTCTCTGGCTTACACAGCACGAAGAGCGCTCAAGACAAACTGCTGCCAGGGCTCAGGTGGGGTGATCCTCATTATTTATATTTGTTAGTGTGAATTCAGTTTGCGTGATACTGAAGAACAGCAAAGATCTTCATGAGTTAGTGTTCCAACACGTTACTTGGACATCTAGATTCATTGAAAGATAGTAAGGTAAACCTATATGTGCATTCACAGGTTACAATATTTGTGCTTATTCACGTTCGTTTCCAACAAACACAACCCAGCGCTACCTGAGGCTGATCAGAGGCCAGTTTGATTGAATCTAGTGGACTGTTGGGCCTTGGTGCCAGTGTGCACGTTCTTTCAAGTGCAATTCTAGTTGTTCTCTAAAACAGATTGTAATGGCAGCATCTTACCTTCAGATTTGAATATACTTAATCGCAGAATGCAGAAAATGACATTCAGGAAATCATTGTCCATGCCACAGATTGAGAGTGGTAATAAAGTGCTGTGGTTTGGTTACTCAGTACTACACCATGCTTTAATCTCAATGAAGGGATGGACACATTTACTTCATTACTTATGATCCAACTAAGTAAACAGAGTCACCCCACTTCAAGTTCACTGCCTCTTGAATAAGACTTTTGTTGTTGTCTTTTGTCACAAACTAGAATCTCAAGCAGCTGCAGCAGCTCTGAATGTGGAGGTAAGTGTTAGTGTTGCAATACTTAAGAAGCTGGTCTCAATATCACATGTATGACATTAGTTAGTGTGTTTTTGAAATCTCCATTAGAGGATTGATCGTGGCTCATAACACCAACTAACGATGTTTCAAACATCTTTGAACCTGTAGGACCATTTCTTACCTAGAGTAAATCACTTGGGACGTCCTGACCTTTTCATTTTAATTTACACCGTAACTTTTCTGTTTCAAAAGTGTATGTGCTGCTATGGGAGTTGTCGAGCATAGAAAAATAGATAACTTTCATTTGTGTCTTAGCCCCACCTCCCAACACCACATTCTATGGGTGTTTTTCGAATTTCAAGGGACGTTGGGGTGAAGACAGACTTTAAAAATTCTGTTGTCAACACTTGTCTACATCAAATATGTTTAGACACATGTCCTCCTAATATGACAAATTACTCATAATTTTTATTGGCAGGGTCATCAAGATGAAGACAACCCACATTATGCTGCTTTAATGGAGCACAGCTTCAGCAGAGCAAGAAGACAAACAGACAGGGACGGGAGTGAATGTGTGTACACCAGTGTAAAGCAGTAGAGCTGAACATCTTACACTTCCATACATGATGAATGTAAAGCTTCTCTATGCAACACAAATTAAAGATTTTAAATCAGCCGAATTGATTTGATGTTGTCAGTTACCATATTTTCAACTCGTACTAAATATAAAAGATACTTCTTGAACTTAACCCCAAGTTGTTTAACAATTTCCTACGTGACATGTGAGGATCTGTACTTAGCCTCCGTGTGGTCAAAAGACCGTCTGCTCTCTTTGATTGAGCGCTTTCATACAGGAAGCCTCTGCAGTGTCTTCACTAGACCCCAGCAGACTAAGTCACGTGAACAGCAATGAAAAAAAAATCACCAATGCTCTCATCAAGCAGTGTTACTGTTACTCTTATGTTAAATTGTTAGCTCCACTAAGGAGGATATGTTTTCACCCCTGTCTTGGCTGGTTGGTTGCTTGGGAGAAGGACAGGACATGGGCCAAAAAACAACCCATTCAATTGAGGTGCAGATCTGGACAAAAGGGGCTGATCCAGGATGTTTTCATCACTTCTCTTCATTGTCTAAATTGTAGAGTAGAAGTACATTTTTGAATTTAGTCCGTGATCATATTGGCGACTTCAGTCTTTTTGATACCATGTGGTCACTGTTGTAACCTTAGGTCCACGTCAAAGGCCCTAATAACCATTCCACATTCCCGGCTGGAGCACCAAAGGGGACCAGGTCTTTTCTTTTAGAGCCCCCCCCCCCTCTTTGTCAGACAGATCTCCAGCGGAAGATTGTCCCAAACTCCTTATCCTCTTTAAAGATACAATTTATAGATGTGCTGTCTCAGTCCTTGGGGTCTGACTTCAACTCTAACTTTAATTAATATATTTTAATCTCTCTCTTATCGTACCTACTGTTTGTTATTTCTTTATGTTTGACTATATATTATTTTACAATTGTTTTAATCTGTAACATTCATATACTTATTTTTGTGCTCTTATGTTTTATTTTAAATATTTTCTATTGGTTGCCCTTAATTATTCACTTTTAACTTGTAACCTTGAAACTGTACTTTGAAAGGAGCTAAATGAATAACTGAATACAATTGTAGTAGTAGTAGTATTAGGTACTCTCACTGCTTCAGATGTCTGCCACACTCTAAATCTTTTTAAAGAACAAAGATTCACATCAGAGGTAGCAGTGATCATGTGATCAGTGTTGACCTTCTGGCCAATCAACACAAGTCTTTACTCTGAAGAGAGGAGAAAGTGTAGGGCTGTTTGTCATTCAACACGACGATTTCAATATGAAGACATCTCCGAAGTTCGTTCTCTACCTGACATGTTTCTTCTTGGTGAAAATGGGTGAGTTGTGTGTTTTTTAAATATTCAGTCAGTTCTGAGGCTGATTACGATTTCAGTTCTGTCACATAACATTAACAGTTACTTTGCTTTTCTCCTTTTCTCTTCAGTTCAGATGCATCATTATATCTTGTCTCATCAAGACAGTGGATTTATATCAGCTGATGTTGGAGACAATTTGACTTTGCATTGTTTCTATGAGAGTGATGACAATAACCTTTATTGGTACAAACAGACATTAGGACAGAAACCTCGAATTATCTCAATGACGTACAAATTCTCAAAAGATTTTCCGTTATTGAATGAATTCAAGGACAATCACCGCTTCACTGTGGAAACTAATGATGTTGTGAGTCGCCTAAATATCTCAGATCTGCAGCTTTCAGACTCAGCTACTTACTACTGTTCAAAGAGTCGTTCATATGTGTTTGAGTTTTTGGAAGGCGTCACTGTCAGTGTGAAAGGTTCAGGGTCTAACATCCAGGCTGTGGTGCATCAGTCTGAGAGCATCCAGCCAGGAGGCTCTGTGACTCTCAGCTGTACAGTTCACACTGGGACCTGTAATGGAGAACACAGTGTTTACTGGGTCAAGAACTCTGAAGAACCTCAGCCAGGACTCATTTACACCCACGGAGACAGGAACCATCAGTGTGAGAGGAAACCCGACACACAGACCCACACCTGTGTCTACAACTTGTCAATGGAGAGACGGAACCGTTCTCATGCTGGGACCTACTACTGTGCTGTCGCTGCATGTGGACACATTGTGTTTGGAGACGGGACCAAAGTGGATATTGAAGGTAGGAATTTCAGCAAAGAATGTGACATTTGTTACATTGTGGTGGAAAGCTCAGTAATGTCTCCTGATGTCTGGCTCTCTGCAGAGGTGGTGGACTATCTTCCCTTGGTGTATTTCCTGAGCGGAGCTCTGGCGTTCACCACAATCCTGGTTGTTTCTCTGGCTTACACAGCACGAAGAGCGCTCAAGACAAACTGCTGCCAGGGCTCAGGTGGGGTGATCCTCATTATTTATATTTGTTAGTGTGAATTCAGTTTGCCTGATACTGAAGAACAGCAAAAATCTTCATGAGTTAGTGTTCCAACACGTTACTTGGACATCTAGATTCATTGAAAGATAGTAAGGTAAACCTATATGTGCATTCACACGTTACAATATTTGTGCTTATTCACGTTCGTTTCCAACAAACACAACCGAGCGCTACCTGAGGCTGATCAGTGGCCAGTTTGATTGAATCTAGTGCGCTGTTGGGACTTAGTGCCAGTGTGCGTTCTTTCAAGTGCAATTCTAGTTGTTCTCTAAAACAGATTGTAATGGCAGCATCATACATTCAGATTTGAATATACTTAATCGTACATTGCAGAAAATGATGTTCAGGAAAACGTTGTCCATGCCACAGATTGAGAGTGGTAATAAAGTGCTGTGGTTTGGTTACTCAGTACTACACCATGCCTTAATCTCAATGAAGGGATCGACACATTTACTTCATTACTTATGATCCAACTAAGTAAACAGACTCACCCCACTTCCAGTTCACTGCCTCTTGAATAAGACTTTTGTTGTTGTCTTTTGTCACAAACTAGAATCTCAAGCAGCTGCAGCAGCTCTGAATGTGGAGGTAAGTGTTAGTGTTGCAATACTTAAGAAGCTGGTCTCAATATCACATGTATGACATTAGTTAGTGTGTTTTTGAAATCTCCATTAGAGGATTGATCATGGCTCATAACACCAACTAACGATGTTTCAAACATCTTGGAACCTTTAGGACCATTTCTTACCTAGAGTAAATCACTTGGGACGTCCTGACCTTTTCATATTAATTTACACCGTGACTTTTCTGTTTCAAAAGTGTATGTGCTGCTATGGGAGTTGTCGGGCATAGAAAAATAGATAACTTTCCTTTGTGTCTTAGCCCCACCTCCCAACACAACATTCTATGGGTGTATTTCGAATTTCAAGGGACGTTGGGGTGAAGACAGACTTTAAAAATTCTGTTGTCAACACTTGTCTACATCAGTTATGTTTAGACACACGTCCTCCTAATATGACAAATTCGTTTATATGTTTTATTAGCAGGGTCATCAAGATGAAGACAACCCACATTATGCTGCTTTAATGGAGCACAGCTTCAGCAGAGCAAGAAGACAAACAGACAGGGACGGGAGTGAATGTGTGTACACCAGTGTAAAGCAGTAGAGCTGAACATCTTACACTTCCATACATGATGAATGTAAAGCTTCTCTATGCAACACAAATTAAAGATTTTAAATCAGCCGAATTGATTTGATGTTGTCAGTTGCCATATTTTCAACTCGGACTAAATATAAAAGATACTTCTTGAGCTTAACCCCAAGTTGTTTAACAATTTCCTACCTGACATGTGAGGATCTGTACTTAGCCTCCGTGTGGTCAAAAGACCGTCTGCTCTCTTTGATTGAGCGCTTTCAAACAGGAAGTCTCTGCAGTGTCTTCACTATAACCCAGCAGACTACCTCACGTGAACAGCAAGGAAATGAACAGAAGTTGACAACAAAAAACTAAATCAGCAATGCTCTCATCAGGCAGTGTTGATGTTACTCTTATGTTAGAATTGTTTCCTCCACTAAGGAGGTTATGTTTTCACCCCTGTCTTGGCTGCTTGGCTGCTTGGGAGAAGGACAGGACATGGGCCAAGAAACAACCCATTCAATTGAGGTGCAGATCTGCAAAAAAGGGGCTAATCCAGGATGTTTTCATCGCTTCTCTTCATTGTCTAAATTGTAGAGTAGTAGAAAAGTTTAGAATTTAGTCCATGATTTTATTGTTGACATCAGACTTTTTTATACCATGTGGTCCCTTTGTAACCTCAGGTCCACGGCAAAAGCCCTAATAACCATTCCACATTCCCCGGCTGGAGCAGCAGAGGGGACCAGGTCTTTTCTGTTATAGCCCCCCCTCTTTGTCAGACGGATCTCCATCAGAAGATTGTTCTAAACTCCTTATCCTCTTTAAAGATACATTTTATAGATGTGCTGTCTTAGTCCTTGGGGTTGGACTTCCCCTCTAACTTGTATTAATATATTTTAATCTCTCTTTAATCTTACCTACTGTTTGTTATTTATTTATGTTTGACTATATATTAATTTACAATTGTTTTCATCTGTAACATTTATACTTATTGTTGTGCTCTTATGTTTTCTTTTAAATAGTTTCTATTGTTTGCCCTTAATTCTTCACTCACTTGTAACCTTGTAACTTTGGTTTGAAAGATGCTTTAAGAATAACTGAATACTATTGTAGTAGTAGTATTATGTACTCTAACTGCTTCAGATGTCTGTCACACTGTGACTCTTTGAAAAGAACAAAGATTCACATCAAGGTAGCAGTGATCATGTGATCAGTGTTGACCTTCTGGCCAATCAACACAAGTCTTTACTCTGAAGAGAGGAGAAAGTGTCGGGCTGTTTGTCATTCAACACGACGATTTCAACATGAAGACATCTCCGAAGCTCGTTCTCTACCTGACATGTTTCTTCTTGGTGAAAATGGGTGAGTTGTGTGTTTTTTCAATATTCAGTCAGTCCTGATGCTGATTACGATTTTATTTCTGTCATATAACATTAATAGTTACTTTGCTTTTCTCCTTTTTCTCTACAGTTCAGATGCATCATTTTATCTTGTCTAATCACGACAGCGTATTTAAATCAGTTAATGTTGGAGACAACTTGACTTTGCAGTGTTCATATGAGGAGAGGGACAATAGGATGAATTGGTACAAACAAACACCAGGACAAAAACCTCGAATTATCTCAATCATCTACAGATCCACTAAAATCATCTCATTAGAGAATGAATTCAAGGAAAGTCCACGCTTCACTGTGGGAACTAATGATGTTGTGAGTCACTTAAATATCTCAGATTTGCAGCCTTCAGACTCAGCTACTTACTACTGTTCAAAGAGAGAGATATATGTGTATGAGTTTATGCAGAGCATCACTGTCACGGTGAAAGGTTCAGGGTCTAACATCCAGGCTCTGGTGCATCAATTTGAGAGCATCCAGCCAGGAGGCTCTGTGACTCTCAGCTGTACAGTTCACACTGGGACCTGTGATGGAGAACACAGTGTTTACTGGTTCAAGAGCTCTGAAGAACCTCAGCCAGGACTCATTTACACCCACGGAGACAGGAACGATCAGTGTGAGAGGAATCTCGACACACAGACAAACACCTGTGTCTACAACTTGTCAATGGAGAGACTGAACCGTTCTCATGCTGGGACCTACTACTGTGCTGTCGCTCCATGTGGACACATTGTGTTTGGAGACGGGACCAAGCTGGAGTTTGATGGTGAGTCTCTACCAGAGACTGTCTCAATTAATGAATAGTGAGATTTACGTAGAAAGAGACGGGACTTTGGTTAAATACTGTATAGCAATAAATTGAAACAGTAACCCAGTTGGTCCTGTCTGTTGACCCAATAGATCTTCACAACCAGTGACAAAATATAATTTTTTATTGATGATTGTTATTGTAGCTGTTATTAGTGAAGATAGCGATGATCATAGTAGTGATGTTAATTTACTGTAATTATAAATAATAATTTATTAATTATAAGTACATATTTTTTTCTTAATTTTTTCGCCCAGATTATATTATTTTTACTATAATTATTATTTTTAAAATGGTTGAATTATTATTATTCTAAGATTATTAGTATTGTTATTATAATTAATAATAATATATGTTCTTTTAATATAGAAAATACACACAACACCCACACTGCTTTGTCATTCCGTTCTGTTAACTGTCCTGTATTCACTGTTGTTGTCCTCTTTGTTTTGTTTGTCAATGTCTTGTCTCTTGTGTTGCAAAGTAAAATGAACAATTCCAAAAAGACGAGACACAATTAGTAGAACTTCTTCTGTTGCAGATGAAGGGAACTGGCTGGTGTATTTCCTGAGTGGAGCTTTGGGATTCACCACCTGCCTTTTGCTGGCTGTGTTACTGTACAAGATAAACAAGAGAAGATGCTGGAGATGTTCAGGTAACCACTCATCTCTAGCTTGTGTTCAGTCAATTTTTTTTTTAGCCAAATAATAATATTAGTTTTTTTTTCACGGCACGTTTCTAGATAAGGACACCTTAAAATATATGAGAAATAAATCCATGAATCATGAATTAAAGTTAAACCAAGTGTTAAAAGTGGATTAGGAGATGCAAACACCACAATTCAATACGTACAACACAAGACTAGTTAAGAAGGAAACCCAGGTTAAGAGGTAAAGGCACCTAAAAGGACATATGTGAACACAAGAGTGACTTAGTCTTTATCTTTGTCTGTGTTTCATATCCAGAGTCTTGTACACAACCATCATCTCCCTCCACAACAAATGCAGAGGTAAATACAATCTTTTTAAGTGTGAAAATTACATTCGACAATAAAAAAAGTATTTAATATAATTAAAAAATTATCAGCAGCCATCTTGATGTACTTATATGTTGTTTCTAGGGCAACCACCATGCAGATGACCTCCATTACGCTGCATTAAATGTGAACGTGGCCAGCAGATCAAGACGACAGAGGGACAACACAAACGATGAATGTGTGTACTCAAGTGTTAAACTCTAGAATTGTTTTGTCTGGAACGGTCTATGTTTGAGATGAGGGATTTCTCAGTCTTTCTTTAGAGGTGGAGCATGATTCTTGTCTGTTATGCTTTTTTTTATCCTTTTTCCAAATATAAATGTGGCTTTTTTTGTGATTAATGATAAAAAAAAAAAACTCATGATGTAATTACACTAGGGCTGCTCGATTATGGAAAAAATCATAATCATGATTATTTTGGACTAAATTAAAATCACGATTATTCAAACGATTATTAATATGTGCCCTTATTCTGAAGTCTATGCTTCTTTTTTTTTTAATCACTTCCGGTTCCGGTAACCACCGAGGACGGCTGCGTGTCTTATTCCTCCGTGAAACCAGGCTATCGGTGCCCGGTTATTCAAACCCTTAATGATGGCAACCCTAACACTCTTTGACCGACTGACCGGCGCGGAGAAATGCGGGTCTGGTCTGACCGGTCTGAACAGCCAGGCGGGAGCGCGCTTGAGAATAGCGGTGCGTGGCGCTGTTTTTTTCACTGCCGATCACCACACACACAACTCGCCTCCTTCAGTTTACTGCTGCTTGAGAGTGAAGGCCAATGTATGCTTCTCCGTTTTGACGAACACGGACAGATAGGACCGCCCTCTCCAACGTGGAACACCCTCTCCGTGCCTCTCCGCGGCTCCTCGCAGAGCTTTTCGTGCAGCTCTCATTTTTCTAACTACACGTCGAAATGACGGACAGCCCACGGATAGCCCTTGGCTGTGATTGGTCCGCTAACGCCAGCATTTCGGAATGGAAACTTCCTGTTCCATTCCCTACATCACAATAAACCAAAATCACAACTACGACTCTATGATTAATGTGACAAGTGTGTTAAGCCAGTGGCGTTGTCCGGCTGACGGTGGCTGGTTAGAGCACTTACAGCATGTGTGTACGGACACATACGGTTATAACGAACTTTCACAACGGGGATAGCGGGCTAGCCACCATGCTAACTGTGGTGGGAACAGCGCAAAAACCCACTGACTTTAATCCCACGGCTGTCATGACACTGTTTCTCAAACACCGTCAGGTTAGAAGTAAACACTTGGTAGTAGTTAGTATCGGGTGTCCGTGCTGACTGTGTGTGGAAGCTGGGGGGAAGCTAGCTGCCTCCGTGTAGCTTCAAGCTGTTGCAGCTGTTGAATTAGCAACACAGTTTGGAAACAAGACCGGGGAACCGCTGCGTTAAGACACGATAACATAAGCATTTTGACCCGCTGGGTTTCACTTTATTCAGCAAAAACTGTCGCATCATCAACATCCTTTTTCTATTGTCATCGTTCACTGTGTGTGAGGAGCCGGGGGGGCGTAAATAAACCAGCGTGGACTTCTTCTATATACCTCATGAGGTAGGCTTCTCTAAGCTCGACTTCAGTTGCGCCATCTACTGTTCTGGCGGTGAATTGTTTTCACAACAAAAAGGCTCGTAGAACTATAAATCAAAAAGGGTCCGTCCGATCCGTCCGTCCGTCCTTCCGCAACGGACTCGGAGAAGCATACTGAGGCCTTGACTGCCGGTCAGCTGGGCCGCTGAATGCTTTGGGGGAAGGACTGAATTGCGCATGCGTGGCTCTTTCGAAAAAATGCCAGATAATCGTTTCAGTAGTTTGGAGATCGTTTGACCCCATAATCATAATCACGATTAAATTTCGATTAATCGAGCAGCCCTAAATTACACTTTTATTGTTAAACAATGTGTGTGTGTGTGTGTGTGGGAACGGCTGTGTCTCTGATCTGCTGTGTGTTCACATAGGGAGTGGGTCTACTGAGGAGCTGCTGCGTGAGGTTATGACTTCTGTATTTACTTCAATAAAGAATGTTTATTCTCAACTAACTGCCAGGACTCAACGATATGAAGCTGTGCATCTTCTGGTCCTACAACCAAACAATAAAAACCTGGTGTAAAGAATTGAATGGATTCCGTGGACAGAAACGCTACAGTGCTTTTTAATTTGAAATAGCTACAGGAAGTGTTTGTGACATATTCAACAGACATTGAAACCGCACGCAGCATGTGGAGGAAATAGGCGAAACCCCAAGCGCTGCTCTACTGGGTCCCGTGGCCGCCCTGACCTGAGCGACATAATGAAAAGAAACAACGTTCGGTCACATTTCCTCCAAGAGAGACGAGAGGAGGGCTAACATGTGGACACAAACCCCTGCAGAGTTGAGGCCCCATTTAAAACTTGCCTGTCAATACTTACAATTTAGTTTGTTGCCTCCAATCATTAAAGGGGACATATTATGAAAATTCCACTTTTGTAGTGCTTCTACATGTTAATGTGAGTATGGCGTGTCTACCGTCCCAAAAACTCTTGAAAAAAAACCCTCGTACGTCGAATGGGAATATGACCAGAATTGACGTCACAGTCAGTCTACATGGCATAGCCACCCCCCCCCCCCCCCCCCCCCCGGAGGCGGAGATCTGGCGGAGGAGGAGACCAGGGTAAATTTACGAGCCACAGCACCCTCCTCAACTCGAGGCGGCGGTTGTTAGCTTGGGAGCTAGCCAAAGGGGGACGCTAACCAGCCGGGGAGCAGGGTGAGGCGGAGGAAACAGAGCCTGCGGTCGGGGTAAGCCACAGCCCCCTCCTCAGCTCGGGCTCGCTGGGTGATGTCCGCGGGCTGCTGGCTCCATGTCAGCGGCTGCTTCTGGTGGACGAGTTGGTGCTTTTTCCGGGGACCTTTCGGTGTTTGTTTTCGGGTAGCAGCAGCGAGCTAATGCTAACTTCTGTGTGTGTGTTTCGCCCCGGTAGAAGCAGCATGTATGTGTTTAAAGTTGCAGCACTTTCATATTTACAGCAGTATTGCAGAGATATGTGGCACCCCACCTGTGGAGATGCCGGTGTTAGCTCCAGGGACGGGCCGGTGTTAGCTCCGGGGACGTGCCTGTGTTAGCTCCAGGGACGGGCCGGTGTTAGCTCCGGGGACGTGCCTGTGTTAGCTCCGCGGACGTGCCGGTGTTATCTCCGTGGAGGTGCCGGTGTTAGCTCCGGGGACGTGCCGGTGTTAGCTCCGGGGACGGGCCGGTGTTAGCTTCGGGGACGTCCCGGTGTTAGCTCCAGGAACGAGCCGGTGTTAGCTCTGTGGAGGTGCCGGTGTTAGCTCCGGGGACGTGCCGGTGTTAGCTCCAGGGACGTGCGGTGTTAGCTCCAGGGACGTGCGGTGTTAGCTCCAGGGACTTGCCGGTGTTAGCTCCAGGGACTTGCCGGTGTTAGCTCCAGTGACGTGCCGGTGTTAGCTCTGTGGAGGTGCCGGTGTTAGCTCCAGGGACGTGCCGGTGTTAGCTCCAGGGACTTGCCGGTGTTAGCTCCAGGGACTTGCCGGTGTTAGCTCCAGGGACGTGCCGGTGTTGGGGACCTTGGCTCTGCCGCATTGGCCACTTAGATGCTTTAGATTTGCTCCACGCAACCCGAGCTGCACTAACCGGTGCCGGTCACCAGCAGCTCCTTGCCGCCTCCGTCGCTCGCTTTAAAATAGACTCATACCCGGGGTTTTAAGTGCAAAAGTTGCAGCAGTGTTAGCCTCCAAAGCTGTAGCCCCCCACGATCCCTTTGTCTGTCTGTTTGTGTGCGCGCGCTCAGAATATATGCCCTGTATTAATAAATATACACATACAATTATATACTGTATACACAAATATCTAATGCATGTATTTAAATAATGTTCATCTTTACCAGAAGGTTTAGTAGTTTGAAAATTGTAGCTTCAATGAAGAAACACAACAAACGGATACAGGAATATATGTGTAGGACAGTGACTTAAAATGATTTTAACAACCTTAAATATGCTAAGGAGGGATTTAAGACGTGAAACTGGATGTGTGTGTGTGAGTGATGGGGGGGCGGGGCGGTGAGGGGGGGGGGGGGGGGGGCGGGGCACTCAAAACAGGTCAATGTGAGGAGGGCTGTTTTAGACAGGGTAAAACGGGTGATGTTTTAAATGATCCTTGTGGTATTTTGACCAAAAAATGTTACAGACATTTCAGTAAGACCCCAAGGAACCATATCAACTGTGATGAAATGGGCATAATATGTCCCCTTTAAGTATCGAGAGCAACTTTTCCCAATGAAGGGTATTACTCATACAGCAGGGACCTATAGATGTTTACAACCTCACCTTATGGGAACAAAACATGAGTCCAGATGATGTAAGTCACTTAATTCCGTATGTTTTAAGCTTCGGTTTAGGTCAGGGTAAAGGTTGGAGTTATAGACAAGTCACTGTAACGTCCTCTGAAGTCATGGAAACATGTTGCAGAACACATCCAACACTTCAACATTGCATTTTACATTTTTAGTAGTAGTTGTGTTCCTCTTTTTTATTAATCTTTTATTTCGATACTGATCTATAAAGAGGACGGGAAGTGTTTGAATTTAACGGCCCTTTCCATGGTTGGTCGAGATCTTCCCATGTTTTCTGTTTTGTTTTTTTGTCGGGCCTCAACACTCTCATATTCATTTAACACTTGTTTTGTGAATAAATTCTTTGTTTAATCGTGACTCTGGCATTTTGTCTTCATTAATATGTTTCCAAAAGGGATGACATCGAAGCATACATCACTGACTCTCTTGCTGCTGGTCTTATTCGTCCCTCCTCTTCGTCGATGGGGGCGGTGTTCTTTTTTGTTGAGAAGAAAGACAAGTCTCTCAGCCCCTGATTGAATACAGAGGCTTGAATGACATAAATGTGAAAAACAAATATCACCTTCCACTCATCGACTCTGCTTTTGGCCCCTTCATCAAGCTACCGTCTTCTCTCAGATGGACCTTCGCAATGCCAACCACCTGGTGAGAATAAAGGAGGGGGATGAGTGGAATCCTGCTTTTAATACTCCACCGGGGACATTTTGAATACCTTGTAATGCCTTTTGGTTTAACTAATGAACCTGCTGTTTGTCAGGTCCTGATTAATGATGCTCTGCAAGATATGTTGAACAGATTTGTGATTGTTTACCTTGATGACATTTGAATGTCCAGCATGTAAAATTTGTGTTACAAAGACTGTTAGAGAACAGACTCTACGCTAAAGCAGAAAAGTGTGAATATCATGTCTCCTCTGTAATTTTTTGCGGCTTTATAGTATTTGTGGTATGGTCTGATCATAATAACCTTACCTCAGGACCGCTCACAGGCTCAACTCACACCAGACTCGGTGGGCTCTGTTCCTAGGTCGGTTCCATTTCACCCTCACCTACCGGCCAGGCTCCAGGAAAATCAGACCAGACGCCCTTTCACATCAGTTTACACCTCCAGTTGAGGATTCTTCGGAGGAAACCATCCTGCCATCTTCCTGTGTGGTGGGATGAGCTTTTTCCATGTGCTCAGCACTCCTGTCACCTTTGGGGTTCCACCAGCCAGCCTGCTCTCTGCCTCCACTGCCTGCACTTTGTTGCTACCTTTTTAGGAGCAATAAACACCTTTATTTATCTTCACCTGTATTTCAGTCTCTGCTTTGGGGTCCAAGGTAAATCAGGACATAGCAAATGTCCCCTCCTTTGTTTCCTTTTTGTTTCACTGCTTGTCTCCTTTTAACTGTGTATTATACTACACGTGCATATATTGCATATAATTGAGTTATTTAATGGGAATAAGTTGCATTGTTTTGCTATATTTTCAAAAACTTGAAATAAAAACTAAAACTGTTTAATATTTCGTGTCAGGGTTTCATGTGTAAGGTTTTGTGGTAGAACTGGGACCCAATAGTACAGCTGCAGACAGAATTTAGTTTTCAAAAAGAAGTGGTCTTCATTACCAGGCAGGGCTCGGTACACTGGGAGTCAAAATCATAAGACAAAGGTATCTGAAACGTGAGGCAAAAACCAGGTCAAACAATCCAGGCAAATGTGGTCGAGAAAACATGAGACAAGACAAGTCTTGGTGAGATCGCTGGAACGCTGCGTGCAATACGAGACGAACTGGTCCTGGACAAGGGGAAGACACAGACCTTATATACAGACAGACATCAGCTAAACTACAGACAGGTGGAAAGCAGGGGAAGCCAATATATGAGACACAGGGCGGGGGTATTGAACATTCAACAGGAAATGGTGTGTGTGTTTGTGTTAGTGTGAGTGTAACCATGACACCATGTTTGCAGGATGCAGAAAAAAGAGCAATTGGGCAAAGCAAGTATATGTGTGAATTAAAAAAATAGAAGAAGACTGACTGTGTAAACACATGGAGCCAAATGTAGGCCAAAAGGATTAATCATTTGAAAAAAAACAAATTGAAACTGAAAGTTCAAGTTTTGATCTTGAATTTTGAAAAACAGAAAGGTTTCTTTCAAAGGTTTTCTGGGTTAAAATATAATATTTATTGACTTTTAACTTGTAACCTTGTAACTGTGCTTTGAATGGTATTATATGAATACATTAATAAAATTGTAGTAGTATTATGTACTCTAACTGCTTCAGATGTCTGTCCCCCTCTGACTCTTTTTAAAGAAAAAAGATTTACATCAAAGGTAGCAGATATCATGTGATCAGTGTTTCCTTGCTGGCCAATCAAGACAAGTCTTTACTCTGAAGAGAGGAGAAAGTGTCGGGCTGTTTGTCATTCAACACGACGATTTCAACATGAAGACATCTCCAAAGTTCGTTCTCTACCTGACATGTTTCTTCTTGGGGAAAATGGGTGAGTTGTGTGTTTTTTAAATATTCAGTCAGTCCTGAGGATGATTAAGATTTCATTTCTGTCACGTAACATTAACAGTTATTTTGCTTTTCTCCTTTTTCTCTTCAGTTCAAATGCATTATTTTATCTTGTCTCATAAAGACAGTGGATTTATATCAGCTGATGTTGGAGACAACTTGACTTTGCAGTGTTTCTATGAGGGGGATGACATTAACATTTATTGGTCCAAACAAACAACAGGACGGAAACCTCAAATTATCTCAAAGACGTACAAATTCTCTAAAGTTTTTACGTTATCGAATGAATTCAAGGACAATCAACGCTTCTCTGGGGAAACTAATGATGTTGTGAATCAACTAAATATTTCAGATTTGCAGCTTTCAGACTCAGCTACTTACTACTGTTTAAAGGATAATAGATATGTGTCTCAGTTTACTGAGGGCGTCACTGTCAGTGTGAAAGGTTCAGGGTCTAACATCCAGGCTGTGGTGCATCAGTCTGAGAGCATCCAGCCAGGAGGCTCTGTGACTCTCAGCTGTACAGTTCACACTGGGACCTGTGATGGAGAACACAGTGTTTACTGGGTCAAGAACTCTGAAGAACCTCAGCCAGGACTCATTTACACCCACGGAGACAGGAACCATCAGTGTGAGAGGAAACGAGACACACAGACACACACCTGTGTCTACAACTTGTCAATGGAGAGACAGAACCGTTCTCAAGCCGGGACCTACTACTGTGCTGTCGCTGCATGTGGACACATTGTGTTTGGAGACGGGACCAAGCTGGAGTTTGATGGTGAGTCACTACCTGAGAATCATTTAATGAATAGTGACAGCTACGTAGAAAAAGACGGGACCAAACAATTGGTAAAATCTTTAAAAAAACAAAATGAAACAGTAACCCAGTTGGTCCTGTCTGAATGTCCCCACTGACGGTAACCCAATAAGGCTTCACCACCAGTGGACGTTGGAGTTGTGCACCACGACTAAATATATAACTTTTTTCACCCAAAAAAATTCTCCCAGAATATTATTGTTACTTTAATAATTATTATTATAATTTTATATTGTAATGGTGACATTATTTTTAATAAATCGATTATTAGTAATATACAATTATTAGTATGTTATTATAATTATTTATAACAACTTGTTTATACTGTTCTAGTAACTGTCCTGTATTCACTGTTCTTGGCCTCTTCGTTTTGTTCTGTCAATGTCTTGTCTCTTGTCTTGCGAAGTTAAATGAAAATTTCATAAAAGACGAGACACAATTAGTAGAACTTCTCCTGTTGCAGATGAAGTGAACTGGCTGGGGTATTTCCTGAGTGGAGCTTTGGGATTCACCATCAGCCTTTTGCTGGCTGTGTTACTGTACAAGATAAACAAGAGAAGATGCTGGAGATGTTCAGGTAACCACTCATCTCTAGCTTGTCTTCACCATATTTTGGCTTTTTAGCTTAGTAATAATAATAATACGTTTTATTTCAAAGAACCTTTCTAAATAAGGACATTAAAGAAATTTAAATATACGATAAATAAATCAATGATTCATGAATTAAAGTTAAACCAAGTGTTAAAAGTGGATCAGGAGACGCAAACTCCTCAATTGAACACGTACAACACAAGACTAGTTAAGACGTAAACCCAGGTTAAGAGGTAAAGGCACCTCACAGGACATATGTGAACACAAGAGTGACTAAGTCTTTGTCTTTGTCTGTGTTTCATAACCAGAGTCTCGTACACAACCATCATCTCCCTCCACAACAAATGCAGATGTAAATACAATCTTTTTAAGTATGAAATTTACATTTGACAATAAAAAAAAAATGTATCAGGAGCTATCTTGATGTACTTATATGTTGTTTCTAGGGCAACCACCAAACAGATGACCTCCATTACGCTGCAGTTAATGTGAACGTGGCCAGCAGATCAAGACGACAGAGGGACAACACAAACAAAGAATGTGTGTATTCAAGTGTTAAACTGTAGAGTTGTGTTTTGAAGAACGGTCTATGTTTGAGATGAGCGAGTCAGTCTGTCTTTAGAGGTGGAGCATGTTTCTTATCTGTAATACTTTTTTATAATTATAAATGTGGCTTTTTTTGTGATTAATGATGAAAAACCACTCATGATATAATTACACTTTTATGGTTTGGCAATGTGTGTGAGGGGGCAATGTTTGGACAGTAGCTGTTGGTCTTTAATGGAATGACACTTTGACGATGACATGGGGAAAACAATGATTAAACTTCGTATTACTCATACAGCAGAGACCTAAATATGTTTACACCCTCACATTATGGAAACAAAACATGAGTCCAGATGATGTAAATCATTAAATGTCGTATGTTTTAAGCCTCTGTTGAGGTCAGGGTAAAGGTTGGAGGTATAGACGAGTCACTAACATCCTCTAAAGTCATGGAGATTTGATTCAGAACACATCCAACACTTCAACATTGCATTTAACATTTTTTGTCTTTTTTTTTTTTCTATTTTATTTAGATACTGATTCTATAGGAACAAGGGTAAGAATTTATATTTAACGGCCCTGTTCTGCAATAGTAGTAGTAGACTTGACGTTGGCTAATTATTAATAATCATGAAATATGATTATTAAAATAATTACAATTATTTATAAAAAATAATAAAAAATGATAAAGCTATCAATTAAGAATAGTAAAATAATTAATTAGAAATTATATGGTTATCAATTAAGAATAGTTAAATAATTAATGAAAACAATAAAATTATCAATTAAGAATTCTACAATCTGTAATTATTATTTATTGATGGGGCACCACCCTGGTTGCAGAGACCAAAACTCAATCTGTAAGGATCAGTCTCAGTTTATAAAGGTTCAATTACTGATCTCAATATTTAATATTAATGATTGTAAAATGAACAATGAAGGGTTTTAAGTTTGAGCACAGGCTATATTAATCCAGCTGTATTCACATACATATGCACAAATAATCACAAGATACAGATACTTTAATTACAAAAGGATTTATTAAAAAGGGAAATAAAGTTAATGTTATTCAATGATTCTTCATTTAACAAAACTCCAATATATCAAAGACAACAACATAAGCAGCACTTCTCACAATTTAGAACACACATGTAATACTGAGGGTATATCTATGAGTGTGTGTGTGTGTCTGCCTGTCTGTCTGTCTGTGTCTCTATGTGTGTGTGTGTGTGAGAGAGAGAGAGAGAGAGAGAGAGAGAGAGGGGGAGTGGCAATGGCGTAAGGACGCGGTCACGTGGTGACGTAGTCTGGCCGAATTTACGATGGTGGTACACTCATGTGATTCAAATGGAGGATTATGTTGATGACACCATGAGGCCGAAGTCAAGATGGCGGTCAGTCACGTAAGTTAAACATAGGAAATTTAAGACAAACAGATTCTTATACCCTTGTGGTTTTGGCGCCGAATGGCGTCGAGATGCGTTCAGGCTCTATAGTTCTCGGAGTGTATATATGTAACGTGAAATGTGTGAAATGTAGGTCGGGACGTGTGTGAAAGCAGGTTTAGGAGGGAAGAGAGAGAGAGATAGAACATGCAAGGGAAGATCAGAGAAGCTCTCAAAAACACGGCATTGACAGGTTTATAGTGACTTTACCTTTCGGTACCCACGCGGGGTGTTGTGTACGGATCATTTGACCGGTAAAGTTTCCGTAAAACTTGGTAGGTTGATAACAGTGTGGCTTGAGACGCTTCGTCACGGCGCGAGGCACTTTAATACAGTAGACACGCTAAACAAAGGAACCGGAATTTCCGACACGGAGGTCTTAATCAAACATACACTCAAAATGACACGCTAAGTATGAAAACTAGTCTCTGCCCAGACAATAAAGCCTCTTACTCTGCCGTTGGTTCGCGGTGTTCATGCGTGGTTGCACGGATTTTCCGGAAGGCCAGTGAATGTCGTGGTCTTTCAAGCTCTGCTGCCGCTGGTTCGTTTGGTTGCAACGGGAGTCGCACTGGACCGGAAAAGAGCAAATTCGTCTCGTGCTCCTTGACGGAATGAACTTCGTCCTTCTGCAGGTATAAACAACTGTGGCAGAGTTGTTCGTAGTCTCGGCTTGCGAGTGAACTTCCTGTCCCGATCTTTTCAAGTTAAAGTAACAAAATTAGTCTTTAGCTAAATAAAACGTCAACTTAAGATAAAAACAGAAAAGAAAAATGCAATAAAACAAACGTCTGTGGTTGCCCTTTTAGCAACTAAATCATCTGGATAGACCTGGAGAGGTCATCAGTGCAGGGTAAAAGCAGTGAGGTCTGTGGGCTCTCCTGTATTTATGTCACATTAGAAGTGCCTGCCCCCTTGAGGAGGGGGTCATGGGTTAGTTGGCTATCAGCCAATGGAATGTCAGGGTTCAAATCTCAGGGAGCGGCCAGAAAGGTGGGGGTCCTCCCGGGGGACACTGGAGATGTCTGCTCCCCCATTGAGAGGAAACTTTTTGCTGGACTGGAATGGCCCACAAGGCCTCAAGTTTTATTGGGCTTTGCATGATGGTCAGCACTCTGGACTCTTCCCCAACAGCCCTTTGCATTGTTGGTCCAGATCTTCCCATGTTTTCTGTTCTAATCAGGCCTTCACACTCTCTCATATTAATATAACATTTGTTTAAACTCTGGTTTTGTGAATAAATTCTTTATTAAATCTGGCGTGTCGTCCTCTTTAATATGTTGTGGCAACATTTCGATACTTAGGTCTCCTGCTTCAAGCTCTTAAGTCACACACACACAACCCTTCTCACTCCCTCTCCGTTACACATGTTCACAGACACACACACACACACACGTATATAGTCGTTTGTTGTCTTGTGTTTGTCATAGTCAAATATTGCCTACATTGGTAGATGGTTTGAACAGATGATACATATTTCTCTACTTTCATGAATCGTCCCTATAATAACTGCTGGGACAGCAAAGTATGAAATTAATTCATTGATATCGGTTTCACTGTTTCCTAAAAGCATCGTTTGTGATCCCATATGGTTTACCAGTTAGCGTTCCAGGTTTTAGCCTCCACCACATAACCATAACCTACATCAGACGGATGCTAACCCTATATCCTTTAAGAGCATTAAGTTTTTAAGGATCTGATTGGCCGTGTGGATTCACTGCTACATGTGAACTGGCTCCAGTGGAGGCCATGCAGGTACAACAGTGGTCAGAAGTGTCAGTAGGTGATGATATTAAAAATGCCTTCTCCTTTGTTTCCTTTTTGTTTCACTGCTTGTCTCCTTTTGCCTGTGTATTATATTTACAAATGTGCTTATATTATGTATAATTTAGTTTTTTAATGAGAATAAGTTACATTGTTTTGCTATATTTGCAAAAACTTGAAATACAAACTTAAACAGTTTGATGTTTCTCTCATATTGTCATACAAACTTTTCCATATGCTGATTAATTCGTGTCAGGGTTCCATGTTTGCAGGATGCAGAAAGGAGAAGGAGACTTACTGTGTTAACATATGGATCCAAATACTGGCCAAAATTAATTTCATTTCTATCACATAACATTAACAATTATTTTGCTTTTCTCCTTTTTTTTCTTTCAGCTAGATGCATCATTTTATTTTTTCTCATCAAGACAGTGGATGTATATCAGCTGATGTTGGAGACAACTTGACTTTGCAGTGTTCATATGAGGAGAGGGAAGATGGGATGTATTGGACACTAAGGGCGTCACTGTCAGTGTGAAAGGTTCAGAGTCTAACATCCAGGTTGTGGAAGGAAGGACCAGCGCCGTGGAAGGCTGCTGAGTCTCACACTCTCCCACAGCTCTGCTCTTTTTTCTCTTTTTTTCTATCTTGTAGTTATTTATTCTACTTTATTTTGTATCATGCACTCCGGTAAAGCGAGCCCTATCATCATATATGATAGAAAACAACTTCTGTCCATCGGTTTGACGGTAAAAAACACTTTTTCACCCCCACCGACAACAAACAAAGGAGACTACCCATGGCGCTGTTTACCTGCCGTACCTGGAACACGGAGGCGACGACGAAGGAAAAGAGGGTCGCGAGCCGGCGTCCTGGTCCGGCAGAGGAAACGTGAAAACCGGCCTCCTCTACCAAGCATTCTTCTGGCTAATGTCCAGTCCCTGGACAACAAGCTGGATGAACTTCGTAGCAGGATGGCGTTTCAACGGGACATCAAGTTTTGTAACGTGATGGTTTTCACGGAGACTTGGCTTGACCCCTCGATCCCGGACTCCGCCTTGTTCCCAAGGGGGTCTCCATTCACCGCCAGGACCGGACAACAAACTCAGGTAAGAGCAAGGGAGGGGATGTCTGCTTCATGGTGAATAATCTGTGGTGCTCTGATGTGAGGATTATTTCTTCAGGCTGTACTCCGGACCTGGAGCACCTCATGATCAGATGCCGACCTTATTACATACCGAGGGAGTTTACATCGGTCGTTATAACAGCTGTGTACATTCCGCCCAGTGCTGACACTAACCAGGCACTGGACGAGCTGCATGCGGTGATCGACAGAACAGAGACATCACGGCCCGAGGCTGCGTTTATCGTGGCCGGGGATTTGAACAACGCCAAGATGAGGAATGTCCTGCCGAGATACTACCAGCACATAAGCTGTCCGACGCGCTGCGCGAACACGCTGGATCATGTTTACACTCCCGGGGGTGCATATAAGGCCCTCCCCCGCCCCCCATTCGGAAAATCAGACCACGTTTCAGTCCTGCTGCTGTCTTCCTATAGGCAGAAACTCAAGCGTGACAGACCGGTGACTCGGACCATTCAGCGGTGGACCGATCAGTCAGACTCTGCTCTTCAGGACTGTTTCAGAATGACAGAGTGGTGCGTGTTCCAGGATGATGACATCAACACGTACACGGACGAGGTCATCTGCTACTTCAGCAAATGCATCGATGACGTCGTACCCAGGATTACTGTGCGAACATTTCCAAACCAGAAGCCCTGGATTAATGGTGATGTCCATGCTAAACTCAAAGCACGGACTGCTGCCTACATCTCAGGGGATCTGGAGGAATACAAGAAATCCAGGTACGCGCTTCGGAGTGCCATTAGCAGTGCTAAGAGACTCTACAGGGACAAAGTGGAGTCCCATTACAAGGGCTCCAATACTAGGAACATGGACTGAGAACCATCCTAGACTACAAAGCTAAAACGAGCAGTGCTGATGTAGTGTCTGCATCTCTCCCAGAGGATCTGAACACTTTTTATGCACGCTTTGAGAGTAACTCCCCGGCTGCGGAGATCGAGGAGGCCCAGGAGGACCGCTGCCCCCCAGTCATATCTAGAGCAGACGTGTGGAGATCTCTCAACTGGATCAACACGCGAAAGGCACCTTGACCTAATGGGATCCCCAGCCGAGCTCTCAAGGTGTGTGCAGATCAGCTGGCAGATGTGCTCCAGTCTGTAGTCCCCGCATGTTTTAAGAAGACCATCATTGTCCCTGTTCCCAAGAAAACTAAAATCCTCTGCCTGAACAACTACCGCCCAGTAGCACTCACTTCTATCATCATGAAGTGCTTTGAGCGGCTGATCCAACCATTCCTCACCTCCTCCCTCCCTGACTCTCTGGACCCTCTTCAGTTCGCCTACAGGCCAAATAGGTCGACTGCAGATGCCATCTCCCTCACCCTCCACACTGCCCTCTCCCACCTGGACCAGAGGGACACATATGTGAGAATGCTGTTCATCGACTACAGTTCAGCATTCAACACCATCGTGCCCCAGCAGAGACCTTGGGGTCAACATCGCCCCCCGTGAATGGATACTAAACTTCCTGACGGGCAGACCACAGGCGATGCGGATCGGCAGCACCACATCCTCCACCCTGACTCTCAGCACCGGTGCCCCCCAGGGCTGCGTGCTCAGTTCTCTCCTGTACTCCTTGTTCACGCATGACTGCGTGGCCACCCACAGCTCCAACACCATCGTCAAGTTTGCTGATGACACCACTGTCATAGGCCTGATCACCGGCGACGATGAGAAGGCCTACAGAGAGGAGGTCAGAGCCCTGACATCTTGGTGCCAGGACAACAACCTCCATCTCAACGTCAGCAAAACGAAGGAGCTGATCGTGGACTACAGGAAGAGACGAGGAGAAGAACACGCCCCCCTCTCCATCAACGGGACCACGGTGGAGCGAGTCAGCAGCTTCAAGTTCCTCGGGGTCCACATCAATGATGACCTGACCTGGACCCATCAGACAAACTCCATCAGGAAGATGGCCAGACAGCGGCTCTTCTTCCTCCGAAGGCTGCGGAAGCTCCACATGGACTCCAGGATTCTCTGCAATTTCTACAGATGCACAATAGAGAGCATCCTGACTGGCTGCATCACCGCCTGGTATGGCAGCTGCACCGCGCTGAGCCATAAGGCTCTACAAAGGGTGATGAAGTCTGCCCAGCACATCACCAGGACGGCGCTACCATCCATAGAGGACCTCTACACCCAGCGGTGCAGGAAGAAGAGCAGCCGCATTATTAAAGACCCCTTTCACCCCAGCCATAAACATTTTTGCCTGCTGCCGTCTGGCCAACGGTACCGCAGCATCTGGGCTTATAGGTTGTAATTACTTGAGCATTGCTAGAAGAGAGCCTGTGACTCAAGTATTTCACTGCCAGCGACTGCTTAATGTTATTGTTGTGCATTTTAAGACTTTTAAACTCCTCTCCGTGACATATTTGCATATTTGCACTATTGTTGTTTGATTTTCTCCTCAGCTGTTTATATATATATTAAGATATATATACTTTATTTTCTATTTTAAATTTTGATATTCTATTTTATTCTATTTTATACTATTTCTATTTTATTTTATTGTGTAGGTTGTAATTACTTGAGCATTGTTAGAAGAGAGCCTGAGACTCAAGAATTTCACTGCCAGCGCTTAATGTTATTGTTGTGTATTTGACAATAAAAATCTTGAATCTTGAATCTTGAATCTTGGTGCATCAGTCTGAGAGCATCCAGCCAGGAGGCTCTGTGACTCTCAGCTGTACAGTTCACACTGGGACTTGTGATGGAGAACACAGTGTTTACTGGGTCAAGAACTCTAAAGAACCTCAGCCAGGACTCATTTACACCCACGGAGACAGGAACCATCAGTATGAGAGGAAACCCGACACACAGACACACACCTGTGTCTACAACTTGTCAATGGAGAGACTGAATCGTTCTCATGCTGGGACCTACTACTGTGCTGTCGCTGCATGTGGACACATTGTGTTTGGAGACGGGACCAAAGTGGACCTTGAAGGTAACTCGAATTTTAGCAAAGATAGTGACATTGGTTAAATGGTGTTGGAAAGCTCAGTAATGTCTCCTGATGTCTGGCTCTCTGCAGAGATGGTGGACTATCTTCCCTTGGTGTATTTCCTGAGCAGAGCGCTGGCGTTCACCACAATCCTGGTTGTTTCTCTGGCTTACACAGCACGAAGAGCGCTCAAGATAAACTGCTGTCAGGGCTCAGGTGGGGTAATCCTCACTATTTATATTTGTTAGTGTAAATTCAGTTTGCGTGATACTGAAGAATAGCGAAGACCTTCTTGAATAAGTATTCCAGCATGTTACTTGGACATCTAGATTCTTTGAAAGACAGTAAGGGACATCTCTTAAGGTGCATTCACATGTTGCAGGATTTGTGCAGATCCATGTCCATCAAACAGAAAAACAAATGAGAATCGCAAAAAGTCCAAAACTGAAAAACAAAAGACAATGAGAAGCACAGGGAAGGCAGGGGAAATCGAACACAGGTGGAACACATGAGGACTGGTGCAGGCAATCACAGAGACATGAAAGTGAAGAAAGAAAACACACTAGGAGCAGGGCCTACAAAATAAAACAGGAAACATAACACAGGGAGTGGGAAAACCAGAGATAGAGAATCAATAACGCATACAAACATAAACACAAGGATATTCATGAAACACAAGGAGGTACTAATGAACTGAAAACACTGCTCAAAACGGGGTGGAAACTAATCACACAAAGGACGAAACATGACAACCCACATTATGCTGCTTTAATGGAGCACAGCTCCAGCAGAGCAAGAAGACCAACAGTGGGTGACGGGAGTGAATGTGTGTACACCAGTGTAAAGCAGTAGAGCTGAACATCTTACACTTCCATACATGATGAATGTAAAGCTTCTCTATGCGAAACAAATTAAAGATATTAAAACATTCTAAATGATTTGATGTTGTCAGTTGCCATACTTTCCACTCCCACGAAATATGGAATATCCTTCTTAAACTTAACCCCAAGTTGTTTAACATTTCCTACCTGACATGTGAGGATCTGTACTTAGCCTCCGTGTGGTCAAAAGACCGTCCGCTCTCTTTGATTGAGCGCTTTCAAACAGGAAGTCTCTGCAGTGTCTTCACTACACCCCAGCAGACTACTTCAAGTGAACAGCAATGAAATTAACAGAAGTTGACAGAAAACTAAATCACCAATGCTCTCATCAGGCAGTGTTCCTGTTACTCTTATGTTAGAATTGTTGCCTCCACAAAGCAGGTTATGTTTTCACCCCTGTCTTGGCTGGTTGGCTGCTTGGGAGAAGGACAGGACATGGGCCAAGAAACAACCCATTCAATTGAGGTGCAGATCTGGACAAAAGGGGCTGAACCAGGATGTCATCATCACTTCTCTTCATTACCTAAATTGCAAAGTCTTACTCTGAAGAGAGGAGAAAGTGTCGGGCGACGATTTCAACATGAAGACATCTCCGAAGTTCGTTCTCTACCTGACATGTTTCTTCTTGGGGAAAATGGGTGAGTTGTGTTTTTTTTAAATATTCAGTCAGTCCTGATGATGATTACAACTTTATTTCCGTCACATGACCTTA
Source organism: Pleuronectes platessa (assembly GCF_947347685.1). Lineage (NCBI taxonomy): Eukaryota > Metazoa > Chordata > Actinopteri > Pleuronectiformes > Pleuronectidae > Pleuronectes > Pleuronectes platessa. The sequence goes on from NC_070648.1 coordinate 11,368,026, forward strand.
ACAGTTATTTAGCTTTTCTCCTGTTTCTCTTCAGTTCAGATGCATCATTTTATCTTGTCTCATGAAGACAGTGGATTCATATCAGCTGATGTTGGAGACAACTTGACTTTGCAGTGTTCATATGAGGAGAGGGAAGATGGGATGTATTGGTACAAACAAACACCAGGACAGAAACCTCAAATTATCTCAGTGACGTACAGAGCCACCAAAAGTCTTTCGTTATTGAATGAATTCAAGGACAATCGACGCTTCACTGTGGAAACTAATGATGTTGTGAGTCACCTAAATATCTCAGATCTGCAGCTTTCCGACTCAGCTACTTACTACTGTATAAAGAGTAATTTCTACGTGTTTGAGTTTACGGAGGGCGTCACTGTCAGTGTGAAAGGTTCAGGGTCTAACATCCAAGCTGTGGTGCATCAGTCTGAGAGCATCCAGCCAGGAGGCTCTGTGACTCTCAGCTGTACAGTTCACACTGGGACCTGTGATGGAGAACACAGTGTTTACTGGTTCAAGAACTCTGAAGAACCTCAGCCAGGACTCATTTACACCCACGGAGACAGGAACCATCAGTGTGAGAGGAAGCCAGACAATCAGACACACACCTGTGTCTACAACTTGTCAATGGAGAGACTGAACCGTTCTCATGCTGGGACCTACTACTGTGCTGTCGCTGCATGTGGACACATTGTGTTTGGAGACGGGACCAAGCTGGAGTTTGATGGTGAGTCTCTTCCAGAGAGTGTCTCAATTAATGAATAGGGACAGTTACATAGAAAGAGACGGGACTTTGGTAAAATACCGTATAACAACAAAATGAAACAGTAACCCAGCCGGTCCTGTCTGAATGATCATATTATTATTGTAGGATTATATCATTATTACTATAATTATTATTGTATTGGTGTGATTATATTTAATAATACACAATTATTTTAGTAGTGGTCAGATTATTTGTAATGTTATTATAATTTTTAATAATATCTTTCTTTTCATATAGAAAACTAACACAAACACACACACACACACAAACACACTGCTTTGTCATTCCGTTCTGTTAACTGTCCTGTATTCACTGTTCTTGTCCTCTTTGTTTTGTTTGTCAATGTCTTGTCTCTTGTCTTGCAAAGTAAAATTAACATTTCAAAAAAGACGAGACACAATTAGTAGAACTTCTCCTGTTGCAGATGAAGTGAACTGGCTGGGGTATTTCCTGAGTGGAGCTTTGGGATTAACCATCAGCCTTTTGCTGGCTGTGTTACTGTACAAGATAAACAAGAGGAGATGCTGGAGATGTTCAGGTAACCACTCATCTCTAGCTTGTTAAAAGTGGATTAGGAGACGCAAACTACACAATTCAACACGTACAACACAAGACAAGTTAAGAAGTAAACCCAGGTTAAGAGGTAAAGGCACCTAACAGGACATATGTGAACACAAGAGTGACTAAGTCTTTGTCTTTGTCTTTTTTTCTCAACCAGAGTCTCATACACAACCATCATCTCCCTCCACAACAAATGCAGAGGTAAATACAATCTTTTTAAGTATGAAATTTACATTTGACAATAAATACTTTTTTTTTATCAGGAGCCATCTTGATGTACTTATATGTTGTTTCTAGGGCAACCAACATGCAGATGACCTCCATTACGCTGCAGTAAATGTGAACGTGGCCAGCAGATCAAGACGACAGAGGGACAACACAAACGATGAATGTGTGTACTCAAGTGTTAAACTTTAGAATTGTGTTTTTCTAGAACGGTCTATGTTTGAGATGATGGATTTCTCCGTCTTTCTTTAGAGGTGGAGCATGATTCTTGTCTGTAATGCTTTTTTATCCTTTTTCCAAATATAAATGTGGCTTTTTTTGTGATTAATGATAAAAAGCAACTCATGATGTAATTAGACTTTTATGGTTTGGACAGTTGCTGTTGGTCTTTGATGGAATGACACTTTGACATTGACATATGGAAAACGATGATTAAAGTTTGTGGCCCAGTCTGGGTGTGTGTGCAGTGGGCGACGGCTGCGTCTTTGATCTGCTGTGTGTTCACATAGGGAGTGGGTCTCCTGAGGAGCTGCTGCGTGAGGTTATGACTTCTGTATTTCCTTGAATAAAAGAAAGTTCATTCTCAACTAACTGCCAGGACTCTACGATATGAAGCTGTGCATCTACTGGTCCTACAACAATAACAATAAAAACCTGTTTTAAACAATTGACTGGATTCAGTGGACAGAAATGCTACAGTGCTCTTTACTTTGAAACAGGTACAGGAAGTGTTGCAAATATTTATATTTGTGACATGTTCAACAGACATTGAAACCGCACGCAGCATGTGGAGGAAATAGACGAAACCCCAAGCGCTGCTCATCTTGGCCGCGTGGCCGCCCTGACCTGAGGGACAAAATGAAAAGACACAACGTTCTGTCGCTTTTCCTCCAAGACAGGCGAGAGGAGGTTTAACATGTTAACACAGGGGTGTCCAAACTTTTTATTCCGAGGGCCACATATAGAAAAAAATACGAAGGTCCGGGCCACTCACGGCGCCATGCCCACCTGCCCTGGAGTGGACTGCTGACAGTTGGGGGGGGGGGAAGCTGCGTTCCGAGGGACAGCTGCAATACAGTGGGCCATAGTCCATCACATTACCTTTCATTTAGCTGACGCTTTTATCCAAAGCAACTTACAATAAGTGCATTCAAGGGTACAAACCCAGGACAACAAGAATCAAGAAAGTACGGTATCTTCAAAAATAGACCTAAACTACAAAGTGCTATAATTAAGTGCTTTAAAGTGCTACTAAATTGTTAGTTTAAAAATAATTGGAGGCGGGCCAATTTAAAATGGATGGTGGGCCGCAGATGGCCCGCGGGCCGTAGTTTGGACACCCCTGTGTTAACACAAACCCCTGCAGAGTTGAGACCCAATTTAAAACTTGTCTGTCAATAATTACAATTTAGTTTCTTGCCTCCATTAATTCATTAATTATTGAGAAAAAAACAATCAAAATGAAGGGTATTAGTCATGTAGCAGGGACCTAAATATGTTTACACCCTAAAACGGGTGATGTTTTATTCATCACTCTTATCTTTTAATGAGCACAAATTGAATCAGATTTATGAAACAATCTCTGATTTAACTAAACTTTATTTAACAGAGACATATTAGGCCCATTTTACCGCAAGTTGAAATGGTTCCTTGGGATCTTAATGAAATGTCTGTAGCATATTTTGGTCAAAATACCACAAGGATAATTTAAAACAGCACCTTTTACCCTGTCTAAAACAGCCCTGTTAAAGTATCATTATAGAGAACGCTCTTCTCATTGATTTACGGTAGCAGTATTGCCCGTTTATTAGATGTGTTACGGCTTCTGTGTGTATAACGTATGTTGTCAATTCCCTTGTTACCTGTGCATGAGACGGATGAATAGAGCCAGTGCACATGAGAATAAAGTACTTAAACAGACGCTACGCTCATACTTTTTACGCCAAGTTACACTGCGTGAGTCAAGATAACTTAACAAGCCCTCCTCAGTTTTACCTGTTTTTAGTGTCGGGCAGAAATCACATCGCGTCATCACCCACCGTGGCCCTTCGCGATGCTTGTTTTAATTAAACAGATTCCCCTGGTCCGCACCAGTTCTCAGTCAGCTGCTAGGCGCCAGCCGAGGCGCACCGCAGGGTGCCCCCCCCCCCGCGCGAACAGAGGGTTCCCCCAGCGGTCGCCGTAGCTGAGGTGATCCGCGAGAAGGGCCCGACACACGTCCAGAGTGGCCGCCGCTGACCGCGTACCCAGTCCCCTCCCCGCCTTCCGCGCCGGCGCCGTGAGGTGCCACCGGATGAGGACCTCCCGGTGCCGCACACTGAGCCTCCGGCGGCGCGGAAAGGAGGGCGACGGAGCGACTGCTCCCCCAGCCGCGGCACGTGCCCAGCGGTTTTACCACAAATATAAACATCGGCCAATGATATCGGTGAAAGTCAAGTTTATTACCGATAAGCCGATATCAGTAAACGAGGCGAATATCGGCCACTACCGATGTTCGGCCGATATATCGGTGCATCCCTAGTTACAGACATTTCAGTAAGACCCCAAAGAACCATATCAACTGTTATGAAATGGGCATAATATGTCCCCTTTAAGTATCGAGAGCAACTTTTCCCAATGAAGGGTATTACTCATACAGCAGGGACCTATATATGTTTACAACCTCACCTTATGGGAACAAAACATGAGTCCAGATGATGCTAATCATTAAATTTCGTGCGTTTTAAGCTTCGGTTTAGGTCATGGTCAAGGTTGGAGTTATAGACAAGTCAATGTAACGTCCTCTGAAGTCATGGAGACATGTTGCAGAACACATCCAACACTTCAACATTGCATTTAACATTTTTGGTAGTAGTAGTAGTAGTCCTCTCTTTTTTGTTCGATATTGATTCAATAGACAGGAGGGGTAGTATTCTGATTTGATAGCCCATTGCATGGTTGGTCCAGATCTTCCCATGTTATTTCATTTTTGTCGGGCCTCCACTCTCTCATGTTAATTTAACACTTGTTTATACTTTGTTTTCGTGAATAAGTTCTTGTTTAATCTTGACTTTGGTGTGTCGTCTTCATTAATATGTTCCCAAAAGGGATGACATCGAAACATACATCACTGACTCTCTTGCTGCTGGTCTTATTCGTCCCTCTTCCTCGTCGATGGGGGCGGGGTTCTTTTTTGTTGAGAAGAAAGACAAGTCTCTCAGCCCCTGATTGAATACCGTCTTCTCTCAGATGGACCTTCGCAATGCCAACCACCTGGTGAGAATAAAGGAGGGGGATGAGTGGAAGACTGCTTTTAATTCTCCACCGGGGACCTTTTGAATACCTTGTAATGCCTTTTGGTTCAACTAAGGCACCTGCTGTTTGTCAGGTCCTGATTAATGATGTTCTGCAAGACATGCTGAACAGATTTGTGATTGTTTACCTTGATGACATTTTAATGTCCAGCATGTCAAATTAGTGTTACAAAGACTGTTAGAGAACAGACTCTACGCTAAAGCAGAAAAGTGTGAATATCATGTCTCCTCTGTAATATCTTGGGGGTTTTATAGTGGAGGGCTGGAGGGCTCCACTCAACCATTTGTGGTATGATCTGACCATAAAAACTTGTCTTACCTACGTTCCACTCACAGGCTCAACTCACGCCAGACAAGGTGGGCTCTGTTCCTGGGTCGGTTCCATTTCACCCTCACCTACCGGCCAGGCTCCAGGAACATCAAGCCAGACGCCCTTTCACATCAGTTTGCCCCTCCAGTTGAGGATTCTTCGGAGGAAACCATCCTGCCATCTTCCTGTGTGGTGGGAGGAGCTAGGTGGGAGATTGAGGGAGTGGCCAGGAGGCCTTGCTGCTCGCCTACGTTGAGTCTTCTGAGCAATGAGCTTTTTCAATGTGCTCAGAACTCCTGTCACCTTTGGGGCTCCACCAGCCAGCCTGCTTTCTGCCTCCACTGCCTGCACTTTGTTGCTACCTTTTTAGGAGCAATAAACACCTTTATTTATCTTCACCTGTATTTCAGTCTCTGCTTTGGGGTCCAAGGTAAATCAGGACATAGCAAATGTCCCCTCCTTTGTTTCCTATTTGTTTCACTGCTTGTCTCCGTTTGCCTGTGTATTATATTTACATATGTGCATATATTGTGTATAATTGAGTTTTTTAATGGGAATAAGTTGCATTGTTAAGCTTTATTTTCAAATTCTTGAAATAAAAACTAAAACTGTAATATTTCCCTCATATTGATCATATCAACTTTTCCATATGCTGATTAGGTCGTGTCAGGGTTTCATGTGTAAGGTTTCGTGGTAGAACTGGGACCCAATAGTACAGCTGCAGACAGAGTTCAGTTTTCAAAAAGAAGTGGTCTTTATTACCAGGCAGGGCTCGGTACACTGGGAGTCAAAATCATCAGACAAAGGTATCTGAAACGTGAGGCAAAAACCAGGTCAAACAATCCAGGCAAACGTGGTCGAGAAAACACGTGACGGGACAAGTCTTGGTGAGATCGCTGGAACGCTGCGTGCAATACGAGACGAACTGGTCCTGGACAAGGGGAAGACACAAACCTTATATACAGACAGACATCAGCTAAACTACAGACGGATGAAACACATTAGGCAGGGGAAGCCAATATATGAGACACACAGGGGGGTAGGAGTGAAGCTGCCTAGAGGAAACAGAGACAAGCGTGAGTATTAAAATAAAACAGGAGGTGACAGAGGACGTGCAACAGGAAATGGTGTATGTGTTTGTGTGTGTCTGTGTGTAACCATGACTCAATATTGGCAGGATGTAGAAAAAAAGAGCAAATGGCCAAAGCAGGTATATGTGTGAATTAACAAAATAGAAGTAGACTTACTGTGTAAACATATGGAGCCAAATCCAGGCCAAAAGGATTGAAACTGAAAGTTCAAGTTGTGATCTTGAATTGTGAAAAATATAACGTTGCTTTTAAATGTTTTTCTGGGTTAAATATAATTTTGATTGACTTTCAACTTGTTACCTTGTAACTGTGCTTTGAAAGATGCTGTATGAATAATTGAATACAATTGTAGTAGTAGTAGTATTATGTACTCTAACTGCTTCAGATGTCTGTCACCCTGTGACGGTTTTTAAAGAAAAAAGATTCACATCAAAGGTAGCAGTGATCATGTGATCAGTGTTTCCTTGCTGGCCAATCAACACAAGTCTTTACTCTGAAGAGAGGAGAAAGTGTCGGGCTGTTTGTCATTCAACACGACGATTTCAACATGAAGACATCTCAGAAATTCGTTCTCTACCTGACATGTTTCTTCTTGGGGAAAATGGGTGAGTTGTGTGGTTTTTAAATATTCAGTCAGTCCTGATGCTGATTACGATTTCATTTCTGTCACATAACATTAACTGTTATTTTGCTTTCCTCTTCAGTTCAGATGCATCATTTTATCTTGACTGATCAAGACAGTGGATTTATATCAGCTGATGTTGGAGACAACTTGACTTTGCAGTGTTTCTATGAGGGGGATGACAAAAGAATTTATTGGTACAAACAAACACCAGGACAGAAACCTCAAATTATCTCAATGACGTACAAGTTCTCAAAAGAATGTACGTTATTGAATGAATTCAAGGACAATCGACGCTTCACTGTGGAATCTAATGATGTTGTGAGTCACCTGAATATCTCAGCTCTGCAGCCTTCAGACTCAGCTACTTACTACTGCTCAAAGGGAAATACTATATATAAGTTTGAGTGTATGCAGAGTGTCACTGTCAGTGTGAAAGGTTCAGGGTCTAACATCCAGGCTGTGGTGCATCAGTCTGAGAGCATCCAGCCAGGAGGCTCTGTGACTCTCAGCTGTACAGTTCACACTGGGACCTGTGATGGAGAACACAGTGTTTACTGGTTCAAGAGCTCTGAAGAACCTCAGCCAGGACTCATTTACATCCGCGGAGACAGGAACCATCAGTGTGAGATGAAACCCGACAATCAGACACACACCTGTGTCTACAACTTGTCAATGGAGAGACTGAACCGTTCTCATGCTGGGACCTACTACTGTGCTGTCGCTGCATGTGGACACATTGTGTTTGGAAACGGGACCAAGCTGGAGTTTGATGGTGAGTCTCTTCCGGAGACTGTCTCATTTAATGAATAGTGACAGTTACGTAGAAAGAGACGGGACCAAACATTTGGTAAAATACCCTGGAACAACAAAATAAAACAGTAACCCAGTTGGTCCTGTCTGAATGTCCCCACTGACGGTGACCCAAATAGAGCTTCACCACCAGTGGACACTGGAGGTGTGCACCACGAATTAATCGATATTTTTTATTGATGATTATTATTGTAATTGTTATAGGCGATGATAGTGATGATCATAGTAATGACTATAACTTACTGTTATTATAAATAATTATATTAAGTATTTGTACAACTTTTCTTCTTTATTTTTTCTCCAAGATTATTTTATTATTACTATAATAATTATTTTATCGGAAATATAATTTTTTATAATAACATCATTTAAAAAGTGGTCTGATTTTAATTATTATGAGATTATTTTTATTTTTATTATAATTATTCATAGTATTTGTTCTTATCATATAGAAAACACACACTCACACACACACACACTGCTTTGTCATTCCGTTCTGTTAACTGTCCTGTATTCACTGTTCTTGTCCTCTTTGTTTTGTTTGTCAATGTCTTGTCTCTTGTCTTGCAAAGTTAAATGAACATTTCAAAAAAGAAGAGACAGAATTAGTAGAACTTCTCCTGTTGCAGATGAAGTGAACTGGCTGGTGTATTTCCTGAGTGGAGCTTTGGGATTAACCATCAGCCTTTTGCTGGCTGTGTTACTGTACCAGATAAACAAGAGAAGATGCTGGAGAATTTCAGGTAACCACTCATCTCTAGCTTGTGTTCACTCAATTTGGCTTTTTAGCTAAATTATAATAATAAGTTTAATTTCACAGAACCTTTCTAGATGAGGACGCTAAAGAAATTGATTAAAATATATGACAAATAAATACATGAATCAAGAATTAAAGTTAAACCAAGTGTTAAAAGTGGATTAGGAGACGCAAACACCTCAATTCAATACGTACAACACAAGACTAGTTAAGAAGTAAAACCAGGTTAAGAGGTAAACGCACCAAACAGGACATATGTGAACACAAGAGTGACTAAGTCTTTGTCTTTGTCTTTGTTTCACAACCAGAGTATTGTACACAACCATCATCTCCCTCCACAACAAATGCAGAGGTAAATACAATCTTTTTAAGTGTGAAATTTACATTTGATAATAAATTTTTTTTTTTTTTTATCAGGAGCCATCTTGATGTACTAATATGTTTTTTCCAGGGCAACCACCATGCAGATGAGCTCCATTACGCTGCAGTAAATGTGAACGTGGCCAGCAGATCAAGACGACAGAGGGACAACACAAATGATGAATGTGTGTACTCAAGTGTTAAACTGTAGAATTGTATTTTTTAGAACGGTCTATGTTTGAGATGATGGATTTCTCAGTCTGTCTTTGGAAGTGGAGCATGATTCTTGTCTGTAATGCTTGTTTATCCTTTTTCTAATTATAAATGTGGCTTTTTTTGTGATAAATGATAAAAAAACAAAAAAACTAATGATGTAATTACACTTTTATGTTTAGACAATGTGTAGGGGGGGGCAATGTTTGGATAGTTGCTGTTGGTCTTTCATGGAATGACACTTTGATGACGACATATGGAAAACAATGATTAAACTTCATGTCATGAAAGTCGATTGAAGGGTATTACTTATATAGCAGGGACCTAAATATCAGAATCAGAATCAGAATTCTTTTTATTGCCATGTATATTTGCACATAAAGGAAATTGCCTTGGTGTGTTTACACCCTCACATTATGGAAACAAAACATGAGTCCAGATGATGTAAATTATTAAATTCTGTATGTTATAAGCTTCGGTTAAGGTCAGGGTAAAGGTTGTGTCGTTGCGAGTTAGTTTATCCCAAATATGAGAAGAGCCAAACTCGGTTTGGTTCAATCAAGTATTTATTTAGAAAGCAATGAAAAGGTATGAAAAGTTTACAGTAAAGCAATGGGCATCCAACGTACTACCCCGGAATTCTAGCAGCCCTGGGGAAGTCTCGAGTTGCATCAAAAAGCATCAAACAGACGGCGTCTGTAATATTTTATAATAGTAGATAGAACCGGATTGGTCAATGTCGAGGGAAGATCTTCCTTGGCTCTTCCTCGATAGTACGCAGGCGTAGTCCCACGCCTCTTGGCACTGGATTCCAGGAAGTGACAAGGATCAACTCCCAATCTCACGCCTCCTCTGATAGTTGCCAGGCAAAATGTTCACTTCTTGAAAGGCCTTGACACAGCTGATGCCATGTGGGCCAGTGGTGTTGTTGGAGTAAAGAATATTGTTTTCCTGCTTCATCGGCTGTATGTTCTGTTGGTATAAACATTAGGATCCTCGAAACCAAAACAATGTCACTCCCAACCTGGGACATCTGCTTGAACTCTATGTGATGTCAAATTATTCCAAGGGAATTATGCTTTTAATATAAAAAGTTAGAAATGAGAACAAGTAAAAGATTCATTATTAACACTACGCAACAAATGTTATTTATAAATCATTTGTGTGAAGGCCATCATCTGACTCCAACTGTTCATGCCCCCCCCCCCCCTCCATCTTTATTGCTCAGAGTTTCAGTTCTAATGCATCTTCACAGACACATTCACAGAGAAGCTGATATTAAAATCCCAACAGTTGGAGTTATAGAATAGTCACTGTAACGTCCTCTGAAGTCCTGGAGACATGTTGCAGAACACATCCAACACTTCAACAGTGCATTTTATATTTTTAATAGTAGAAGTAGTCCTCTCTTCTATTTATTTTTTATTTCGATACAGATCTATGAACAGGACGGGAAGTATTTGGATTTGACGGCCCTTTGCTTTGTTGGTCGAGATTTTCCCATGTTTTCAGTTTTTGATTTTTTTCGGGCCTCCACACTCTCTCATATTGATTTAACACTTGTTTATACTTTGGTTTTGTGAAAAAAAATTGTTTAATCGTGACTCTGGCGTGTCGTCTTCTTTAATATGTTCCCAAAAGGGACGACATCGAATTATACATCACTGACTCTCTTGATGCTGGTCTTATTCGTCCCTGTTCTTCACCGATGGGGGCGGGGATATTTTTTGTTGAGAAGAAAGACAAGTCTCTCGGCCCCTGATTGACTACAGAGGCTTGAAAGACATAACTGTGAAAAACAAATGTCCCCTTCCACTCATTGACTCTGCTTTTGGCCCTTTCATCAAGCTACGGTCATCTCAAAGTTGGACCTCCGCAATGTCAACCACCTGGTGAGAATAAAGGAAGGGGATTAGTGGAAGACCGCTTTTAATACTTCTCTTGGACATTTTGAATACCTTGTCATGCCTTTTCACTTAACAAATGCACCTGCTGTTTGTCAGTCCCTGATTAATGATGTTCTGCACGACATGCTGCAAAGATTTGTGTTTGTATATCTCGATGACATTTGAATGTCCAGCATGTACAATTTGTGTTATAAAGACTTTCAGAGAACAGACTCTACGCTAAAGCAGAAAAGTGTGAATATCATGTCTCCTCTGTAATTTCTTCGGGGTTTTATAGTGGAGGGCTGGAGGGCTCCACTCAACCATTTGTGGTATGGTCTGACCATAACAACTTGTCTTACCTCCGTTTCGCTCACAGGCTCAACTCACACCAGACTCGGTGGGCTCTGTTCCTGGGTCGGTTCCATTTCACCCTCACCTAGTGGCCAGGCTCCAGGAACATCAAGCCAGACACCCTTTCACTTCAGTTTGCCCCTCCAGTTGAGGATTCTTCGGAGGAAACCATCCTGCCATCTTCCTGTGTGGTGGGAGGAGCTAGGTGGGAGATTGAGGGAGTGGCCAGGAGGCCTTGCTGCTCGCCTACGTTGAGTCTTCTGAGCAATGAGCTTTTTCCATGTGCTCAGCACTCCTGTCACCTTTGGGGTTCCAACAGCCAGCCTGTTCTGTAGCTCCACTGCCTGCACTTTGTTGCTACCTTTTTAGGAGCAATAAACACGTCGTATGACAACCCTTGAGCTGCGCATAAAGCTGGCACATCTCCTGTCACCCGTTGTCAGAATCTTGATACCTGCAGTGGTGTTGGAGATTCTGTCCCGCTTGGCCAAGTGTTTGCTCAGTAACTCTGTCTGTGTTCCAATCTATTCTCTGTAAATTGTTTGTTGACCATTAATTAAATACTTCGAGATCATTGAATTGATCACTGAGTCTGATGGTTTATTTCCTCACCAGGTAATTACATACAAAATTCCCACAACAAAATGGCGCCCAACGTGGGGCTGGACGTGTAGTATGGACTCCAGCGGACGGACGGAAGGCCACAATTTAAAAGAGATTCCTCCCCGAGGGTGAGAAGCTGTCGTCCAGCGGAGCCCAGATTACCGATCCGGCCCCAAGAACTGCATTGCGAAAAACAAACGGTGAGGAAACTTGAGTTGATTTTGGCACAGACAGATTTATGGTAAAGATCTAATTTGTAAGAAATACCTCACAAACAGGAACATTTTTTGTCGTGTTGTCTGGGACTGTTGCATGCAGCACTATTTGAGTAGTGTCGCACGAGGACAGATAACACAGAGGACAATCCTGGGTTGATTGACAGACGTGTCATAGTTATGCTGTAGTATTATCAGAGTCTGTGCGCATCGGATGATTGTGGCAGTCATTGTGCGTGCTATTGTACTCTTTGGTTAATACAAGTAAACAGATAGCTAGAGATTGGCAACGGTCACAGTAAAGGAGCGACAAATGCAGCCGCGGGGGACTTGTCACCACTGTGTAAACTCATGTCAGAACAATATCCTGGCAGTTTAGATCAGATACAGGTATGGACCAAATTGGGGTTTCCTGCTAAAGGAAGCCTGAGTGAGAACAAGCTGAAGCAACTAAAGACACAGCTGAAAAGGTTGGAGGTGAGTAGTTCATTCCAGCACGCAGCTCTCCCCAAATGGAGACAGAAAAAGAATGTGATTTTTAAAGCAGACTGGCAGGCATTTAACATGTGGAAACGTGAGGCAGAGAAAAGGGAAAGTCAGAGATCAAGAGCATTTAATGCACTGAAAATTACAGAACCTGTTAAAACAGAAAAACGTACGCAACCTACTAATTCTCAAACACTTTATCCCTGTCTTTCTGAGTCTTTGCGGAATCCTGATCTGGACTCCACCCCCCCTGCTCCTCCACCATACGTCACTCAGCAGAAAGGTCCCTACACGCCTGTTGTGACCCGCCAGCAAGCCCAGCAGAGGTTATCTGAAATCCGAGACGAGAGGAAAAGTCCTGCAGCTATACCAACCATGCCCATGGTGGAAGTGGCAGGAGCCGAAGGGCCAATTCTGGTGTTCCGACCCTGGTCAGAGGCCGACGTGGCAGAAGCAATGAATTACATCTGCAACCCCAAAGACAATCTCAATAAGTGGGAAAATGATCTGCTGCAGTTTGTCAGAGAATTTCGACCAACAATGTTTGACATACGACGCCTAATGAACAAAACGCTCACAAATGACTATCACAGCATCTAGAATGTGTTTAACGCTGGGAGAATGACTGCTCGTTTGGAGAACCCAGACTTTGGACACAGAGATAACGCTGATTTTAGAAATGCTATTGAGGCCCTTGTTGTTATAGTGAGGGAGAAATTCCCCCTGAGAATGAACCTGTCAAACATTACCAGCATGACACAGAAGCCATCAGAGTCATGCAGTTCATTCCTGGCACGCCTGACGTCAACTTTCGACACACACAGTGGCCTCATCAGACTCGACCCAATGGGAAGACAACCTTTGGAGCCTTATGAAGTTCATCTTAAAGAACATTTCCTGAGCAGAATGAAGCCTGAACTAGCACAGACGATAAAGAAATTCTGTGTAACTTGGAAAACATGCCCGCTCGCTGAAATCCTGAAGCGTGCTGAACACGCTGAGGATGAGCTGCTCAGCACAGATGAGCAAAGAAAACAAGGCAGACAAAGAAAGTTGGAAGACGCACAACTGTCCATGATCAACGTATGTGCAAACATGTCCCCACGACCCTTCCAAGGCCAACCCAGAAGAGGCAGAGGTCGCGGTAGAAATCGTGGTGGGGGCAGATTCAACTCGACCCACGCCAGCCATGATCCAGATGTGTGTTTCCACTGCGGAAGGCGGGGGCACTGGCAAGCAGAATGTCCGAGGCAACAGGGACAGGGACCAATCTTCTCAAAGTCTGACTGAGGGGAGAGCGGGGAGGGCCGGATCCCAGAGATGGACAACCCCTCCTCAGAGACACGGGTAATGCACTCTACACCCACTCAAACACAATCTCTAGCTACAATACCCATTAAAACACCTATTTTACAATTCACGATGTATACTAACACTGAAGGATATAAAAAATTTCCACAATTAACTCATCCTGTGACTTTCTTGATAGACTCTGGTGCTACGAGCTCAGTTTTAAGAAAAGATGCTTTGTCCCAACCTCCAAAAGAAAGTGGTAAAACAGTTTTCACAATGGGATCAAGCGGTGTCCCTGTTTCAGAGAGCTGCTCAGTTCCACTGAAATGTGAATTGGATGATCAGATGATAAAACACTCCTTCCCAGTTTCACAAAACTGTCCTGTGAAATTGCTGGGGAGAGATTTGATGTGTCACTTTGGCATTACGCTGAGCTCAACACCAGAGGGTATCAAGGTATTGAAAAGAACTGAAGTCCCAGGGTTTCAAATGTTTAAATACAGTCCCAGTGCACTGTTATATGCATATGAATGGATTTTCATCAACAGTGATGTCACTTCCACAGCCCAACATCTCACTGATTTCACACGAGCTCATGTCTTACACACTACAGATTTCATGTCAACTGATTTATTACATTGCACATCTCATGTAAGTGTAGGGCCAGATAGAAGGTACGAGGAAGTGTGGTATGATAAGCAGAAAGAATCAGAAAAATTGATTCTAAAGCATGTGTATTGGTCGGAGGAGGCTGCTGCTGTGTCTGTACTTCTCTCCTCCTCTCAGAAAAATCTGTTTCTTGGCTCCACCCCTCACGTATCATTGGCTAAGCCATTACACCGGCAGTGGCAGGACCTGGGCCCGTGGCTGCAGCATTGCCTCGGCCTTCTGGATTTCGAACCGGTTGCGGGGGATCCCACAAAAGAATATAGCGCTGGGGGTAATGTACATAGGACCGCAGTAACAAGCAACGTGTTGGTTCAAAGGTCAATGGAGCTCGTAGCGGAACATGTACAGCACACAGATTTGTTCCCACTCACAGGAGCGGACCAGATCTCTGTGCTGTCTCAGGTGCCGCCTTCATTGTGGGCCGCTCATAAATATGATGTCGGGCTTATAACGGGGGCGACACCCTTGGTAGTGCATCCTAAATCTGAATATAGGCCGTGCCTCAAACAATATCCGCTTAAGCAAGAAGCCATCGATGGAATAACACCAGTATTTGAAGCGCTGTTAAAAGCAGGCATAATTGTACCCTGCAATGATTCACCTGTACGCACGCCCATTTTTCCAGTTAAAAAAATCAGAGAAGAAGGCCAACCCACTGAGTGGAGGTTCGTACAGGATTTAAAAGCTGTGAATGCTGCTGTTTATCAGCGAGCACCAGAAGTCTCTAACCCACATACGATCTTGTCACTCATTCCACCAGACACCACCCATTTTTCGGTTGCTGATCTGGCTAATGCATTTTTCTCTGTTCCAGTACATCCTGACAGTAAGTACTGGTTTGCCTTCTCCTTCAAAGGGCGTGGGTACACGTGGACAAGATGCCCTATGGGATACCATGAAAGCCCAGGTGTATTTCACAGAGCGCTCAGTGACAACTTGAAAAGCTTACATCTCCCCAGGGGATCTGCACTTGTGCAGTATGTCGACGATCTATTGGTCTGCAGCCCCTCAGAAGAGGCGTGCGAAATTGATACAGTAGTACTACTCAAACACCTAGCAGATAATGGCCACAAGGTCAGCCAACAAAAACTTCAATTTGTAAAAAAACAAGTTACTTATTTAGGACATGTGATCACAGGAGGGAGTAAGTCTCTCTCTCCAAAGCGCGTTGCAGCAATCCAATCAGTACCAAAGCCTATTACAAAGAGGCAGATGATGAGTTTCCTAGGAATGACATCAT
This sequence comes from Pleuronectes platessa, assembly GCF_947347685.1. NCBI lineage: Eukaryota > Metazoa > Chordata > Actinopteri > Pleuronectiformes > Pleuronectidae > Pleuronectes > Pleuronectes platessa. The sequence goes on from NC_070648.1 coordinate 11,383,780, forward strand.
ACTGCCCAATAGTACAGCTGCAGACACAGTTCAGTTTTAAAAAATGAGTGGTCTTTATTACCAGGCAGGGCTCGGTACACAGGGAGTCAAAATCACCAGACAAAGGTATCTGAAACGTGAGGCAAAAACCAGGTCAAACAATCCAGGCAAACGTGGTGGAGAAAACATGGGACGAGACAAGTCTTGGTGAGATCGCTGGAACACTACGTACAATACGAATCGAACTGGCCCTGGACAAGGGGAAGACACAGACCTTATATACAGACAGACATCAGCTAAACTACAGACAGGTGAAACACATTAGGGAGGAGAAACCAATATGTGAGACATGGGGGGGGATATTGAAAATGCAACAGGAAATGGTGTGAGTGTAACCATGACACCATGTTTGCAGGATGCAGAAAAAAGAGCAAATGGGCAAAGCAGGTATATGTGTGAATTAAAAAACAGAAGTAGACTTACTGTGTAAACGTATGGAGCTAAATCCAGGCCAATAGGATTGATCATTTGAAAAACAAATTGAAACTGAAAGTTCAAGTTTTAATCTTGAATTTTGAAAAATACAACATTGCTTTCAAAAAAAATCTTGGTCAAATATAGTTTGGACTGACTGTAAATTTGTAACTGTGCTTTGAAAGATGTTATATGAATAATTGAATACGAATGTAGTAGTAGTAGTATTTTGTACTCTAACTGTTTCAGATGTCTGTCACCCGGTGACTCTTTTTAAAGAAAAAAGATTCAGATCAAAGGTGGCAGTGATCATGTGATCATGTTGCCCTGCTGGCCAATCAACACAAGTCTTTACTCTGAAGAGAGGAGAAAGTGTCGGGCTGTTTGTCATTCAACACGACGATTTCAACATGAAGAAATCTCCGAAGTTCGTTCTCTACCTGACATGTTTCTTCTTGGGGAAAATGGGTGAGTTGTGTGTTTTTAAATATTCAGTCAGTCCTGATGCTGATTTAATTTATTTCACATAACATTAACAGTTATTTTGCTTTTTTCCTTTTTCTCTACAGTTCAGATGCATCAATTTATCTTGTCTCATCAAGACAGCGTATTTAAATCAGTTGATGTTGGAGACAACTTGAATTTGCAGTGTTTCTATGAGGGGGAGGTCAATAACCTTTATTGGTACAAACAAACACCAGGACAGAAACCTCGAATTATCTCAATGACGTACAAATTCTCTAAAGATTTTACGTTATTGAATGAATTCAAGGACAATCGACGTTTCACTGTGGAAACTAATGATGTTGTGAGTCACCTTAATATCTCAGATCTGCAGCTTTCAGACTCAGCTACTTACTACTGTTTACAGAGTCGTTCATATGTGTTTGACTTCATGGAGGGCGTCACTGTCAGTGTGAAAGGTTCAGGGTCTAACATCCAGGCTGTGGTGCATCAGTCTGAGAGCATCCAGCCAGGAGACTCTGTGACTCTCAGCTGTACAGTTCACACTGGGACCTGTGATGGAGAACACAGTGTTTACTGGGTCAAGAACTCTGAAGAACCTCAGCCAGGACTCATTCACACCCACGGAGACAGGAACCATCAGTGTGAGAGGAAACCCGACACAAAGACACACACCTGTGTCTACAACTTGTCAATGGAGAGACTGAACCGTTCTCATGCTGGGACCTACTACTGTGCTGTCGCTGCATGTGGACACATTGTGTTTGGAGACGGGACCAAGCTGGAGTTTGATGGTGAGTCTCACGTGATGAAAAGTGATTATTACTGCTTAGGTTAAAAGTGTGTGACGTCTCCTGTCCTCTGGCTCTCTGCAGGTGAGGTGGACTGACTGGTGGTTTTCTTGAGTGCAACTTCAGCATTCACCACCCTGCTGAGTGTTCTAATGGCTTTCTCAATATGCATGATGAGTGAATGTGTGTACTTGAGTGTGAGGCAGTAGAGCTGGACACCTTCTGTATTTGTCTCTGTGTTTAATCACAACAATATGTCCTTACTGATATCAGGACAGTCCTATGAATTAGATCTTTACCTCCATGTAAAACATGTGAAGCTTCAGCTTGTAATCATCTAAATAAAACAAGTTTAATTTGTATTTGTGTGTGCATGACTCATTTCTACTGTGTCTGTGCATTCAAAGTAGTGCAGGTTACAGTGGATGACGTGCATCCTGCTGAAGCGTGAGCTTTCTCATGAAGCCAAGCTTTCATTATTCACAAACCACAGCTATCTGTTGGAAACATGGTGACCACATGTCACAGTCAAGCACCTTTGTGTGATTTACTTGTGGCCAGAAGTGTTAACACAACCTAGTGTACCAACCAAAAATGTTATCTGTAATGAGGCGGGTCATTTGATGCTATCTTCACCTTTCTGAAGTGAGGACATTGGGGGCCACAGGGATCTCAGAGATGCATATCTGAAAACCTCAATATAGGTGTGCAGTGCTAATGCAACCACGAAAGTACAAAAACAGATCATGCTCAAAAGTCCCCTCTGATCTATAACTTCCTCGAACCGAAAACATAAACGGACGTTGCAGCCTTTAAACTGGCCACTTCTCAGTGTTTGTCTTTTGCTCTGAGTCTCTGTGGTGGATAAGGTGAGAGCACTGTGACTGTGAGCAGGTTTCCGCTGGTGGAAAATGAAGTCCTGTCGCTCTAACACAGGAAGACTGAAGTGTTTAACGAAGAGAAGTCATCTTTACAAGAGGCAGCTCGTATGCTGTGTACAAGGAAGTGAAACACAAAAGCCCTAACAGAGCAAACTGAAAGATTTTGCAGTGAAATGTAATAAACTGAGGTGGGAAGTACAAATACTTTGTGATTTGAGTTAAGATTCTTTAGGTATCTGTACTTTAATTGAGTATTCATTTAGAATTTTGCTTTAACTCAATACATCAATCACTTCCTGCTTTCTTTTTTTTTCTTTTTTTAAGTACAGTGTTTATTTAGGTTTCTGTAATGCTTTATACTGAGCTGTCTGAAGGTTGTAAAATAGCCGAAATATACAATCTGAAAAAATAACCAGTAAAGTAAATAATTCAAACTTATGAATGAATCACACAGGTGACAGCAATACAGCAAATTCACATTATTATTGACACTGACTGTAAAATTGGTACAAAAAAACACAATCTGCATCATCATGGATGCACAACAGCTTCATTGCATCACAAGCGAACAGCTCACTCTAAACACGCATGTTTAGAACTAGGCTTTGCACTAGTGTACGATATGTGCACATGAAAGGCCAGAGAGAATTCTACGTCGGTGGATAATTCAACTTTCTGTCACAAGGTGTAAGAGGCAACAAGAGAAAAGTTCTCAGACCCTCTCGTTTGTTTGTGTCTCTGCGGTTTGAAACAGGATGTCCCCAGATCAGTAGCTTGAGGTTGGTTTGTTCACTGCACCGTGAGGGAGGGTTAACAATCTGTAATCCATTTAAAGGCAATTTCCACCAACTTTACAAATCTAATTAAACGTCAGTTTTTTCTGCATCATGTATATGCAGAATGTTTTCTCCACCCTGATGATGTCACCTGGGTTCTCACTTTTGGTTTCTCCAGTGGGGTTTGAAGAAGTGATCAGCTCACATTGGTCGCTGTGAAGCAGCGTGGCGTCACGTGGCTGAAACAGAGAACAGGGACGACCACCGGAGGAGCCTCATGCACGATGCCGCTTGAAGCTTCTACTTGTGATGTGACTTCATGTGGGGAAGAAATATGTTTATAAATTAAACCATTTTCTCTTCTCAAGGAGATGTTGCCTTCACCCATTCAGTTATTGTCACAGACGGAAATAGTGTTTTTTTTTATTCTTGCTGAACCACTTTGACATATTGTAATAAATCAGAACATTTTACATTTAAATGTTATACTTATGAAATGTTGTTATGGTTAAGGTGAAAGTCAGGTTCGGACCCCGAAGCAGACACAGACGGGTAAATAGTTGGAGGAAGAACAGAGTTTATTAATATGAAGGCAGGTGGAGGTTGGAGCGGCCGGGTGCTGGCTGGCTGGGTGATCCGAGACGAAACCAGGAAGTGATGCTGAGCCGAGAGTCACCAGGAGATTCTGCGTAGGAGGGAAACACAGGTTAGGGGGTATCCATAGGAGGTAAAGGAAAGAGCTTCTGCAGCGCACATGATACCGTAGTGTAGTGAATAATCCGGCACTGAAGTGGTGGAAAGACCAGGCCTTTATGGGGTGGATGATGAGTGGAGATTGATTGCAGGTGTGTCTCGTCTGTAGCATCCAGGGCCAGCCACGCCCCCTGCCACAACCAACCTGCACAGGAAGGAGGAGACAACAACAAAAACACAACAGTACCCACAATCCTCACAGTACCCCCCCCTCAAGGGACGCCACCTGGCGGCCGACCCGGTCTATCCGGGAAACGGGTATAAAAGTCATGGAGAAGAGAGGGATCCAGGATAAGTGAACGGGAAACCCATTGTCGTTCCTCAGGCCCATATCCTTCCCAATCTACTAGGTATTGAAAACCCCGACCTCGCCGACGAACGTCCAACACTCTGTTAACCGTGTATGCAGGGTGGTCGTCAATGTTCAGGGTGGGTGGAGGAGGCTCGGCAGGAGGACTTAGGGGACTGGAGGTCACTGGCTTGAGGAGAGAAACGTGGAACGTCGGATGAATCCTGATAGACACGGGAAGTTTAAGCCTTACCGAAACAGGATTTATGATCCGCTCGATCTCAAATGGACCAATAAATCGAGGGGTCAGCTTCCGTGACTCAGTGAGAAGCGGCAGATCCCGGGATGACAGCCAGACCCTCTGTCCCGGCTTGTAGTTCGGGGCCGGGGTGCGGTGGCGGTCAGCCACTCGCTGGTTGCGAGCAGCTGTCCGGACGAGAGCTGCCCGAGCCTCGCGCCAAACCCGACGAACCCGAAGAAGGTGCTCCCGAACGGATGGCACTGCCACGTCAGTCTCCTGGGAAGGGAAAAGCGGAGGTTGGAACCCATTAGAAGCCAAGAAGGGAGACATACCTGTGGCGGAGCAGACCAGGGAGTTGTGAGCGTATTCAATCCAGGGAAGGTTTGTGGCCCAGGACGCCAGATGTCTCGCAGTGACACATCGCAGAGCCGCCCCTAGATCCTGGTTTGCCCGTTCTGTCTGGCCGTTGGTCTGTGGATGGTAGCCGGAGGATAGGCTGGCCGTTGACCCCAATGCCTGGCAGAACGTTTCCACATTCTAGCGGAGAACTGCGGGCCCCTGTCCGATACTGATGTCCACAGGAATGCCGTGAAGGCGGAAAACGTGCGTGACCAGCAGGTTGGCGGTCTCCAGGGCGGTAGGCAGCTTGGGAAGTGGGATGAAGTGAGCTGCCTTGGAGAAACGGTCAACCACGGTAAGTATGACAGTGTAGCCTTCAGAAGGAGGAAGACCAGTGATGAAGACCACCGCCACATGCGACCAAGGGCGGTGAGGAATGGGTAAGGGACGGAGTAATCCAACAGGAGCTTGATGAGATGCCTTACTTCGGGCGCAGACAGAACAGGCAGCGACGAACTCTCTGGTATCGACCGCCATGGACGGCCACCAGAACCGTTGCTGAATGAGGGCCAGGGTCCGCCGGGAACCAGGATGACAAGCAATCCGGGAGGAGTGTCCCCACTGCAGAACTGGAGATCTAACTGCAGTGGGAACAAACAGCTTGCATGCAGGACAGCTTTGCGGAGCCGGTTGGTCCCTCAGGGCCCCCTGGACCACACCCTCGATCTCCCAGCCCGCTGCTCCGACCACACAGGACGATGGCAAAATGGTGCCTCCCGACGTGTCCTCCGCAGGGGGGGAAAACTGACATGACAGCGCGTCCGGCTTGATGTTCTTAGATCCCGGTCTGTAGGTCAGAGTGAACTGAAAACGCCCCAGGAACAACGCCCACTGAGCCTGGCGAGAATTGAGCCTACGGGCAGAACGGAGGTAGGAAAGGTTCTTATGATCGGACCAGACAATGAATAGATGAGTGGATCCCTCGAGCCAGTGCCTCCACTCCTGTAGTGCCAGAACGACCGCCAGCAGCTCCCGGTTCCCCACGTCATAGTTTCTCTCCGCAGGAGAGAGCTGGCGGGAGAAAAAGGCACAGGGATGTTGTTTATGGTCCGACGAGGAGCGTTGCGAGAGCACGGCCCCCACCCCAGAGTCGGAGGCATCCACCTCCACAATGAACTGTAATGAGGGGTCAGGATGAATCAATACAGGAGCAGATGAAAACAAACATTTCAGTCTTGCAAACGCACACTCAGCTGCCGGTGACCACACAAAAGGCACTTTAATTGACGTCAATTTGGTAAGAGGTGTGGCAACCCGACTATAGTCCCGGATAAATCTGCGGTAAAAATTTGCAAACCCGAGAAACCGCTGGAGTTGCTTCCTTGATGTAGGAGTAGGCCATTCGGCCACTGCCTTAATCTTGGCAGGGTCGGTCTTGATCTGGCCCTTTTCCACCACAAAACCCAAAAAGCTAACAGACGAAACATGAAACTCGCATTTCTCAGCTTTAACATAGTCTATTTTCCAGGAGCCTCTTTAAAACCAACTTAACGTGCTGAATGTGATCCTGGAGATTTCGGGAGAAAATCTAAATATCATCAAGGTATACGAACACAAAACAATTTAACATGTCCCTTAACACATCATTAATCAGAGTCTGGAACACCGCAGGGGCATTCGTGAGACCAAACGGCATAACTAAATATTCAAAATGTCCAAGGGGAGTGTTAAACCCCGTCTTCCACTCGTCCCCCTCCCTAATTCTCACCAAATGGTAAGCGTTCCGGAGATCCAATTTGGTAAAAAGAGTTGCTTCGTGCAAGGGTCCGAACGCGGAGTCGATGAGAGGGAGGGGGTACTTGTTCCTAACTGTAATGTTATTTAGACCCCTGAAGTCAATACATGGGCGAAGGGACTTGTCCATTTTCTCAACAAAAAAACATCCTGCCCCTAGTGGCGAAGACGAAGGACGAATAAGTCCTGTGGCTAAAGAGTCTGTGATATATGACTCCATGGCCTCTCGCTCAGGTTTAGATAAGTTCTAAAGTTTGCTGGAAGGGTAAGGAGCGTCAGGGAGCAAATCAATCCCGCAGTCGTATGGTCTGTGGGGTGGAAGAGACAGCGCCCGGTCTTTACTGAAAACCTCCTTGAGGTGATGATGCACTGAGGGCACGGAGCTAACGTCCACAGGTTTGGGAAGAGAAGGTGAGGTAGACAATGTGGACGGAATGGAGGAATGTAAACAATGAGAGTGACAAAATAAACTCCAATTAAAAATAGAAACAGACGACCAGTCAATCTGCGGATTATGAAGTTTCAACCAAGGCAACCCTAAAACTACTGGGGAAGCCGGAGAAGGAATAAAAAAAAAAGAAATAGCTTCATGGTGATTACCAGATAACCTCAAACTAACGGGCACAGTGCGGTGGGTAACCTGAGCGAGAAGCCTGCCATCTAAAGCAAATACCATCTTAGGGTGAGGAAGGGACTGACAGGGAATGTGCACCTGTGCAGCAAAACCAGTCCATAAAGTTATCATCCGCCCCCGAATCCACCAGGACGGACAGGGGACGGGAGGTCTGCTCCCACGAAACAGTACCTTTTAACATCAGCCGAGGAGGAGACGAACAGAGAGAGGACTGGCTCACCAACGCTCCTCCAGTGAATGGTGAGCCCCCCCTTTTGGCAGTGACGGGCAGTGCACCAGAAGATGTCCCTCCTGCCCGCAGTAACCACACAGTCCTTGAAGCCGACGACGTTGACGCTCCCGCGGAGTAAGTTTCATCCTCCCCAGCTGCATGGGCTCCTCGAGGAGACGTTGCCGCCCGAGGAGGAACAATGTCGGGGCATGACGGAGGTAGTGAAGAGGGAGTAAGCCCCCGCTGAAGGAGACTCTGTGTCAGAGTCCCGGGAGGGGTGTGACTGGCCCGCCAGGATCTCTCCCTGCGCCGCTCGTATAAACGAGAATCTAACCGGATTGATAGAGAGATTAGTTCATCTAATGAGGAGGTCTCATCTCTAGAGACTAACTCGTCTCTAAGCTCGTCTCTGAGACTCCGGAGAAACACCCCCTGAAGCGCTCGCTCGTCCCACCCTTGAGTGCCAGAACCCGGAAGTCGACGGAGTGTTTGGCAACAGAGTTTTCTCCCTGACGAAGTGACAGGAGCCGGCTACTGGCCTCTTTACTGTGCAGCGGATGGTCAAACACTGTCAAAAACTCCTCAGAAAACGAGGAAAATGAGGAACAAACCGGTGAGTTGCTAAGAGACAAAGCTACAGCCCAAGCTGCGGCTTTCTCCGAGAGGAGACTCATGGCAAACGCAATCCGCGACTTGTCTGTAGCATACGTGAAAGGTTGCTGATTGAAAACAAGACTACACTGAAAAATAAACTCCCTACCAGATCCTGACAGGCCAGTAAACCTGGCGGGCGTGGGGATGAAGGGTTCCCGAGGCTGACTGGGAAGAACGCCCGGCGGTACCGCAGGAGGTGGTGGAGGAGTTGGATCCGGAGCTGGAGCGGAAGACGGAGCCGTCAACGTGGTAAGGTGAGTAGAGAGCTGCTCCATCCTGCTGCCGATCTGCGCCACGCTCGTGGTCAGGGTGTTAAGAGTCGCCATCACCTCGTGCAAAGCCTGTTCGTGCTGTCCCACACGACTCTCCTGGGACGACAAAGCCAATCGGAATCTCTCCGTGTCTGCGGGGTCCATGACGTGGCCGGATTATTCTGTTAAGGTGGAAGTCAGGTTCGGACCCCGAAGCAGACACAGACGGGTAAATAGTTGGAGGAAGAACAGAGTTTATTAATATGAAGGCAGGTGGAGGTTGGAGCGGCCATGTGCTGGCTGGCTGGGTGATCCGAGACGAAACCGGGAAGTGATGCTTAGCCGAGAGTCACCAGGAGATTCTGCGTAGGAGGGAAACACAGGTTAGGGGGTATCCATAGGAGGTAAAGGAAAGAGCTTCTGCAGCGCACATGATACCGTAGTGTAGTGAATAATCCGGCACTGAAGTGGTGGAAAGACCAGGCCTTTATGGGGTGGATGATAAGTGGAGATTGATTGCAGGTGTGTCTCGTCTGTAGCATCCAGAGCCAGCCACGCCCCCTGCCACAACCAACCTGCACAGGAAGGAGGAGACAACAACAAAAACACAACAGTACCCACAATCCTCACAGTTATAGTAATGCAAACCACAACTTTATTAAATGCGCCACAGCAATTGCACAGACTTAATGAAGAGCCATGAATTATTGGATTTGATAGATAGAGCATCACCCATGTCCCATCCCTGATCGATGTATCAGGTGATTTTATTGCTCAGTAGATCAACATCAGGTGTTGCAATAAATGATAACCCCTGTTGTTTTTTTTTGTTGCTTATTCTAATTTTTAAAAAAATCGTTGCTATATATACATGTCTATATTTTTATCTACTGGTGAATTCGCATGTTGCAGATGGATACCCCTCACCTCACCCTCCCCTTCCAACTATGAAAGAAAACCTGTGGTAGCTTCAGTTGTTATAAAAACTCAAACAGTGTTTAGTTTGTCCAGTCTGGGCTACAGTAAAAACATGGCGGCCTCCGTAGAGAGAACCCACTCCTGATAGTATTTAAAGTATTTGAATATAAAAAGGATCAATTCTAGGGTAAAGAAAAGAGCAATTAGTACAATTTAGATGAACCACACAAGTGAAAACATCAGTAGGATTATTTTATATTAACTTTCTGCCAATAGATCCCTTTCCCCCAAATCTTACACACTGAACCTTTAAGTTGAAATAACCGGCTGAAGTCAGAGCTTTAAGGACGAACTGAGCCGTTTGTGAAGTAAACCAAGAGACACACTGTGAGACAGAGCAAGAGAATCCCAGTTCTAATGATGGAGAGCCAAACCAAGGTTCTCATCTGTGCCGTTTGGTCGTCTGGGATCAGCAGCTCGCTTCCGCTGCCGAACAGTATCTCGCCACAGGAGGCTACAGTGCAGTAGTAGGTCCCGGCGTCAGAGGCCCTGAGGTTGGTCCTCTGCAGGTGGTATGAACAGCTGTGTGAGGGAGACCCTGGTACAGAGGTGCGTTCACACTGATCACTGTTTGTGTGAAGGATGCCGTGGCGAGACCCGTGTCTGAACCAGTAAACGTTGTGTTCTCCATCACAGGTTCCAGTGAGAACTGTACAGTTGAGAGTCACAGAGCCTCCTAAGGGAACGGTCTCAGATACAGGCCCCTGGACAATGTCCTGGTGTTCCTGGAGTCTGGCTCCTAAATGTATTTGTGACAATTGAGTATTTTATATTAGTAAAGTAATTTTTCTGTAATAATTTAATAAGAATGAATGCTGACAATAAACCCTATGAACAATATATACACATCATATTTCGAATCGCCTAAAACCTTTTCAACAATCTTCAATTTTGACCGACTTGTTGCACCAAAAAATGAGAGTGAAGAGGAAAATCTGAGAGCAGGTGATTCATGCGTGTACAGAAGCACTGCTCTCAAACTGTAAGAACACGCCCTTGAATAACAGACAGGAAAACAACAAAGATTTGAACACTAGCCATCAAGATGATACTTCCAGCGTTAAATCAATAATTACAATTTCTAACGACCAATGACATGCAAAGGAAAGTAAAAGCCCCCACCAACCTCTGACACTTAAAAAGACCCCCTCTCCAAAATCCAACATGTTGGAGTGCGATCCTCCGCAGAAGTACGAAGCCGAATCTGAGAGTTGGACGTCAGAGATGTGTAAATGATTCTTCCCTTCCTCCCTCCGCACAGAGAAACGAGGATTCTCCTCCAACCAGTGGAAGACTTTAGACGGCTCATCATGTCTGTAAACACTAGATAGGAGCTCCGGCCTGAATCCTAAGGTCTGTCTGTACCAGGAGAAGTGCATCAACACCTGACTGTCGTAGGAGCAGCGTAGAGTCACGTTGTCCCCTTTTCAATTTAATACATGTGAAATATCTCCAGATGATGACAGGACAAAGGTCATGTATAGAATGGTTTGTACAGAGTTTATATATAAATAGTAATATCATAAAGAACTCTTAAGTTGCTATCGTTGTCATTTGAGGCATCTCTGCTCCCTGGACTAAAGGCACGACCTAAAACTTAAATATGGGGAAAAAAATGATGATTATATGGCAGGAATGTTGTCATCCCGAAGTCACTATGAAGCCAGACAATGACGTCATATTTTGTGTTTACGTTTTAACTTTTGCAAACAGTAACAGCTGAGTCACTGTTACTTTTTTTTCCATTACAAACTATTTGACTGATTCTCATAATATAACTCGTGATATAACAACTTTATTTTCATAAAGTTAAGACTTTTTCTCTCATAAAATCTCATCTTTACTCTGTTGATACTACAACTATATTTTCATCAACCAATTCAAAAGTTACTCTTAAACTGACACATCACTATGAAAAGTGGATAATATATAATAAAGTCCTCTGCAACATGCATCAAATACATGATGACAGTACTGTGTATTGTCAGCCTGTTCCCCGCCTCTTTACACTGAGACCACTTGTCTTTGAAACACAGTTCAGTGACGAACATTACAGCAGTGCTGTCGCACCAAGCGCACGACAATGAACTTCACCCTCCTGTCAGCTATACTCTGCATTCTCAGTAAGTACATCTGCTTTTTCTTAATAAAATTAATTTCTCCTTCATCCACTTTGTTATTAGGCCTCTATTACTCTTTTGCAGTATCTGTAGGACCTAGTGTTTAGACAAAACAGCGAATAGCCTAAGACAGATAGAGAGACACTCCACAAATTGACTCATGCTATGTACCCATACTGCTTTCTCCCCCAATGCATCAGGTAAAGAGACAATTAATACTTCTGACATCATCTGTCTCCAGAAAAAACTTAAAACAAATGGAAAAATGTCAGAATCTTGTTTGTTTCAGGTTGGATCTCTGTCTCACGATGCGAATTTCACGTTGTGGAGGTCAAGACCGGTGAAGAGGTCACGCTGCTGTGTACCAACTACACCAGTTCCCCCTCTTACATATCATGGTTCAGACTGGAAAACGGATCCAACACCAGCCTCATCTCCTCCATGCTCTCCCTTGATACAGTTTCATCGTACTTCGATGGGTTTGAAGAAGAAAAGTTCAACATGACGTCCAACGTCAGTAACGTCTTTCTCCAAATCAAACAAGTGGATTTATCTGACTCTGGACTCTATATATGTGGCTATAACGTGGGCACCGACTCCAGAAAATCCCCAGCAGTTTACAGTGCTACGTATTTAAAGGTGAAAGGTAAGATCACTTCAGAGTTTTGTCTGTGTTTTGTTTTAGGGGAAATAGATTTTTTGCCGTCTTGAAATAAGAGCTGGTCTGAACTAAACACACGACAGTTCCTGCAAAAAGAAGCTAAAGCGGCTTGATCGCCACCTAGTGGCTGGCTGCCATATAAGTCATAAATCTTTGACTCCTCCATGTTAGTGGTTTGGACATGGAGCAAACTAAAAAGTTAAAATACATATAAATTATATTTTCTTGTTTGTTTTATACGACGTTAGTAGTTGATAACAAAAAGTATTACATGTTTAGATCTTAAGGAATGTAATCTCTGCTGAAAGCTTTGTGATGGTGATAGCATTTGTCTGCACCATAGGTTTTGGAGACGGGACCAAGCTGGAGTTTGATGGTGAGTCACACGTGATGAACAGTGATCATTACTCCTTTGGTTAAAAGTGTGTGACGTCTCCTGTCCTCTGGCTCTCTGCAGATGAGGTGGACTGGCTGGTGGTTTTCTTGAGTGCGACCTCAGCAATCACCACCCTGCTGAGTGTTCTACTGTCTTTCTCAATATGCATGATGAGGGTTACAGGTAAATGCTACTATCTGTTCCTCGTGGTCCCAGTGATCATTATATGACATTAAAAAGTAATTCTGTCTTTTCAGATCCCCATGCTCCATCCTCCAAAATAAATGCAAAGGTAAAGATGAGGAGTTGTTTTACTATTCAAACACTTGTGCACATTGTCTGTCATGGCCAACAACATGACTGACTGTTTCTCATGCACAGGATGAGCAGAGTGAAGACGACCCCTGCTACATTGCTCACAGGGAGATACAGATGAACAGATCCAGAGGACAGAGGGATGATACCTGGAGTGAATGTGTGTACTTGAGTGTGAGGCATTAGAGCTGGACACCTTCTGTATTTGTCTCTGTGTTTAATCACCACATGATGTCTTTACTGACATCAGAACAGTCCTGTAAAGTAGATCTTTACCTCCGTGTGAAACATGTAAAGCTTCAGCTTATTATCATCTAAATAAAACAAGTTTAATTTGTATTTGTGTGTGCACGACTCATTTCTACTGTGTCTCTGCATTCAAAGTAGTCCAGGTAACAGTGGACGACGTGCATCCTGCTGAAGCGTGAGCTTTCTCATGAAGCCGAGCTTTCATTATTCATAGACCACAGCTATCTGTTGGAAACATGGTGACCACATGTCACATACAAGCAGTTCTTTATAATTTACTTGTGGCCAGAAGTGTTAACTCGACCTCACATTGCTTTAGTAAGGTTTGTGTGAGTAATTATCATTCTGTGTACAAACCTAAAATGTACATTTTATTACAGGCTTGTACACATTATGACATTAGACTGTATATAGAGTCTTGTGATAAACATACATATATGTATATACATTCACATAATAGAACCTTTTGTGTGATTTATATCGAGAGTCATCAGCTCCCCACAACAAATCCACAGGTGATACTTATCTCAATGATCCATTAATGGCCATTCAAACTTCCTATTACTGTTTTTTTTTTTAATTCAGAGACCAATATCCTAATTCGTCTCTATGTTAGTTTTGGACCCAGGGTTACCGAGATAAAGACGACCTCTATTATGTTGCTTTGGATATTAACTTCCCCAACAGGTCAAGACGAAAGAGGGACAACAGACAGGCTGAATGTGTGTACTCAGCATAAAGCAGTGAAAGTGTGCAGTGCAGAAAACCAGAAATGATGTTGTCGCACCTACAAGCTTTTTTTACTAATACTGTCGTGTCCATAGTAAACCTGCCTGATTGGAATGGACTCATTTCTTGTCCTGTGTTAACGCCCCGATGCTACTTCAGATGTATTCCTTGTAATAGTGAGTCTACCTCAAACACTTCTACAATGTAATGTCACTTACTGATGGGCCTTGGTTCCATCGGCGCTCTTCAAAGTGCCACTCTAGTTGTTCTCTAAAACAGATTGTAATGGCAGCATCATACATTCAGATATTAATATACTTAATTGTAATGGAGCACAGGTTCAGCAGAGCAAGAAGACAAACAGACGGTGACGGGAGTGAATGCGTGTACACCAGTGAAAAGCAGCAGAGCTGAACATCTTACACTTCCATACATGCTGAATGTAAAGCTTCTCTATGCAAAAACGAATTAAAGAAATTATGATTTTCAAAGTTTAGTTCATTGTCACATGCACCAATGACAGCGTCATCGGAGCAGTGAAAATCTTGTGACATGGCAGGCAACATCTCTAGACTACTTAAATAGACAAAATAGAAACAAAATAACATACTGTATAACATATAACATATAACATCGTAACATATAACATAGTCAAATGAAGTCAAATGAAGCAGCAGTTTACAGGATGAAGGAGTGGGGAATATTAAATTAAATAATATGAATATATGTATAACATATAACATAGTCAAATGAAGCAGCAGTTTACAGGGTGAAGGAATGGGGAATATTAAATTAAATAATATGAATATATGTGAAGTCAATGTATTTGTATGAGTGGGGGAGCAGAATGTACATGGTGACTGTTCAGAGGGTCAGTGTTGATTGTTCAGAAGCCTTACGGCCTGGGGGAAGAAGCTGTTTTTGAGTCTGGTAGTCCGTGCTCGGATGCTCCGGAAACGTCTGCCACATGGCAGCAGTGTGAGAAGTCCACAGCCTGGGTGTCTGTGGTAGTGATGGAAAGTTCGGATCTTTTTACCGTGTCGGTTCTTTGAATCTCGTTCAGTAAAATGAACGAATCTCTTTTTGAGTCATTCGTTCGTTTCAAGGGGGGGGGGGGGGGGTGCAAACGATCCAAAGACTCGTACCCGGCAGATGAACGAATCGTTCAACTCCCGACCGTGTGTTTGGATCAATGATCGGGTTCATCTGCCCACAGAGTCTTCGGCCGACGTGTCGGCCACACAGGGCGAGCTCATCTCGCCGGTGGCCGCGGTGCGGGCGGCGCACGGGAAAATCGCCCGGCACCTCCATACCGCTGCACGTCCACCCGGACATGAAGGGGAATCTATGGAGCTGCTGATTCGCACGCTGCCAGCACATCCAGCTGGCGCCGCATCCGCGGACACAGAGCTTAAACTGCTGCTGATCCACTGACTATAACAACGCCGCATTCAAATAAAAATGTGGGAAAGAATATTGTACAGTATCTAATATTGTGTTGGTCATATTTAAATCATTCATTATTTTTTTGGGGGGGGGGGGAAAGAGAGGATAAAATAAAAGAATCGCATATTAAATCTTAATCGTTCAGCCCTATTCACAAGTCATAATGACTGGTTTTGTTATTTTCACTTTACATTTACACTTACAGTTTAGTGCAGTGTAATTATTTCCCGTGATAATTAAATGCCAGTGTGACAATAAATGACAATTTAAAACCATACAAACTGTCATGTTTTACTGTATTTAATAGAGGAGGTTTTCTTAAAAAATATATATGATCTGCCACACAAAAGCTGTCAGTCATGGCTGCTCAGTCATGGCCGCCTATGGAGGTCACGTAGAAAATGATCCAAAGACTCGTACCCGGCAGATGAACGAATCGTTCACCTCCTGACCGTGTCTTCAGATCAGTGTTTCGTTCTTCTGCCAACAGAGTCTTCGGATCAGTGATTCGTTCATCTGCCGGGTACGAGTCTTTGGATCCTTTTTCACGTGACCTGCATCAGCCTATGCAACAGTCCCGATGCGCGGCCACGAGAAAATGAACGAATCTCTCTTTGAGAGGACTCGTTACTCCCGAGTCCTTGTAAGGATTCGTTCAAAACGAACGAATCGTTCACGACCGACACATCACTAGTCTGTGGTCCTTGATGATCTTCCGTGCTTTTCTCAGGCATCTTGTGTTGTAGATGCCTTGCACGGAAGGGAGATGGCAGCTCATGATGCGCTCCGCTGTCTTCACCACCCTCTGCAGGGCCTTGCGATCAGCAGCGGAGCAGCTAACATACCAGGCAGTAGTGCAGCCTGAGAGGATGCTCTCGATGGTGCACCTGTAAAAGTTTGTTAAGGTTTTTGCAGCCATGCCAAATTTCTTGAGTCTCCTCAGGAAGTATAGGCGCTTTTGTGCAGTTTTGACCACAGAGTCCGCTTGTTTGGACAAGGTAAGGTCATCTGTGATGAACACACCGAGGAACTTGAACTCGGAGACTCTCTCCACTACAGCTCCATCGATGTGTATCGGACCGTGACAGGTTGTTCTCTTGGCACCATGTTGCCAAGCCCCTGACCTCATCTCTATAGGCGGTCTTATCGTTGTTAGAGATGAGACCCAGGATAGTAGTGTCGTCTGCAAATTTCAGGATGATGTTAGAACTGTGTGTTGCCACACAGTCCTGCGTGTACAGGGAGTACAGGAGGGGGCTGAGTATGCAGCCCTGAGGGGCCCCGGTACTCAGGGTCAGTGAGGAGGAGGTGTGTTTGCCCTTTCCCACCACCTGTGGTCTGCTCGTCAGGAAGTCCAAGATCCAGTTACACAGAGGGGTTTTAAGACCCAGGCTCCTGAGCTTGGGGACGAGCTTGGCAGGCACAATTGTGTTGAACGCGGAGCTGTAGTCCACGAACAGCATCCTCACATATGTGTTGGCCTTTTCCAGGTGGGAGAGGGTGGTGTGGGTTGTCAGGGCGATGGCATCTTCCGTGGATCGGTTAGGGCGGTATGCAAATTGGAAGGGGTCAAGGGTGTTTGGAAGGGTAGAGCAGATGTGGGTTTGAGTGCTCGAAGCACTTCATGATGGTGGAGGTCAGTGCTACAGGGCGGTAGTCATTAAGACAGGTGATGGATGGTTTCTTTCTAATGGGGATGATGGTGGCCTGCTTGAAGCATGTGGGGAGCTGTTGACCCACTAAATATAGAAGATACTTCTTGAACTTAAGCCCAAGTTGTTTAACAATTTCATACGTGACATATGAGGATCTGTACTTAGCCTCCGTGTGGTCAAAAGACCATCTGCTCTCTTTGTCTGAGCACTTTCAAACAGGAAGTCTCTGCAGTGTCTTCACTACACCCCAGCAGACTACTTCAAGTGAACAGCAATGAAATGAACAGAATCACCAATGCTCTCATCAAGCAGTGTTGAAGTTACTCTTATGTCCACAAAGAACGTTACGTTTTCCCCCCTGTCTTGGCTGCTTGGCAGAAGGACAGGACATGGGCCAAGAAACAACCCATTCAATTGAGGTGCAGATCTGGACAAAAGGGGCTGATCCAGGATGTTTTCATCACTTCTCTTCATTGCCTAAATTGTAGAGTAGTAGTACATTTTTGAATTTATTCCATGATTTTATTGTTGACTTTAGACTTTTTGATACCATGTGGCCCCTGTTGTAACCTCAGGGCCATGGCAAAGGCCCTAATAACCATTCCACATTCCCAGCTGGAGCAGCAGAGGGGACCAGGTCTTTTCTTTTAGAGCCCCCCGTCCTTTGTCAGACGGATCTTCATCCGGATCTCCCAAACTCCTTATCCTCTGTAAAGATACATTTTTTAGATTTATTGTCTCAGTACTTGGGGTTTGAATCGACCTCTAACTTTTATTAATATATTTTAATCTAATTCTTGTCTTACCAACTGTTTTTTAATTATTTATGTTTGACTTTCTTATTTTACTCTTTTTTTTCATCTGTAACATTTATATAGTTATCTTTGTGCTTTTATGTTAAATAATTTTTTTAAATCATTGCTTGCTCTTAACTCTTCACTTTTAACTTGTAAAGCACCTTGTAACTGGCGTTTGAAAGGTACTATATGAATAATTAAACACAATTGTAGTAGTAGTAGTATTATGTACTCTAACTGCTTCAGATGTCTCTCACCATGTGATTCTTTTTAAAGAACATAGATTCACATCAAAGGTAGCAGTGATCATGTGATCAGTGTTGCCTTGCTGGCCAATCAACACAAGTCTGTACTCTGAAGAGAGGAGAAAGTGTCGGGTTGTTTGTCATTCAACACGACGATTTCAACATGATGACATCTCCTAAGTTCGTTCTCTACCTGACATATTTCTTCTTTGGGAAAATGGGTGAGTTGTGTTTTTTTAAAATATTCAGTCAGTCCTGATGCTGATTATGATTTAATTTATTTCACATAACATTAACAGTTATTTAGCTTTTCTCCTTTTTCTCTTCAGTTCAGATGCATCATTTTATCTTGTCTCATCAAGTCAGGGGATTTATATCAGCATATGTTGGAGACAACTTGACTTTGCAGTGTTTAAATGAGGAGAGGGACCATAGGATGTATTGGTACAAACAAACACCTGGACAGAAACCTCGAGTTATCCCATTGACGTACAGATCCACTAAAAATATTTTGTTCAAGGATGAATTTGTGGACAATCAACGCTTCACGGTGGAAACTAATGATGTTGAGAGTCAACTAAAAATAGCAGATCTGCAGCTTTCAGACTCAGCTACTTACTACTGTATAAAGAGTCAATTCTATGTGTTTGACTTCATGGAGGGCGTCACTGTCAGTGTGAAAGGTTCAGGGTCTAACATCCAGGCTGTGGTGCATCAGTCTGAGAGCATCCAGCCAGGAGGCTCTGTGACTCTCAGCTGTACAGTTCACACTGGGACCTGTTATGGAGAACACAGTGTTTACTGGTTCAAGAGCTCTGAAGAACCTCAGCCAGGACTCATTTACACCCACGGAGACAGGAACCATCAGTGTGAGAGGAAACCCGACACACAGACACACACCTGTGTTTACAACTTGTCAATGGAGAGACTGAACCGTTCTCATGCTGGGACCTACTACTGTGCTGTCGCTGCATGTGGACACATTGTGTTTGGAGACGGGACCAAGCTGGAGTTTGATGGAGAGTCTCTACCAAAGACTAATTTAATGAATAGTGACAGTTATGTAAAAAGAGACGGGACCAAGCTGGAGTTTGATGGTGAGTCTCACGTGATGAATAGTGATCATTACTCCTTTGGTTAAAAGTGTGTGACGTTTCCTGTCCTCTGGCTCTCTGCAGATGAGGTGGACTGGCTGGTGGTTTTCTTGAGTGCGACCTCTGCAATCACCACCCTGCTGAGTGTTCTACTTTCTTTCTCAATATGCATGATGAGGGTTACAGGTAAATGCTACTATCTGCTCCTCATGATCCCAGTGATCATTATATGACATCAAAAAGTATCTCTATCTTTTCAGATCCCCATGCTGCATCCTCCAAAATAAATGCAAAGGTAAACATGAGCTGTTGTGTTACTGTTCAAACACTTGTGCACATTGTCTGTCATGGCCAACAACATGACTGACTGTTTCTCATGCACAGGATGAGCAGAATGAAGACGACCCCTGCTACATTGCTCACAGGGAGATACAGATGAACAGATCCAGAAGACAGAGGGATGATACCATGAGTGAATGTGTGTACTTGAGTGTGTGAGGCAGTAGAGCTGGACACCTTCTGTATTTGTCTATGTGTTTAATCACCATATTATGTCTTTACTGACATCAGAACAGTCCTGTAAAGTAGATCTTTACCTCCGTGTGAAACAGGTAAAGCTTCAGTTTGCTATCATCTAAATAAAACAAGTTAAATTTGTATTTGTGTGTGCATGACTCATTTCTACTGTGTCTCTGCATTCAAAGTAGTGCAGATAAAAGTGGACAACGTGCATCCTGCTGAAGCGTGAGCTTTCTCATGAAGCCGAGCTTTCATTATTCACAGACCACAGCTATCTGTTGTAAACATGGTGACCACATGTCACAGACAAGCACCTTTTTATAATTTACTTGTGGCCAGAAGTGTTAACACAACCTAGTGTACCAACCAAATGGGGTGGGGTCATTTGATGCTATCTTCACCTTTCGGGAGTGAGGACGTTGGGGGCCGCAGGGATCTCAGAGATGCATATCTCAAAACCTCAATATAGGTGGGCAGTGCTAAAGCAACCACGAAAGTACAAAAACAGATCATGCTCAAAAGTCCCCTCTGATCTATAACTTCCTCGAACCGAAAACATAAACTGGTGGAATATAACTTGTTTTACAGGAAGCGACAGAACAGTCAAGGGTTAGGGTCAAAGGTTTGTCTGACTCTGACTAGTTCTCTTCTACAGAGACGTTTGAGAAACACCTCAGCTGCTGGGTTAATATTGCTGCCATTTGCTTCAGCCCCTCGACCACCCCAGCACTGTGACTGTGAGCAGGTTTCCGCTGGTGGAGAATGAAGTCCTGTCGCTCTAACACAGGAAGACTGAAGTGTTTAACAAAGATAAGTAATCTTTAACAGAGCAAACTGAAAGACTTGTCTGTACTTTAATTGAGTATTTATATAGACTTTTTGCTTTAATTCTCTTTAATTTCTTCTCACATATTTTTCAGTTTTACTCTCATTTTGATGTATTTGAGGGACACCACCTGTATTTTTTTTTTTTTTTCTAATCACTTCCTGTTTGGTAATTTGTCCTTGTTTTTTTTTTCATTTTAAAGGACCCATCGTATGAAAATTCCACTTTTGTAGTGCTTCTACAAGTTAATATGGGTATCTAGCATGTCTACCGTCCGAAAATCTCTGGAAAAAAACAACTCCCGCGATTTGTTGTGGTTCCCCTATGTCCAAAACGATACGCTAGAGTACGTCCAATGGGTTTGATATCACACAGGCGGCTTCACATCATCTTGGCGCAATTGTTTTTGATCCTCTCTGCTCCGTTGTTTACCAGGGTGTCCCCCCTTGTGTGTGTGTGTGGGGGGGGGGGGGGGGGGGGGGTCAATCTGAGGAGGGCTGTTTTAGACAGGGTAAAAAGGTGCTGTTTTAAATTATCCTTGTGGTATTTTGACTAAAATATGTTACAGACATTTCAATAAGACCCCAAGGAACCATATCAACTGTGGTAGAATGGGCATACAATCGGTCCTTTAAGTAATCTGCTTCATGGATGCACAACAGCTAAATTGCAATTTCAAGCGAACAGCTCACTCCAAACACGCATGTTTAGAACAGGCACTGCACTAGTGTACGATATGTGCACATGAAAGGCCAAAGAGAATTCTACGTAGGTGGATAATTCAACTTTCTGTCACAAGGTGTAAGAGGCAACAAGAGACAAGTTCTCAGACCCTCTCGTTTGTTTGTGTCTCTGCGGTTTGAAATAGGATGTCCCCAGAACAGTAGCTTGAGATTGGTTTGTTCACTGCACCGTGAAGGAGGGTTAACAATCTGTAATCCATTTAAAGGCAAATTCCACCAACTTTACAAAGCTAATCAAACGTCAGTTTTTCTGCGTCATGTATATGCAGAATGTCTTCTCCACCCTGATGATGTCACCTGGGTTCTCATGTTTGGTTTCTCTAGTGGGGTTTGAAGAAGTGATCAGCTCACATTGGTCGCTGTGAAGCAGCGTGGCGTCACGTGGCTGAAACAGAGAACAGGGACGACCACCTGAGGAGCCTCATGCACGATGAAGCTTGAAGCTTCTACTTGTGATGTGACTTCATGTTGGGAAGAAATATGTTTATAAATCTGAATTAAACTGTTTGTTTTCTCTTCTCAAGGAGATGTTGTTCTCACATAAAAAGTTGTGGTCACAGATTGAAATAAATAAATTAAAAATGTCTTAAACTTTTTTTTTCTTCTTTCTTCCGTTGCACATGCCTGTATTTTTATATTTATGTTAAAAAGCAATAAAAAGCTTAATCAAAAAGCATTTTTAAAACTAGCGTGAAAATATATTCTACAGTTTTATTAAGGAGTGTGTGAAATGGCAAAACAAAAGAAGATGAATCTCACATTTCACATTTTGTCTGTGTGATATTTCTTAACTGTGATGGAAGCATTAAAGGTTCAGTGTGAAGAATTTAGTGAAATCTACTGGTGAAGTCGCATGTTAAAGATGGATACCCCTTACCTCACCCTCCCCTTCCAAACATGAAAGAGAATCTGTGGTAGCTTCAGTTTTTATAAAAACTCTAACAGTGTTTAGTTTGTCCAGTCTGGGCTACAGTAAAAACATGGCGGCCTCCCTAGAGAGGACCCACTCCTGATAGTATTCGAAGTATTTGAATATAAAAGGAACCATTCTAGGATAAAGAAAAGAAAAATTTGTACAATTAAGATGAAACACACAAGTGAAAACATCAGCAGGATTCTTTTATATTCACTTTCTGCCAATAGATCCCTTTCCCCCAAATCTTACACACTGAACCTTTAAGTTGAAATAACTTGTTGAAGTCGGAGCTTTAAGGACAAACTGAGCCGTTCGTGAAGTAAACCAAGAGACACACTGTGAGACAGAGCAAGAGAATCCCAGTTCTACTGATGGAGAGCCAAACCAAGGTTCTCATCTGTGCCGTTTGGTCGTCTGGGATCAGCAGCACGCTACCGTTGCCGAACACTATCTCGCCACAGGAGGCCACAGCGCAGTAGAAGGCAGAAGACCAACCTCAGAGGCCCTGAGGTTGGTCCTCTGCAGGTGGTATGAACAGCTGTGTGAGGGAGACCCGGTATAGAGATGCGTTCACACTGATCACTGTGTGTGTGAAGTATGCCGTTTTCTTGAGAAATTAAAATTTTGTGACAAAAGAACAGAAGCGGTGTAAAAATGAGTTTGCAGCTGATTGGCTGTTAAGAGGGTCAGTCTGCATGACACTTTAAACATACGTCAGGACCTTGGCAGGAAGTGAATCATTCCACTCTACCAAGTTGTGAATTACTTTCATTTGCTCCATTTCAATTTAATAAATTAGCAATATCTTCAGATAAGGAATAGACAAAGGCCAAAGCTCATGTATAGAATGGTATGTGTAGTGTTAATATATAAATAGTTTATGATTTCATATGATAAGTGACATCATCAAGAAGTCTTAAGTTGATACCGTTGTTGTTTGAGGCATCTCTGCTTCCTGGACTAGAGGCACGACCTAAAACTTATATAGATGGAAAAATCCTTTATGATCATATGGCAGGAATGTTGTCATCACAATGTCACTGAAGCCAGGAAATTAAGTCACATTTTAACTTTTGCAACCAGTAACAGTTGAGTTAAATTTATATAATCTTTTTTTTCTTTACGGACTATTTGACTGATTCTCGTCAAATAAAGACGTTTTTCTCACAATATAACAACTTTATTTTCATAAAGTTAAGAATTGTCCCTCCTAAAATCTCACCTTTACTCTCGACAATTTAAATGCAAGTTACTCTTAAACTGACATCACCATGAAAACGTTTTGGCAAATGGAAAACTTTTTGAAAAACTGTGCAGGCATGAGAAAATAAAAGTGTCACTTTTAGAAAGTGGGTTATATATAATAAGATCCTCTGTAACATGCATCAAGTACATGATGACAGTACTGTGTATTGTCAGCCTGTTCCCCGCCTCTTTACACTGAGACCACTTGTCTTTGAAACACAGTTCAGTCACGAACATTACAGCAGTGCTGTCGCACCATGCGCACGACAATGAACTTCACCCTCCTGTCACCTATACTCTGTATCCTCAGTAAGTACATTTATTTTTTCTCAATATATCAACAGCCAACTTTTATGATTTTTAATGGTTTAGATCTATTTTGTTGACTTAGTTTAATTCACCTTCATCCACTTTGTTATTAGGCCTCTATTACTCTTTTGCAGTATCTGTAGGACCTAGTGTTTAGACAAAACAGTGGTTAGCCTAAGACAGATAGAGAGACAATCCACAAATTGACTAATGCTATGTAGCCATCTTGACTTTGAAGGCTTATAAGACTGCTTTCTCCCCCGATGCATCAGTTAAAGAGACAATTAATACTTCTGACATCATCCGTCTCCAGAAAAAACTTCACCCTGCAATATTTCCCTTAAAACAACCTCTCCATCCAAATGGAAAAATGTCTGAATCTTGTTTGTTTCAGGTTGGATCTCTGTCTCACGTTGTGAATTTCACGTTGTGGAGGTCCAGACCGGTGAAGAGGTCACTCTGCTGTGTACCAACTACACCATTTCCCCCTCTCACATATCATGGTTCAGACTGGAAAACGGATCCAACACCAGCCACATCTCCTCCATGCTCTCCCTTGACAGAGGTGCATCGTACTTCGATGGGTTTGAAGAAGAAAAGTTCAACATGACGTCCAACGTCAGTAACGTCTTTCTCCAAATCAAACAAGTGGATTTATCTGACTCTGGACTCTATATATGTGGCTATAGCCTGGGCACCGACTCCAGAAAATTCCCAGCAGTTTACAGTGCAACGTATTTAAAGGTTAAAGGTAAGATCGCTGCGGAATTTTGTTGATGTTTTATTATAAGGGAAATAGAAATAAAAGCTGCTCTGAACTAAATACACGACAGTTCCTGCAAAAAGAAGCCAAAGCGGCTTGATCGCCACCTAGTGGCTGGCTGCCATATAGGTAACGAACTTCGACTCCTCCGTGTTAGTGGATGGGACATGGAGAAAAGTAGAAGTGGAGCTGCGTCGTCCATCTTTATACAAAGTCTTTGGTCTCAACGCTCAAAAATGTATCTTTCTTGTAGAACAGTCTGATGAACAAGCAAATCTGACCATTGAGATCCTCATGGGCGGTCTGATTATCGTCCTCATTATAATCATCATCGCTCTGGTTCTTAAAATCTGGAAACTTCATACAGGTATTTATGTGTTTTTATTCCAACTTTGACAATACAACGCTCCCTGACTCCTGACCAGATGTATTGTTTCTGTCACTTAGCACATAAAGAGGCACAGGATCTACAAGACAGTAAGGTAATCAAACTTGAACCATAGATTAACATGGATCCAAGTCTTTCAGTCATCAAGTAGTGGTTTCATGTAATGCCACACAGACAACTCAGGGTGATATAAGCCATTGAATACTTCCTTTTACAGAATGTGGGCTCTGATGACCTGAACTACGCAGGACTGAGTTTCCTTCCAAGAGCGGAGCGGAGCAGAAGGCCTGCTAGAGAGAGAGAGCCGGAGCCTAATGTTGTGTACGCCACCACCATGCACTCAAGAAACCAGCGGAACTGAAGCTTTGTTTTAGTCATGACCTCCGGGGGATGTCCGGAAAATGGGGATCGGACTTCCTGCTGTGTTTGCCTTTCATACATGAACAAATCAGCAGGAGATTTTATTTCAAGCAGTATTGTTGTAATCATAATCCATGATCCACCACTACTATCGTATGCCACCATCATCCACATTTTCAATTCAAATAAAATGTATTTCCACCATCACCTAGGTGGACGTCTGCAGTCTGGTGGAACATCACTTGTTTTACAGGAAGTGACAGTCAAGGGTTAGGGTCAAAGGTTAATCTGACTCTGACTAGTTTACTGCTACAGAGACGTTTGAGAAACACATCAGCTGCTGCGTCAGTATCGCTGCCATTTGCTTCAGCCCCTCCACCACCCCAGCATCCACTTGTAGGCTCTGACGGGGGTTATGAGTGTTAGTTCATCACATCAATCATATCTATGTAATCATATCTGGGGGAGTGATTAAGTTGGAGCCTATAGATGCCAAACAATGACCTGTTCTACAGCTGCAATAAATATTTGAAAGCGAGTTGTCAGACAGAACTTCATTTAATACCCTGCGTGTCTAAGACATTGCACATCTGCCACAACTACAGGAAGACTGGCCTTCAACTCGATGCATCACAACCACAAACAACAATGCCTTGGTGTTTCCATGCTGTGACATCAATGGCCCCACCACAGCAGCGTTCTAATTCAGTGTGCTTAGCTTAACTTCTGATCTTAAATTGGCTTAATTTACCTTCCAAAGGAGTCTCAGCAGTTTAGGTTTTCACAGGATCCCCACATAGAGATTTTATTTTCGATGGAAAGATTTAAAATAATAGACAGATGTGCAGACTAGATTAAATACCAAATATGAATCAGTTGAGTTTACAGTCTCATGTATCGCCTAGAAACTGCTGCTGAAATGGTTCAGCTGTCTAAGGTCACAAACCACATCAGAACACAAATTATTCAAGCGTAAAAATACAATACAAATTGTTTACGCCTAACTTAGACGTCAAGCATTGAAAATACTACAGCGCAAACTAGTACTTGATAAGAAAAGTATTACATGTTTAGATCTAAAGGAATGTAATCTCTGCTGAAATCTTTGTGATGGTGATAGCATTTGTCTGCACCATAGTTTTTGGAGACAGGCCGAAGCTGGAGTTTGATGGTGAGTCTCACGTGATGAATAGTGATATGGAGCCAGAACAGTCTTAAAAGGAATAAATGCAAACAGAAATGAATACATGCGCAAAAAAGATCCACAAATGTATTTGGGGATTTATATATATATGTGACTCAAAACACAAATACATTTTCAATGCACACACAAATATGTTTCATTCCATATATAAGTAAAAATTCACATGTAAAACATAAGATTCATAAACATATTTCCAATGCACACACGAATAGAAGAAAAAAAAATCACAAATATATGCATGTAAAAGTATTTGCAATCTTCATCAAATACATATTTGGAGCTTGTTACATTCATATATAAACTGTTGGACCTGCCTTTACAAAGGTCTTTAATTTGTAAACCTCGCTGCATTTGTGTGTGAGACTTTTGAGACTCCCCTGACGTGACTGTGAGCCACAAATGCGTTTTTTCTAAAAGGGTATCGTCTGTAGCCAATCAGATGTCTCACCCCTTTACAGCCAATCACGTTAGTGGGCCACGACGTCATTAAAATGCACGCAGAAGCCTGGAGGTTTTTACGCCGGGTTCACACCGGACGTGGAAGCGACGCGGAAGCGTGGCGTAAGCGCAGCGCCAAGCCTTAAAAAACAGCTGGCTCCCATCCACTCCCATGTTAAACCTTTGTGCTGGTCACACCGGACGCGGCTGCCTAGCGCTGTGAAGCGATCGTTTCGGTGTTGAGTCTATTTTTTCCGCTTGACGCAAGCGTATGGCGACAGGAAACCCACTGAAAAATTATTTTAAACGATATTTTGTATGATATAAATGATCAAATATGCATCCCATACTTTGTATTCACCTTCTGTTGTCTTGGAGTTTTAATTTAACCACTTTTACCAACCACATTATTAAATATCCCCCTCTGCCCATCCACTACAACAACACTGGCAGTCATAAAGGAAAAAAGAGAGAGGGGGGGCTACGTATTCTCCACATAGGCTTGAGTGGAGAATACGTAATTTACCCTCGACACCTGACATTTAACGGAGCAAACAGCGGAGAAGATCTTCAACATGGATGACATTCAATTAATAATTGAAGTGGAGAAGTACAGGAAGTTGTATGATCCTCGGAACATGTTGTATAAAGACAACACCAAAAAATACAAATGTTGGGACGCTGTTGCTTAATGTTGGAGCAACAAGTAAGTATATGCTTTTATACTACTGGATCTACGGGTGATATTGTTAGCGCTGCCCGGCGGTTCAGCATGGCTTCCGCGTCCAGGTCCTCCAGGCGGGCTGCGCGCGTTTTAATGACGTCGTGTGGAAGCTCACTCACGTGATTGGCTGTAAAGGAGTGGGACATCTAATTGGCTACAGACGATACCCTCTTTGAAAAAACGCCTCCTGTCCTCTGGCTCTCTGCAGATGAGGTGGACTGGCTGGTGGTTTTCTTGAGTGCGACCTCGGCAATCACCACCCTGCTGAGTGTTCTACTGTCTTTCTCAATATGCATGATGAGGGTTACAGGTAAATGCTACTATCTGTTCCTCATGATCCCAGTGATCATTATATGACATTAAAAAGTAATTCTGTCTTTTCAGATCCCCATGCTGCATCCTACAAAATAAAAATAAAGGTAAAGATGAGCTGTTGTGTTACTGTTCAAACACTTGTGCACATTGTCTATCTTGGTCAACAACATGACTGACTGTTTCTCATGCACAGGATGAGCAGAATGAAGACGACCCCTGCTAAATTGCTCACAGGGAGATACAGATGAACAGATCCAGAGGACAGAGGGATGATACCTGGAGTGAATGTGTGTACTTGAGTGTGAGGCAGTAGAGCTGGACACCTTCTGTATTTGTCTCTGTGTTTAATCACCACATTGTGTCTTTAATGACATCAGAACAGTCCTGTAAATTAGATCTTTACCTCCGTGTGAAACATGTAAAGCTTCAGCTTATTATCATCTAAATAAAACAAGTTAAATTTTATTTGTGGGTGCACGACTCATTTCTACTGTGTCTCTGCATTCAAAGTAGTGCAGGTAACAGTGGACGACGTGCATCCTTCTGAAGCGTGAGCTTTCTCATGAAGCCGAGCTTTCATTATTCATAGACCACAGCTATCTGTTGTAAACATGGTGACCACATGTCACATACAAGCAGTTCTTTATAATTTACTCGTGGCCAGAAGTGTTAACTCGACCTCAAATTGCTTTAGTAAGGTTTGTGTGAGTAATTATCATTCTGTGTACTAACTTAAAATGTACATTTTATTACAGGCTTGTACACATTATGACATTAGACTGTACATAGAGTCTTGTGATAAACATACATATATGTATATACATTCACTAAATAGAACTTCTGAATAATAGAACCTTTTGTGTGATTTATATTGAGAGTCATCAGCTCCCCCACAACAAATCCACAGGTGACACTTATCTCAATGATCCATTAATGGCCATTCAAACTTCCTATTACTGTTTTTTTTTTAAATTCAGAGACCAATATCCTAATTCGTCTCTATGTTAGTTTTGGACCCGGGGTTACCGAGATAAAGACGACCTCTATTATGTTGCTTTGGATATAAACTTCCCCAACAGGTCAAGACGAAAGAGGGACAACAGACAGGCTGAATGTGTGTACTGAGCATAAAGCAGTGAAAGTGTGCAGTGCAGGAAACCAGAAATGATGTTGTCGCACCTACAAGCTTTTTATACTAATACTGTCGTGTCCATAGTAAACCTGCCTGATTGGAATCGACTCAATTCTTGTCCTGTGCTAACGCCCCGATGCTACTTCAGATGTATTCCTTGTAATAGTGAGTCTACCTCAAACACTTCCACAATGTAATGTCACTTACTGATGGGCCTTGGTTCCATCGGCGCTCTTCAAAGTGCTCTAGTTGTTCTCTAAAACAGATTGTAATGGCAGCATCATACATTCAGATATTAATATACTTAATTTTAATGGAGCACAGGTTCAGCAGAGCAAGAAGACAAATAGACGGTGACAGGAGTGAATGTGTGTACACCAGTGAAAAGCAGCAGAGCTGAACATCTTACACTTCCATACATGCTGAATGTAAAGCGTCTCTGTGCAAAAACGAATTAAAGAAATTATGATTTGATGTTGTAAGTTGACATACTTTCCACTCCAATTAAATATAGAATATACTTCTTGACCATAACCCCAAGTTGTTTAACATTTCATGGAACTGACATGTGAGGATCTGTATTTAGCCTCCGTGTGGTCAAAAGAACGTCTGCTCTCTTTGATTGAGCGCTTTCAAACAGGAAGTCTCTGCAGTGTCTTCACTACACCCCAGCAGACTACATCAAGTGAACAGCAATGAAATTAACAGAAGTTGACAGAAAACTAAATCACCAATGCTCTCATCAAGCAGTGTTGCTGTTACTCTTATGTTAGAATTGTTAACTCCACTAAGGAGGTTATGTTTTCACCCCCGTCTTGGCTGGTTGGCTGTTTGGGAGGGGACAGGACATGGGTCCAAAGTTCAAAGTTCAAAGTTTAGTTTATTGTTACATGCACCAATGACAGCATCATCGGAGCAGTGAAATTCTTGTGACATGGCAGGCAACATCTACGCAGTAGACTACTTTACAAAATAGAAAAAAAATAACATACTATAACATATAACATATAACATCGTAACATATAACATAGTCAAATGAAGTCAAATGAAGCAGCAGTTTACAGGGTGAAGGAGTGGGGAATATTAAATTAAATAATATGAATATATGTGTAGTAAATGTATTTGTATGAGTGGGTGAGCAGAATGTACATGATGACTGTTCAGACGGTCAGTGTTGATTGTTCAGAAGCCTTACGGCCTGGGGGAAGAAGCTGTTTGTGAGTCTGGTAGTCCGTGCTCGGATGCTCCGGAAACGTCTGCCAGACGGCAGCAGTGTGAGAAGTCCACAGCCTGGGTGTCTGTGGTCCTTGATGATCTTCCGTGCTTTTCTCAGGCATCTTGTCTTGTAGATGCCTTGCATGGAAGGGAGATGGCAGCCGATGATGCGCTCCGCTGTCTTCACCACCCTCTGCAGGGCCTTGCGATCAGCAGCGGAGCAGCTAACATACCAGGCAGTAGTGCAGCCTGAGAGGATGCTCTCGATGGTGCACCTGTAAAAGTTTGTTAAGGTTTTTGCAGCCATGCCAAATTACTTGAGACAGGAACCATCAGTGTGAGAGGAAACCCGACACACAGACACACGCCTGTTTCCCCAACTTGTCGATGGAGAGACTGAATCGTTCTTATGCTGGGACCTACTACTGTGCTGTCGCTGCATGTGGACACATTGTGTTTGGAGACGGGACCAAAGTGGACATTGATGGTGAGTCACACGTGATGAATAGTGATCATTACTCCTTAGGTTAAAAGTGTGTGACGTTTCCTGTCCTCTGGCTCTCTGCAGATGAGGTGGACTGGCTGGTGGTTTTCTTGAGTGCAACTTCAGCAATCACCACCCTGCTGAGTGTTCTACTGGCTTTCTCAATATGCATGATGAGGGTTACAGGTAAATGCTACTATCTGTTCCTCATGGTCCCAGTGATCATTATATGACATTAAAAAGTATTTCTGTCTTTTCAGACCCCCATGCTCCATCCTCCAAAATAAATGCAAAGGTAAAGATGAGCTGTTGTGTTACTGATCAAACACTTGTGCACATTGTCTGTCATGGCCAACAACATGACTGACTGTTTCTCATGCACAGGACGAGCAGGATGATGACGACCCCTGCTACATTGCTCACAGGGAGATACAGATGAACAGATCCAGAGGACAGAGGGATGATACCTGGAGTGAATGTGTGTACTTGAGTGTGAGGCAGTAGAGCTGGACACCTTCTGTATTTGTCTCTGTGTTTAATCACCACATTATGTCTTTACTGACATCAGAACAGTCCTGTAAATTTGGATTTTTAGCTCCGTGTGAAACATGTAAAGCAATTCAATTCAATTTGTATTTGTGTGTGCATGACTCATTTCTACTGTGTCTGTGCATTCAAAGTAGTGCAGCTAACAGTGGACGACGTGCATCCTGCTGAAGCGTGAGCTTTCTCATGAAGCCGAGCTTTCATTATTCAGAGACCACAGCTGTCTGTTGGAAACATGGTGACCACATGCCACATACAAGCATTTTTTTATAATTTACTTGTGGCCAGAAGTTAACACAACCTTACATTGCTTTAGTAAGGTTTTTGTGTGGAGCAACCAAAAATGTTACCTTTTAAAATGGCGGGGTCATTCATTACAGGCTTATACACATTATGACATTAAACTGTATATAAATTCCGGTCATGAACATACATATAAATATAACATTTGAATAATAAAACCTTGTGTGATTTATATCGAGAGTCATTAGCTCCCCCACAACAAATCCATTAATGGCCGTTCAAACTTCCTATTACTGTTTAAATGATCTTTTCAGACCAATATCCTTATTCGTCTTTCGGTTTTGGACCAAGGGTTACCGAGATGCGGACGACTTCCACTATGCTTCTTCTTTGAATATTAACTTCCTCAACAGGTCAAGACGAAAGAGGTACAACAGAAAGCTGAAAGTGTGTACTCAGCATAAAGCAGTGCAGTGTGTGCAGTGCAGGAAACCAGAAATGATTCCTTGTAATAGTGAGTCTACCTCAAACACTTCTACAATGTAATGTCACTTATTCATCCTACCTGGTTTATCTACACAAAGATTTTATACTTCCATACTGATGGGCCTTGGTTCCAGTTCTTCAAAGTGCCACTCTAGTTGTTCTCTAAAACATATTGTAATGGCAGCATCATACATTCAGATATTAATATACATAATTTTAATGTAGCACAGGTTCAGCAGAGCAAGAAGACAAATAGATGGTGACAGGAGTGAATGTGTGTACACCAGTGTAAAGCAGTAGAGCTGAACATCTTACACTTCCATACATGCTGAATGTATAGCGTCTCTGTGCCAAAACGAATTAAAGAAATTATGATTTGATGTTGTCAGTTGACATACTTTCCACTCCAATTGAATATAGAATATACTTAGGACCATAACCCCAAGTTGTTTAACATTTCATGGAACTGACATGTGAGGATCTATACTTAGCCTCCGTGTGGTCAAAAGAACGTCTGCTCTCTTTGATCGAGCGCTTTCAAACAGGAAGTCTCTGCAGTGTCTCCACTACACCCCAGCAGACTACATCAAGTGAACAGCAATGAAATTAACAGAAGTTGACAGAAAACTAAATCACCAATGCTCTCATCAAGCAGTGTTGCTGTTACTCTTATGTTAGAATTGTTAACTCCACTAAGGAGGTTATGTTTTCACCCCGTCTTGGCTGGTTGGCTGTTTGGGAGGAGGACAGGACATGGGTCCAAGGTTCAAAGTTCAAAGTTTAGTTTATTGTTACATGCACCAATGACAGCGTCATCGGAGCAGTGAAATTCTTGTGACATGGCAGGCAACATCTACGCAGTAGACTACTTTACAAAATAAAAAAAATAACATACTATAACATATAACATATAACATCGTAACATATAACATAGTCAAATGAAGTCAAATGAAGCAGCAGTTTACAGGGTGAAGGAGTGGGGAATATTAAATTAAATAATATGAATATATGTGAAGTAAATGTATTTGTATGAGTGGGTGAGCAGAATGTACATGATGACTGTTCAGACGGTCAGTGTTGATTGTTCAGAAGCCTTACGGCCTGGGGGAAGAAGCTGTTTGTGAGTCTGGTAGTCCGTGCTCGGATGCTCCGGAAACGTCTGCCAGACGGCAGCAGTGTGAGAAGTCCACAGCCTGGGTGTCTGTGGTCCTTGATGATCTTCCGTGCTTTTCTCAGGCATCTTGTGTTGTAGATGTCTTGCACGGAAGGGAGATGGCAGCCGATGATGCGCTCTGCTGTCTTCACCACCCTCTGCAGGGCCTTGCGATCAGCAGCGAAGCAGCTACCATACCAGGCAGAAGTGCAGCCTGAGAGGATGCTCTCGATAGTGCACCTGTAAAAGTTTGTTAAGGTTTTTGCAGCCATACCAATTTTCTTGATTCTCCTCAGGAAGTATAGGCGCTTTTGTGCAGTTTTGACCACAGAGTCCGCTTGTTTGGACCAGGTAAGGTCATCTGTGATGAACACACCGAGGAACTTGAACTCTGAGACTCTCTCCACTACAGCTCCATTGATGTGTATCTGACCGTGACCCCCCCTCTGCAGCTTCCTGAAGTCCACGATCATCTCCTTGGTCTTGCAGACGTTAAGAGACAGGTTGTTCTCTTGGCACCATGTTGCCAAGCCCCTGACCTCATCTCTATAGGCGGTCTCATCGTTGTTAGAGATGAGAACCAGGATGGTAGTGTCATCTGCAAATTTCAGGATGAAGTTAGAACTGTGTGTTGCCACACAGTCCTGCGTGTACAGGGAGTACAGGATGGGGCTGAGTACGCAGCCCTGAGGGGCCCCGGTACTCAGGGTCAGTGAGGAGGAGGTGTGTTTGCCCCTTTTACCACCTGGGATCTGCTCGTCAGGAAGTCCAAGATCCAGTTACACAGAGGGGTTTTAAGACCCAGGCTCCTGAGCTTGGGGACGAGCTTGGCAGGCACAATTGTGTTGAACGCGGAGCTGTAGTCCACGAACAGCATCCTCACATATGTGTTGGCCTTTTCCAGGTTGGAGAGAGTGGTGTGGGTTGTCTGGGCGATGGCATCGTCCGTGGATCGGTTAGGGCGGTATGCAAATTGGAAGGGGTCAAGGGTGTTTGGAAGGGTAGAGCAGATGTGGGTTTGAGTGCTCGAAGCACTTCATGATGGTGGAGGTCAGTGCTACAGGGCGGTAGTCATTAAGACAGGTGATGGATGGTTTCTTTCTAATGGGGATGATGGTGGCCTGCTTGAAGCATGTGGGGACTGTTGACCCACTAAATATAGAAGATACTTCTTGAACTTAAGCCCAAGTTGTTAACAATTTCGTACGTGACATATGAGGATCTGTATTTAGCCTCTGTGTGGTCAAAAGACCGTTTGCTCTCTTTGTCTGAGCACTTTCAAACAGGAAGTCTCTGCAGTGTCTTCACTACACCCCAGCAGACAACGTCACGTGAACAGCAATGCAATAAACAGAAGTTGACAAAAAAAAAAAAAATGATCACCAATGCTCTCATCAAGCAGTGTTGATGTTACTCTTATGTTAAAATAGTTACCCCCACAAAGGAGGTTACGTTTTCCCCCCTGTCTTGGCTGCTTGGCTGCTTGGGAGAAGGACAGGGGTCAAGAAACAACCCATTCAATTGAGGTGCAGATCTGGACAAAAGGGGCTGATCCAGGATGTTTTCATCACTTCTCTTCATTGCCTAAATTGTAGTAGTAAATTTTAGAAATGATTTTATGATTTTATTGTTGACTTCAGACTTTTTGATACCATGTGGTCCCCGTTGTAACCTGCGGTCCACGGCAAAGGCCCTAATAACCATTCCACATTCCCAGCTGGAGCAGCAGAGGGGACCAGGTCTTTTCTGTTGGAGCCCACCCTCTTTGTCAGAAGGATCTCCATCTGAAGATTGTTCCAAACTCCTTATCCTCTTTAAAGATACATTTTATAAATGTACTGTCCTAGTCTTTGGGGTCTGACTTCACCTCTAACTTTTATTTATATTTTTAAATCTAGCTCTGAACTTACCTGCTGTTTGTAATTTATTCATGGTAGACTATATTTATTTTTCAGTATTTATCTTAACCTGTAACCTCTATACCCTGACATTTGTGATATTATGTTTTCTTTTAAATGTTTTCTATTGTTTGGCCTTAATTCTTCACTTTTAACTGGTACAGCACCTTGTAACTGGGCTTTGGAAGGTGCTATATGAATAAACGAATACAATTCTAGTAGTAGTAGTATTATGCACTCTAACTGCTTCAGATGTCTGTCACCCTGTGATTCTTTTTAAAGAACAAAGATTAACATCAAAGGTAGCAGTGATCATGTGGTCAATGTTGCCCTGCTGGCCAATCAACACAAGTCTGTACTCTGAAGAGAGGAGAAAGTGTCGGGCTGTTTGTCATTCAACACGACGATTTCAACATGAAGACATCTCCGAAGTTCGTTCTCTACCTGACATGTTTCTTCTTGGGGAAAATGGGTGAGTTGTGTGTTTTTTACATATTCAGTCAGTCCTGATGATGATTACAATTTCATTTCTATCAAATAACATTAACTGTTACTTTGCTTTTGTCCTTTTTCTCTTCAGTTCAGATGCATCATTTTATATTGTCTCATCAAGACAGTGGATTTATATCAGCTGATGTTGGAGACAACTTGACTTTGCAGTGTTTCTATGAGGAGAGGGACAATACGATGTATTGGTACAAACAAAAACCAGGACAGAAACCTGGAATTATCTCAAAGACGTACAGATCTTCTAATTCTATTTGGTCCGTGGATGAATTCAAGAACAATTCACGCTTTACTGTGGAAACTAATGATGTTGTGAGTCACATACAAATCTCAGATCTGCAGCTTTCAGACTCAGCTACTTACTACTGTTTACAGAGTTGTTCACATAAGTTTGAGTTTATGCAGAGCGTCACTGTCAGTGTGAAAGGTTCAGGGTCTAACATCCAGGCTGTGGTGCATCAGTCTGAGAGCATCCAGCCAGGAGGCTCTGTGACTCTCAGCTGTACAGTTCACACTGGGACCTGTGATGGACAACACAGTGTTTACTGGGTCAAGAACTCTGAAGAACCTCAGCCAGGACTCATTTACACCCACGGAGACAGGAACGATCAGTGTGAGAGGAAACCCGACACACAGACACACACCTGTGTCTATAACTTGTCAATGGAGAGACTGAACCGTTCTCATGCTGGGACCTACTACTGTGCTGTCGCTGCATGTGGACACATTGTGTTTGGAGACGGGACCAAGCTGGAGTTTGATGGTGAGTCACTACCAGAGAGTAATTTAATGAATAGTGCTTGTTACGTAGAAAGAGAGAGGACTTTGTTAAAATACTCGACAACAACAAAATGAAACAGTAACCCAGCCGGTCCTGTCTGAATGATTATATTATTATTGTAGGATTATATTATTATTACTATAATTATTATTGTATTGGTGAGATTATATTTAATAATAAACAATTATTGTAGTAGTAGTCAGATTATATTAGTATTGTTATTATAATTTTTTATAATATTTTTCTTTTCATATAGAAAGCTAACACAAACACACAAACAACCTCACCCTCACTGCTTTGTTATTCCGTTCTGTTAACTGTCCTGTATTCACTGTTCTTATCCTCTTTGTTTTGTTCTGTCAATTTCTTGTCTCTTGTTTTGCTAAATTAATTGGAAAATTTCAAACAGAAGCGACACATTTAGTAGAACTTCTTCTGTTGCAGATGAAGTGAACTGGCTGGTGTATTTCCTGAGTGGAGCTTTGGGATTCACCATCAGCCTTTTGCTGGCTGTGTTACTGTACAAGATAAACAAGAGAAGATGCTGGAGATGTTCAGGTAACCACTCATCTCTAGCTTGTTAAAAGTGGATTAGGAGACGCAAACTCCTCAATTCAACACATACAACACAAGACTAGTTAATAAGTAAACCCAGGTTAAGAGGTAAAGGCACCTAACAGGACATATGTGAACACAAAGAGTGACTAAGTCTTTCTCTTTTCCTGTGTTTCATAACCAGAGTCTCGTACACAACCATCATCTCCCTCCACAACAAACGCAGAGGTAAATACAATCTTTTTAAGTTTGAAATGTACATTCGACTATAAATCAGGAGCCATCTTGATGTACTTATATGTTGTTTCTAGGGCAACCACCATGCAGATGACCTCCATTACGCTGCAGTAAATGTGAACGTGGCCAGCAGATCAAGACGACAGAGGGACAACACAAACGATGAATGTGTGTACTAAACTGTTAATCTGTAGAATTCAGTTTTTTAGAACGGTCTATGTTTGAGATGATGGATTTCTCAGTCTGTCTTTGGAGGTGGAGCATGATTCTTGTCTGTAATGCTTGTTTATCCTTTTTCAAATTATAAATGTGGCTTTTTTTGTGATAAATGATAAAAAAACTAAAAAACTAATGATGTAATTACACTTTTATGTTTAGACAATGTGTGGGGGGGGGGGGGGGGCAATGTTTGGATAGTTGCTGTTGGTCTTTCATGGAATGACACTTTGATGACGACATTTGGAAAACAATGATTAAACTTCATGTCATGAAATTCGATTGAAGGGTATTACTTATATAGCAGGGACCTAAATATCAGAATCAGAATCAAAATTCTTTTTATTGCCATGTATATTTGCACATACAGGAAATTGCCTTGGTGTGTTTACACCCTCACATTATGGAAACAAAACATGAGTCCAGATGATGTAAATTATTAAATTCTGTATGTTATAAGCTTCGGTTAAGGTCATTGTTATGTCCCCCAAGCTGTCTAGGGTGGGGGGGACAAACAATTATAAAATAAAACCGAACACTAAACAAGGAAGCCAGAAACTTAATTTTAACAGGCATATTATTTATTAAACAACGGTTAATTAACAGAAAACACCCTTCCCACACCGGAAGGGGAAAAAGAACAACGCCAACCACTACTATCTTTCAACCACCAGCACGTCGGTGCAGCCCGTCCTCACACAGCCCGTCCGCACACCACGTCTGGTCCCAACTGTTTCACACTCCGGCTCTCTGGTCCACTGACTCTCTGGTCCACTGACTCTCTGGTTCACTGGCTCTCTGGTTCACTGGCTCTCTGGTTCACTGGCGTCTCCCTGACGCTCACCTGAGGGTTTTTATGGCCACTTCCTGATCGCCGAGTGGCATCAGCTGGGCTGGTGGATGTGCCTCTGGAGCACACACACCTGCGGGAGATGAGAGAGAGAGGGGGAGAGAGAGAAGGAAAACACGGCACGTAACAGTCATGGTAAAGGTTGTGTCGTTGCGTGTTCGTTTATCCCAAATATGAGAAGAGCCGAACTCGATTTGGTTCAATCAAGTATTTATTTAGAAAGCAATGACAAGGTATGAAAAGTTTACAGCAAAGCAATGGGCATCCAACACACTACCCCGGAACTCTAGCAGCCCCGGGGAAATCTCGAGTTGAATCAAAGCACATCAATCAGCCAGCGTCTGTAATATTTTATAACAGTAGATAGAACCGGATTGGTCAATAATGAGGGAAGGTCTTCCTTGGCTCTTCCTCGATAGTGCGCAGGCGTAGTCCCATGCCTCTTGGCACTGGATTCCAGGAAGTGACAAGGAGGTCGCATGTTGCAGATGGATACACCTCATCCTCCCCTTCCTAACATGAAAGAGAACCTTTGGTAGCTTCAGTTGTTCTAAAAATTCTAACAGTGTTTAGTGTGTCCAGTCTGTGCTACTGTAAAAACATGGCGGCCTCCGTAGAGAGGACCCACTCACGATTATTTCATATTCACTTTCTGCCAATAGATATTTCATATAAGTTGAAATAACTTTTTGAAGTCCGAGCTTTAAGGAGGAACTGAACCTTTTGTGAAGTAAACCAAGATACAAACTGTGAGACAGAGTAAGAGAATCCCAGTTCTAATGATGGAGAGCCAAACCAAGGTTCTCATCTGTGACGTTTGGTCATCTGGGATCAGCAGCTCGCTTCCGTTGCCGAACACTATCTCGCCAAAGGAGGCCACAGCGCAGTAGAAGGCAGAGGACTAACCTCAGAGAGTAGGATGGCGCCGAGGAAGGCTGCTGTGTCTCACGCTCTCTCATAGCTTTGCTCTTTTTTTCTCTTTTTTTCTATCTTGTTATTATTACTTTATTTTGTATCATGCACTCCGGTAAAGCGAGCCCTTTCATCATATATGATAGGGAACAACTTCGGTCCATCGGTTTGACGGTAAAAAACACTTTTTCACCACCACCGACAACAAACAAAGAAGACTACCCATGGCGCTGTTTACCTGCCGTACCTGGAACACGGAGACGGCGACGAAGGAAACGAGGGTCGCGGGCAGGCATCCTGGTCTGGCTGAGAAAACGTGAAAACCGGCCTCCTATACCAAGCATTCTTCTGCCTAATGTCCAGTCCCTGGACAACAAGCTGGACGAACTTCGTAGCAGGATGGCTTTTCAACGGGACATCAAGTTTTGTAACGTGTTGGTTTTCACGGAGACTTGGCTCGACCCATCGATACCAGACTCCGCCATTGTTCCCGAGGGGGTCTCCATTCACCGCCAGGACCGGACAACAAACTCAGGTAAGAGCAAGGGAGGGGGTGTCTGCTTCATGGTGAATAATCTGTGGTGCTCTGATGTGAGGATTATTTCTTCAGGCTGTACTCCGGACCTGGAGCACCTCATGATCAGATGCCGACCTTATTACATCCCGAGGGAGTTTACATCGGTCATTATAACAGCGGTGTACATTCCGCCCAGCGCTGACACTTACCAGGCACTGGACGAGCTGCATGCGGTGATCGACAGGACAGAGACATCACTGCCCGAGGCTGCGTTTATCGTGGCCGGGGATTTGAACAACGCCAAGATGAGGAATGTCCTGCCGAGATACTACCAGCACATAAGCTGTCCGATGTGCGGCGCGAACATGCTGGATCATGTTTACAATCCCTTCCGGGGTGCGTATAAGGCCCTCCCCCGCTCCCCATTCGGCAAATCAGACTACGTTTCAGTCCTGCTGCTGCCTTCCTATAGGCAGAAACTCAAGCGTGACAGACCGGTGACTCGGACCATTCAGCGGTGGACCGATCACCCAGACTCGGCTCTTCAGGACTGTTTCAGCATGACGGAGTGGTGCGTGTTCCAGGATGATGACATCAACACGTACACGGATGCGGTCATCTGCTACTTCAGCAAATGCATCGATGAAGTCGTACCCAGGATTACTGTGCGAACATTTCCAAACCAGAAGCCCTGGATTAATGGTGATGTCCATGCTAAACTCAAAGCACGGACTGCTGCCTTCATCTCGGGGGATCTGGAGGAATACAAGAAATCCAGGTACGTGCTTCGGAGTGCCATTAGCAGTGCTAAGAGACTCTACAGGGACAAAGTGGAGTCCCACTACAAGGGCTCCAATACTAGGAACATGGACTGAGAACCACCCTAGACTACAAAGCTAAAACGAGCAGTGCTGATGTAGTGTCTGCATCTCTCCCAGAGGATCTGAACACTTTTTATGCACGCTTTGAGAGTAACTCCCCGGCTGCGGAGATCGAGGAGGCCCAGGAGGACCGCTGCCCCCCTGTCATATCTAGGGCAGACATGTGGAGATCTCTCAACCGGATCAACACGCGAAAGGCACCTTGACCTAATGGGATCCCCAGCCGAGCTCTCAAGGTGTGTGCAGATCAGCTGGCAGATGTGCTCCAGTCTGTAGTCCCCGCATGTTTTAAGAAGACCATCATTGTCCCTGTTCCCAAGAAAACTAAAATCCTCTGCCTGAACAACTACCGCCCAGTAGCACTCACTTCTATCATCATGAAGTGCCATCAGCGGCTGGACCAACCATTCATCACCTCCTCCCTCCCTGACTCTCTGGACCCTCTTCAGTTTGCCTACAGGCCAAATAGGTCGACTGCAGATGCCATCTCCCTCACCCTCCACACTGCCCTCTCCAGAGGGACACATATGTGAGAATGCTGTTCATCGACTACAGTTCAGCATTCAACACCATCGTGCCCCAGCAGAGACCTTGGGGTCAACATCGCCCCCCGTGAATGGATACTAAACTTCCTGACGGGCAGACCACAGGCGATGCGGATCGGCAGCACCACATCCTCCACCCTGACTCTCAGCACCGGTGCCCCCCAGGGCTGCGTGCTCATTTCTCTCCTGTACTCCCTGTTCACGCATGACTGCGTGGCCACCCACAGCTCCAACACCATCGTCAAGTTTGCTGATGACACCACTGTCATAGGCCTGATCACCGGCGACGATGAGAAGGCCTACAGAGAGGAGGTCAGAGCCCTGACATCTTGGTGCCAGGACAACAACCTCCATCTCAACGTCAGCAAAACGAAGGAGCTGATCGTGGACTGCAGCTTCAAGTTCCTCGGGGTCCACATCAATGATGACCTGACCTGGACCCATCAGACAAACTCCATCAGGAAGATGGCCAGACAGCGGATCTTCTTCCTCCGCAGGCTGCGGAAGCTCCACATGGACTCCAGGATTCTCTGCAATTTCTACAGATGCACAATAGAGAGCATCCTGACTGGCTGCATCACCGCCTGGTATGGCAGCTGCACCGCGCTGAGCCATAAGGCTCTACAAAGGGTGGTGAAGTCTGCCCAGCACATCACCAGGACGGCGCTACCATCCATAGAGGACCTCTACACCCAGCGGTGCAGGAAGAAGAGCAGCCGCATTATTAAAGACCCCTTTCACCCCAGCCATAAACATTTTTGCCTGCTGCCGTCTGGCCGACGGTACCGCAGCATCCGGGCTCGCACCACCAGGCTCAGAGACAGTTTCATCCCCCAGGCCATAAGATTTTTAAACTCCTCTGAACAGCAATAATTCCACCAAACCAGCACCGTGACATATTTGCATATTGCACATAATTGCACTATTGTTGTTATTATTTTCTCTTCAGCTGTTTATATATGTATTTTTATATATATACTTTATTTCTATTTTAAATTTTTATTTGATATTCTATTTTATACTATTTCTATTTTATAGGTTGTAATTACTTGAGCATTGCTAGAAGAGAGCCTGTGACTCAAGTATTTCACTGCCAGCGACTGCTTAATGTTATTGTTGTGCATTTGATAATAAAAAAATCTTGAATTGGCCCTGAAGTTGGTCCTCTGCAGGTGGAATGAATAGCTGTGTGAGGGAGACCCCGGTAAAGAGATGCGTTCACACTGATCACCGTGTGTGTGAAGGATGCCGTTTTCTTGGGAAATGAAAATTTTGTGACAACAGAACAGACAACAGTGTAAAAATTAGGTTGCAGCTGATTGGCTGTTAAGAGGGTCAATCTGCGTGACACTTTAAACATCTGTCACGACCAAGGCAGGAAGTGAATCATTCCATTCTACGAAGTTGTGATTTACTTTCATTTGCTCCATTTCAATTTAATAAATTAGCAATATCTCCAGATAAGGACTAGACAAAGGCCAAAGGTCATGTATAGAATGGTATGTGTACTGTTAATATATAAATAGTTTATGATTTCATATGATAAGTGACATCATCAAGAAGTCTTAAGTTTATATCGTTATCATTTTAGGCATCTCTGTTTCCTGGATTAAAGGCACGACCTAAAACTTATATAGATGGAAAAATCATTTATGATCATATGGCAGGAATGTTGTCATCACAATGTAACTGTGAAGCCAGGAAATGACATCATATTTTGTGTTAACGTTTTAAAATTGTTGCAACCAGTAACAGTTGAATCATATATATATATATATATATATATATATATATTCTGAGTTCTTTTTTTCATTACGGACTATTTGACTGATTCTCGTAAAATAAAGACGTTTTTCTCACAATATAATAACTTTATTTTCATAAAGTTAAGACTTATTACTCTCGACCATTTAAATGCAAGTTAATCTTAAACTGACACATCACTATGAAAACTTTTTGGCAAATGGAAACCTTCTTGAAAAAATGTGCAGGCATGAGGAAATAAAAGCGTCACTTTTAGAAAGTTGTTAATATATAATAAGATCCTCTGTAACATGCATCAAATACATGATGACACTACTATGTATTGTCAGTGGACTGTTGACAGTGCGCCTCAATCGCGTAGCTTAGGGCGGGGGCGTGGCGCCACCTAGTGTCAAAACTGAGTAGTACAATACAGTGGGCCATAGTCCATTACATTACAATTAATTTAGCTGACGCTTTTATCCAAAGCGATTTGAAATCAGTGCATTCAAGGGAAGGGGAGAGTGGGGTAATGTGAGACAGACTCACAACAGTATCTAGGCAACGGAACACATTTGTGGTCATGTGATCATTATGTTTTCAAGCCCCTTCCATTCCACCCTTGCCATGAAGGAGAAGTTGGTGCTGATGCTGTGGTTAAAATGTTTTTTCACAAAATTTTTTTTTTTGCATGTAAAAGTAAATTATCTTGCATCAACTGTTTTATCAAAACAAATTGATTCAGGTAGAAAAACGTATATCATACATGTTAGCCTGAATTGCTAAGAGATGTTCTTTCTAAAATGTTGGCTGTGGGGTAAAGTGAGACATGAAGCACAAGTTAAGTATAGTCTTAACCATATTTTAGTATAATATTACATTACATATGTTTTATTTTTAATGCCTTAAACATTGTAGAAAAGCCATCATGCAAAGAAACTACACCAGGAAGACAACCTGGGGCCAAACACCCCTCCCAGAGATGGAGAGTGCAGCCGTTGAGGTCATGCAAGGAAAGAAGTCCTTAAGAAAAGCTGGAAGGGTTAGAAATATTGATAAGACAACCCTCAAAAGATTCAGAAAGAAAAAAGAGAAAGGGGAAGTAAAATCAGTAGCCTGGGGTGCAGTAGCTGAGGCAAAGAGAATATTCACAGATGAGATGGAGGAGCTGGCCAAGCACTTGAAACAACTAGCTGACCAGTTCCATGGCCTTGCTCCAGTTAAGTGCCGTGAACTGGCATTTGAATACGCAGAGAAAAACAATATCCCTGTCCCTGCCAATTGGACAGAGAAACAATGTGCAGGCAAGCTAGGGTGTGCAAGAGATCACATGAATCATAATAATAATAAATGTGCTTAATTGACCTATTACAACATGTGTTGTTATGGTAGTTTTAAAGTGGAAAAGGTAAGTGGATCACTTTACCCACTTGATTTCTCTGGTCTGTCTCACTTTACCCCTAAGCTGGGGTAAAGTGAGACACAAGA
This sequence comes from Pleuronectes platessa, assembly GCF_947347685.1. Taxonomy (NCBI): domain Eukaryota; kingdom Metazoa; phylum Chordata; class Actinopteri; order Pleuronectiformes; family Pleuronectidae; genus Pleuronectes; species Pleuronectes platessa. The sequence goes on from NC_070648.1 coordinate 11,428,116, forward strand.
CCACTTTTTTACAAACAATCATGTTTTCACTGACCTTTATCCTGAAGACATTCTGATCATTTCAATTGCTAGGAAACATCCTGAATTAATAGGAAATGTGTAAATTTTACTGATATATGATTCTAGCTCGCCTACAGGGGAGCAAATGTAAAAAATGTCTCACATTACCCCGCTCTCCTCTACTCGAGGGTACAAACCCAGAACAACAAGAATCAAAGTACAATCTCTTCAAAAATAGAGCAAAACTAAATAGTGCTATAAGTAACTGCCATTTCAGTGCCACTAAATTGTTAGTTTAAAAAAAATATATATTAATTTGAATTTTTTTTAAATTTTTTTTTGTTGTAATTTGAATTTTTTTGAGGCGGGCCAATTTAAAATGGATGGCGGGCCGCAGATGGCCCGCGGGCCGTAGTTTGGACACCCCTGGTTTAGATCTATTTTGTTGACTTAGTTTAATTCACCTTCATCCACTTTGTTATGAGGCCACTATTACTCTTTTGCAGTATCTGTAGGACCTAGTGTTTAGACAAAACAGTGGTTAGCCTAAGACAGATAGAGACACTCCACAAATTGACTAATGCTTTGTAGCCATCTTGACTTTGAAGGCGTATAAGACTGCTTTCTCCCCCGATGCATCAGTTAAAGAGACAATTAATACTTCTGACATCATCCGTCTCCAGAAAAAACTTCACCCTTCAAGATTTCCCTTACAGCAACCTCGCCAACCAAAACTAAAAATGTCTGAATCTTGTTTGTTTTGGTAGGATCTGTGTCTCACGTTGTGTATTTCACCTTGTGGAGGTCCAGACTGGTGACGAGGTCACGCTGCTGTGTACCAACTACACCAGTTCCCCTTTTTACATATCATGGTTCAGACTTGAAAACGGATCCAACACCAGCCACATCTCCTCCATGCTCTCCCTTGACAGAGGTGCATCGTACTTTGATGGGTTTGAAAGTGAAAAGTTCAGCATGACGTCCAACGTCAATAACGTCTTTCTCCAAATCAAAGAAGTGGATTTATCTGACTCTGGACTCTATATATGTGGCTATAACGTGGGCACCGACTCATGCTAATCCCCAGCAGTTTACAGTGCAAAGTATTTAAAGGACTCATCGTAAGTCCATTTTACCAGAAAGTTGATATGGTTCCTTGGTGAAATGTCTGTAACATACTTTTGTCAAAATACCACAAGGATAATTTAAAACACCAACCTTTTTACCCTGTCTAAAACTGCCCTCGTCAGATTGACCTGTTTTGAGTGCCCCGCCCCCTATCGGTTTTCTTGAGTGCGACCTCGGCATGCAGAATGAAGACGACCCCTACTACATTGCTCACAGGGAAAGCTGAGCTTTCGTCATTCACAGACCACAGCTATCTGTTGGAACATGGTGACCACATGTCACATACAAGCAGTTTTTTATAATTTACTTGTGGCTAGAAGTGTTAAAGGGGACATATTATGAAAATTCCACTTTTGTGCTTCTACATGTTAATTTGGGTATCTGGCATGTCTACCATCCCAAATACTCTCATCTCGGGGCGGGTGTTAGCTGGGAAGCTAGCCGAGGGGGGACGCTAACCAGCCGGGGAGCAGGGTGAGAGGCGGAGGTCTGGCCGAGAAGCAGAGCGGGCGGTCGGGGTAAGTTACAAGCCACAAAGCTCTCAAAGCACTCAAAACAGGTCAATCTGAGGAGGGCTGCTTTAGACAGGGTAAAAAGGGGGCTGTTTTAAATGATCCTTGTGGTATTTTGACCAAAACATTTTACCGACATTTTATTAAGACCCCAAGGAGCCATATCAACGGTGGTAAAATGGGCATAATATGTCCCCTTTAAATCAACCTTACATTGCTTTAGTAAGGTTTGTGTGACTTACTATCATCGTGTGTACCAACCAAAAATGTTACCTGCTAAAGGGGCGGGGTCATTTGTAACAGGAATATACACATTAAACTGTATATAAAGTCTGGTCATAAACATACATATATGTATATACATTCACTAAATATAACTTCTGAATAATAGAACCTTTTGTGTGATTTATATCGAGAGTCGTCAGCTCCCCGACAACAAATCCAGAGGTGACACTTATTTCAAACTTCCTATTACTGTTTAAATTTTCTATTCCAATATCCTAATTCGTCTTTATGGGGGTTTTGGACCCAAGCTTACCGAGATGCAGACGACCTCCATTATGTTGCTTTGAATATTAACTTCCCCAACAGGTCAAGACGACAGAGGGACAACAGGAACGCTGAATGTGTGACGAGACCGACCTGTGCACCTACGTAGGGCTGCTGATCTTAGCAGGCGTGTACAGGTCCCGGGGCGAGCCCGCCGCTAGCCTGTGGGACACCAAGAGTGGACGGGCGATTGGCGCGAGACGAGTAACGGACAAATTTGCGGCCGCGCCGCGCCTCTACAACCCGGGGCCCGAAGTGACGTTGGACGAGCAACTGGTTCCGTTCAGAGGTTATTCGTTTTTTTTATGTGATTATGTTGCTATGTTATTATGTTATGAAGCTATATCTAGATAGCGACTGCTAGTCCTCGTCCTCATATCCTCTCCTCTCACCTGTTCTCCTCCTCTTCTTCTCCCAAGGCCATTGTCGTTTCCGACAGTACATGCCCAGCAAGTCGGCGATATATGGGATCAAGTCACGGGAGGCCTGCGATGCAAAATCTAGCTACGCTTGGAAGATGCAAGTCAACACCGGAAAGCCGAGTGGCAGACGCCCAGAAAGGAACCAGCGATTGCGGGTAGTGCAGGGTCGCAACGTCACGTGCTACAATTACTTCACCTCCTACGAACTCGCGGGGAAGATCAACATGGTCGGCACAGTTCGGAAGAACAAGCCCGAGCTCCCGACCGGGCTGCTCGCGGTCAAAGGGAAGACCTTTCCTACATCCCATAGAAAAACAGGAACGTGGTGCTCGTGAGCACGCGGCACGGAGAGACTGACGTCAGCGACCGCTAGGTTGGGAAAACAGTCATCATCCTGGACTACAACCTAGACAAGGTGATCGGAACGTACAGCAGGAGCATGATTGGTTGTAAAGGCTGTGAAAGCCGCCGCCACCCGGGGAAGCTCTTGACCACGACGATGATGGCGACGCTCGCCCAGAGCGTCCGACCTTTTACTTAGCCCTAGTCGCCGCCGCAGCAGCCCCTCTTAGGGCGAGTAAGCGTAAGAGGTGTCAGATATGCCCCAGGAAAAAGGACTATAAAACTCACACCATGTGCAGCAGTTGTAACAAATACATCTGCAAGGGCTGCTCACTTGTCTATTGCCCTACGTGTGATGATAATATGTGGTGGGCTATGTGGGGGCCAACAGCCAGGGGAAGCAAGGACAACACAAGGGTTAAACATTTGAAATGATTTGAGGTTGTTAGTTGCCATATTTTCCACTCCCACTTTATATAGAAATACTTCTTGAACTAATAATTTCGTACCAGATATGTGAAGATCTGCATTTAGCCTCTGTGTGGTCAACAGATCGTCTGCTCTCTTTTTCTGAGCACTTTCAAACAGGAAGTCTCTGCATTGTCCTTACTACAGACTACTTCAAGTGAACAGCAATGAAATGAACAGAAGTTGACAGAAAACTAAATCACCAATACTTTCATCAAGCAGTGTTGCTGTTACTCTTATGTCAAATTGTTGTTACCTCCATTAATTGTACTGTTGACTTCAGACTTTTTGATACCATGTGGTCCCTGTTGTAACCTCAGGTCCACGGCAAAGGCCCTAATAACCATTCCACATTCCCAGCTGGAGCAGCAGAGGGGACCAGGTCTTTTCTGTTAGAGCCCCCCCTCTTTGTTTTACGGATCTCCATTGGAAGATTGTTCCAAACTCCTTATCCTCTTTAAAGTTACATTTAATAGATATGTTCTCTTAGTCCTTGGGGTCTGACTTCACCTCTAACTTTTAAAAATATGTTATAATCTCTCGACAATCTTTCCAAATGTTTGTTATTCATTTATGGTTGACTATATATACTACATATTATTTTACTCTACAGTATTTTATATTTTCATCTGTAACATTTGTATCCTTATATTTGTGCTCTTATGTTTTATTTTAATTGTTTTATGAATAACTGAATACAATTGTAGTAGTAGTAGTATAATGTACTCTAACTGCTTCAGATGTCTCTCACCCTGTGATTCTTTTTAAAGAACAAAGATTCACATCAAAGGTAGCAGTGATCATGTGATCAGTGTTGCCCTGCTGGCCAATCAACACAAGTCTTGACTCTGAAGAGAGGAGAAAGTGTCGGGCTGTTTGTCATTCAACACGACGATTTCAACATGAAGACATCTCCGAAGTTCGTTCTCTACCTGACATGTTTCTTCTTGGGGAAAATGGGTGAGTTGTGTGTTTTTCAAATATTCTGTCAGTCCTGATGCTGATTACGATTTCATTTCTGTCACATAACATTAACAGTTATTTTGCTTTTCTCCTTTTTCTCTTCAGTTCAGATGCATCAATTTATCTTGTCTCATCAAGACAGTGGATTTATATCAGCTGATGTTGGAGACAACTTGACTTTGCAGTGTTTCTATGAGGGGGGTGGCAATAACTATTATTGGTACAAACAAACACCAGGACAGAAACCTCAAATTATCTCAATGACTTACAAATTCTCAAAAGATTTTACATTATTGAATGAATTCAAGGACAATCAACGCTTCACTTTGGAAACTATGGGTAATGCGAGTCACCTAAATATCTCAGATCTGCAGCTTTCAGACTCAGCTACTTACTACTGTTTAAAGGATAATAGATATGTGTCTCAGTTTACTGAGGGCGTAACTGTCAATGTGAAAGGTTCAGGGTCTAACATCCAGGCTGTGGTGCATCAGTCTGAGAGCATCCAGCCAGGAGGCTCTGTGACTCTCAGCTGTACAGTTCACACTGGGACCTGTGATGGAGAACACAGTCTTTACTGGGTCAAGAACTCTGAAGAACCTCAGCCAGGACTCATTTACACCCACGGAGACAGGAACTATCAGTGTGAGAGGAAACCCGACACACAGACAAACACATGTGTCTACAACTTGTCAATGGAGAGAGTGAACCGTTCTCATGCTGGGACCTACTACTGTGCTGTTGCTGCATGTGGACACATTGTGTTTGGAGACGGGACCAAGCTGGAGTTTGATGGTGAGTCTCTTCCAGAGAGTGTCTCAATTAATGAATAGTGACAGTTACTTAGAAAGAGACGGGACCAAACATTTGGTAAAATACTGTATAGCAACAAAATGAAACATTAACCCAGTTGGTCCTGTCTGAATGTCCCCACTGACGGTGACCCAATATTGCTTCACCACCAGTGGACAGTGGATGTGTGCAACATGACTAAATATATATTTTGTATTGATGAATTGTATTGTAATTATTATTAGTTATGAAACCAATGATCATAGAAATGATTGTAATTCATTGTTATTATAAATATTAATTTATTAAGTATTAGTTCAACTTCTTTTCTTTATTTTTTTTCCCAGATTATGTTATTATTACTATAATTTGTATTGTAATGGTGAGATAACTTTTAATAATAGGATTATTTTAAAAGTGTTCCGATTATTATTATTCTAAGATTATAAGTATATATCTTTTTTCTATAAATATAAAAAACACACACACTACTCAGTCATTCCGTTCTGTTAACTGTCCTGTATTCACTGTTCTTGTCCTCTTTGTTTTGTTCTGTCAATGTCTTGTCTCTTGTCTTAAATGAATATTTTAAAAAGAAGAGACAGAATTAGTAGAACTTCTCCTGTTGCAGATGAAGTGAACTGGCTGGGGTATTTCCTGAGTGGAGCTTTGGGATTCACCATCAGCCTTTTGCTGGCTGTGTTACTGTACCAGATAAACAAGAGAAGATGCTGGAGATGTTCAGGTAACCACTCATCTCTAGCTTGTGTTCACTCAATTCTCCTTATTAGCAAAATAATGTCACATCGTTTTCTTTCACGGCACCATTCTAGATAAGGACACTTTAAAATATATGATAAATAAAACCATGATTCATGAATTTGAGTTAAACCAAGTGTTAAAAGTGGATTAGGAGACGCAAACACCACAATTCAACACTTACAACATAAGACTAATTAAGAAGTAAAACCAGGTTAAGAGGTAAAGGCACCTAACAGGACATATGTGAACACAAGAGTGACTAAGTCTTTGTCTTTGTCTCACAACCAGAGTCTTGTACACAACCATCATTTCACTCCACAACAAATGCAGAGGTAAATACAATCTTTTTAAGAATGAAATTTACATTTGACAATAGATATATTTTTTTTATCAGGAGCCATCTTGATTTACTTGTATTTTGTTTCTAGGGCAACCACCATGCAGATGAGCTCCATTACGCTGCAGTAAATGTGAACGTGGCCAGCAGATCAAGACGACAGAGGGACAACACAAACGATGAATGTGTGTACTCAAGTGTTAAACTGTAGAATTGTATTTTTTAGAACGGTCTATGTTTGAGATGATGGATTTCTCAGTCTGTCTTTGGAGGTGGAGCATGATGCTTGTCTGTAATGCTTGTTTATCCTTTTTCTAATTATAAATGTGGCTTTTTTTGTGATAAATAATTAAAAAAACTAAAAAACTCATGATGCAATTACACTTTTATGTTTAGACAATGTGTGTGTGTGGGGGGGGGGGGGGGGGGGCATGTTTAGATAGTTGCTGTTGGTCTTTGATGGAATGACACTTTGATGACGACATATGGAAAACAATGATTAAACTTCATTTAATGAAAGTTGATTGAAGGGTATTACTTATATAGCAGGGACCTAAATATGTTGACACCCTCACATTATGGAAACAAAACATGAGTCCAGATGATGTAAATTATTAAATTCTGTATGTTATAAGCTTCGGTTAAGGTCAGGGTAAAGGTTGTGTCGTTGCGAGTTAGTTTATCCCAAATATGAGAAGAGCCAAACTCGGTTTGGTTCAATCAAGTATTTATTTAGAAAGCAATGAAAAGGTATGAAAAGTTTACAGCAAAGCAATGGGCATTCAACACACTACCCCGGAACTCTAGCACCCCAGGGGAAATCTCGAGTTGCATCAAAAAGCATCAAACAGACGGCGTCTGTAATATTTTATAACAGTAGATAGAACCGGATTGGTCAATATCGAGGGAAGATCTTCCTTGGCTCTTCCTTGATAGTGCGCAGGCGTAGTCCCACGCCTCTTGGCACTGGATTCCAGGAAGTGACAAGGATCAACACCCAATCTCACGCCTCCTCTGATAGTTGCCAGGCAAAATGCTCACTTCTTGAAAGGCCTTGACACAGCTGATGCCATTTGGGCCAGTGGTGTTGTTGGAGTAAAGAATATTGTGTTCCTGCTTCATCGGCTGTATGTTCTGTTGGTATAAACATTAGGAATCTCGAAACCAAAACAACGAAACAAAACAATGTCACTCCCAACCTGGGACATCTGCTTGAACTCTATGTGATGTCAAATTATTCCAAGGGAATTATGCTTTTAATATAAAAAGTTAGAAATGAGAACAAGTAAAAGATTCATCATTAACACTACGCAGCAAAGGTTATTTATAAATCATTTGTGTGAAGGTACGGTGGCCCTGAAAGCTCAACGAACGGCAACTTAAGAAAACACATGCAAGTTGACAAAACACCAGCAAAGTAACAAAACATCTTCATCAATTTCACAACACAACACGCTGCAAATAGAGAAACGCGCAGCAAATACCCGAACGCGTTGCAAATAGAGAAACGCGCAGCAAATACCCGAACGCGCAGCAAATACCCGAACGCTTTGCAAATACCCGAACGCGCAGCAAATAGAGAAACGCGCAGCAAATACCGTAACGCGTTGCAAAAAGCCAAACGCGCAGCAAGAAGCCAAACGCGCAGCAAGAAGCCAAACGCGCAGCAAAAAGAGGCCACAACACAACGGAAGTGTTTCCAGGGGACACCTAAAAGTGATGGACACGCCCGGATGTTGTTGCTGCAGCTGTTTGGAGTTTCTAACGCCGGTGTCCGTCTACTACGTGAACGTTAACTAAACTGTAAGTTTTGTTTGGGTTTATTTTCATAAATAATCAACTTTATTACTGTATACTGTTAACCCCCGAGACGTATACGATCTCAAGTAGCATGTCTTTCGGAGGAATGCCTCCTCAATTGTATGAGCTCGAAACATGCCGTCTTTTCCTGTTAAACTGAAGAAACAGCGCTAAAAAGACAGCCCCTGTTTAAGAATAATTTACAGCACTTAGCATTCACATTCTTCCTTTTCTCCAGGCAATGTATTGTCCATATTGTGGAAACCAATTTGTTGGACGTGGTGGACGTTTTTGTGGCTCCTGTGGCAGCAACATTGAGTTTTTGTCACCTTTTGCAGAAGATGGTAAGCTCTTCACTAGTATTTGAGTTTAAATGTCTTCTTTGTGCATGATGTGGTAATGTGTTAATGAATGATGTAGACTTACTTTTGTAAGTAATGCCTGTGAAGGAATTATTCTTCTTATATGTTAAACCTTCCTCTTTTAGGTAAAAGGTTAATTAAGAGTGTTTCCCAGGCCAACCTAAATGGAACAGGGCAAAAATGAATGTTATTAAGTACATATGTGTTTGCCCTGCAATGATATGTTAAAATGGCTGCTGTGAAAAGGGCCTGTTGTTCACCACACAGGTGATAAAAGTATGCATCTAGGTTTCTGTGTTCTGACTTATAAGCTTAATATGCTTAAATACAAAACAATAGTGGTATGTTTACATCATTGGTAAAGAAGGTAATATTGAAGATGAGGTTATCATTGTCAGTGAGACTTTGATGCTAGTAATGTTAAATACCAATCCAAGTTAAAGTTGCGCACACATTGAGCAGACTAATAGCACTTCTGTCCATCCTGGGAGAGGGATCCCTCACATGTTACTCTCTGAAGTTTTTACTATCTTTTTACCCTGTGAAAAGTTTTTTTGTAGTTTTTCCTTACACTTGTTTAGGGTTAAGGGCAGAGGTTGTCGCACCTTGTAAAGCCCTATGGTAACTGGTTTTGTATTTATATAGCTCTTCTCTAGTCTTGATGACCACTCAAACGCTTAAAAGTACAGTTTTACATTCACCATTCACACACATATTCATACAGTGCATCTATTCGCAGCACTTTGTTAATCTATTGGGGGCCATTCTGGGTTCAGAATCTTGCCCAAAGACACCTCGGCATGCAGATAGGTCAGACTGGGGATCTAACTGTTGACCTTCAGGTTGGAGGACGACCACTCTACCCCTCAGCCACGGCCGCCCAATGGCCGTGGCTGTTGTGATTTGTGAATATGAGCTATACAAATAAAATTTGATTGATTGATTGACTAAATACTTTATACTCTATGTGTGCATCAAACAGTTCACCTGTTTTATTCTTTCTTGCTACTGATACATTTGTGTTTTTCTTATTAGTTTTGTCTCTGCATCCCTGCATTCCTAATGACCCTGTTCTATTTTCCCTTCTGGTCCAGGACCCATATTGGATGAAGTCACGGAGACAGGCCTCATCCAAAAATATTTCTCAGACGGTCACACATACGAGGTGATCCTAGATTTTCTTGGAAAAAAGCACAACATTTTTATGAATCTCAGCACTTTAAAGAGGAGGCTAAAGGAAGCAGGCCTAACTAGGAGGACAAATTATACTCCCATTGCCACTGTGCAGGCAACTGTTGCACAGGAACTGAGAGGCTCTGGTCAGCTGTTAGGTTACAGAGCCATGTGGCAGACATTGCAACAGAAGTATCACCTGACAGTTAAAAGAGATGATGTTAGGCAAACCATTGCCAGACTGGATCCATCTGGAGTTCAACTTCGCTCTAGGCGCAGGTTTGTCAGAAGAGGATACTTCACAGAGGGACCAAACCAAGTGTGGCATGCTGATGGGTATGATAAATTGAAACCCTTTGGTATTGCCATCAGTGGCTGCATTGATGGCTTCTCAAGGAAAGTAATGTGGCTCATGAGTGGCAGCACTAATAATGATCCAGGGTTCATAGCACAGTATTATATGCAGTGTGTATCTGAGTTTGGACAACTCCCAGCCCGCCTTCGCACAGACTGTGGAACTGAAAATGGCACTATGGCAGCAATGCATTGTGCATTAAGATCTCAGCATAGAGATGACTTTGCAGGATCCCTCAGTCACATGTATGGCACCTCAACGGCAAACCAACGAATCGAGAGTTGGTGGTCTTTCTTCAGAAAGCAAAGGTACAAGACTTTTAAGGTCAATTCCAAGAACATGTACAGTGCTGTGAAAAAGTATTTGCCCTCTTCTGGGTTTCTTATTTTTTTGCATATTTGTCACACTTAAATGTTTCAGATCATCAAACAAATTTTAATATTAGACAAAGATAACCACAGTAAATACAAAAACAGATGAGAAACGAAGTAATTGACATGTATTAGTCTGGAAAATTACACAGCCATTTCTAAGGCTTTAGGACTTCAGTGAACCACGGTGAGAGACATTATCCACATATAGAGAAGACTTGGAACGGTGGTGAACCTTACCAGGAGTGGCCAGCCTACTAAAATTACTCCAAGAGCGCATCGACGACTCCTCCAGGAGGTCATAAAAGACCCAGAACAACATCTAAGGAACTGCAGGCCTCACTTGCCTCAGTTACGGTCAGTGTTCATGATACAACAATAAGAAAGAGACTGAGCAAAAATGGCATCCATGGGAGTGTTCCAAGGCGAAAGCCACTGCTGACCAAAAGAACACAAAGGCCTGTCTCACATTTGCCAAAAAACCTATTGATGATACCCAAAACTTTTTGGAAGAGTTGGGTACATTACTTATTTGGCTAGAGATGCTGTGGCCATTTATGCTCGAAAACATCCAATGTTGCTGAATTAAAAGAATTCTGCAAAGAAGAGTGGTGCAAAATTCCTCCACAGCGATGTGAAAGACTCATTGGCAGTTATCACAAACATCTGATTGCAGTTGTTGCCGCCAAGGGTGGCACAACCACTTATTAGGTTTAGGGGGCAATTACTTTTTCACAGAGGGCCAAGTAGGTTTGGATAGACTTTTTCACTTAATAAATTAAATCATCATTTAAAAACTGCATTTTGTATTTAATCTGGTTATCTTTGTCTAATGTACAAATTTGTATGATGATCTGAATCATTTAAGTGTGACAAAAATGCAAAAAAAAAAAAAAATCAGGAAGGGGGCAAATTTTTCACAGCACTCTATGTAATGCTGCTATGTAGTCAGTTCTGTGTTTTATGTGTTTTCACATGCCAGAGGTTTTCAGCTGTGTCAACAATCTACATTATAAAAGAGTAACAACACTACAAAGACTTTGTCATTCCACCATTAGGACTCAGTTCTGGATTGATGTCTTCAGTGACCTGAGAGAGAGGCACCTTTTCAACGGCAGCCATGAGCACAAGTGCCTCATACGGTATGTCTTCCTGGCCGTCTTGCAGAAAGAGCTTGGTGAGTACAGACAACTTTGGAACAACCACACCATCCGACCTGTTCGTCAATCTCGTTGTCCATCGGGTAAACCAGAAGCCATGTACCACCTGCCTGACAGGTTTGTATTTACAGTATGTGCTATGTGACCATGTTTTATAAATATATGATTGCATTTTCACTTGAGTTAATTTGAACACAATATGTGTGATGCCTAAAGCAGATCAAGTGTATAGTGAGATGCTCTGCAACTTCTACAGGGTCCTGCACTGAGACTTTGCTTACACCTTTGGTATACTGGCCCAATATGACAAATTCATCAAATGAAAAATTCCAAAGTATGAAAACTATTTCATTCTTTCCAAAGGGAACTCAGATACAATAACTAAAATTACCCTTCCACACCAAACCTACATTTAAAATGTACAAAGCAAAAAGGTGAATTTATCTTATAAATACAAAAAAGTGCCTTGTGGTAGAAGCTAATATAATGACTTTATTTGTTTGAAAGAGCTTCTGTCAAACTATAAATTAACTTGTGGCTCATTTCTGTCAACAGATTAGTTTGAATTATAATTCTTATTTTGCATTTTTGCCTACCTTTTGGGGGGTTAAATGATCAATTTATAATGACTTGACTTAAAGCTTTTTGATTTCTGACTGGCGTTAGGTTTGACGGAAGGGAATGTGGATTCCCAGTGTCCCAGGAAGCCCTACACCAGTTTGATGACTTACTGCCAGCTCCGCGCAGTCTGTGTGGTGATGTTGATCTCCAAAGTCATTTTGCAGACTTGGAGAGACAGAGTGGGCTTGCTCTACCAGTCAACTGGACAACTGCTGTTGTGAATTACATATCACTCAAGAATATGTCTGGACTTTAGAATCTTCAGCTCCTGGTTCTGCAACATAATTTGACTGGTAGACATACGTGTTATGTAAATAAATTATTGTAAAAATAACTAACATCCAACAGCCTTGTGTATTTGTTCATTTATTTGTTCTGTTACATCAGTTTCTTTTGTACATTTTAGATTTTGTCAACACAATGAATATACCACACATGGAAAACCCTGTGGTCTTTAATGAAAACTGTAACATGTAAAAAAATAAAACAGCTTCAAGATGTTGAACAGTGTAACAGTACAATCAAAATGTTTAAACTGAATGTGCCTCGTTTTGATAAAATAGCTTGAAACTTTAACTAACAAATTGCAGGCTAAAAACTCAGACTGATATATGAACATGTCTGCTTTCCTAAAATGGTCATAAAATAAGTGGCACATTTGCAACATTTGAATATAACAGCTTAACATTAACTTTGGTGAACCAGGTTTTGGGCTTTAAATAAGTACTTGCTGGACATTCCAGTGATCAGCAATTGGTTTGAGCTTTAAAGAAGCCCAAACCCAGGGGCATTTTGTATGCCAAAATCCATGGCTTCTTGAAAGTCTTCATAGGTTTGTAAGATCGGAATCTTAATTGTATTAGAACATACATTTGCGACAGGAAAGCGTGAGGTCTTTTGAAACAGTATCTGCGGCTGTGGCTGTATAGTTGCAAGAGGAACTTCCCTCAGCCCGGTCCCAAACATCAGGACATCCTCCAAAAATGGGCTCGTCTGTTTTTCTGGCAGGGAGGGGGGGAGGAATTTGTTAGGCATTTGTTGTTTTAAGAATAGATTGTGGCAGAAAACGATTGCTGCAGTTAAAGTTTTATATCTCACTGTTTAATGCATTGATGATTCTGCAGGTCTTATAATTTTGAAGTCAATACCTTCAACGTACAGCAGATAATCTCGCCAGTAGCCCAGTACTCTGGTCTCTTCCTGACACCTGGTGCTACCAGGTGGACTGAACTCCACCTGAAAGATGTTTTCCAAAACATCAGCAGTCAGTTTTGTCTCCGTGTAGCACATGAATGAGAAGAACAATGAAGGATGCTGTTCCAGTGCGTTAATAAAATCCAGCGTCGCTAGTCCTTCCTTAAACCTACAACACATACAGAAATATTTATTTATTTGCCAAGTACAATGTACAAGGAATTTGTTCCACAGAATAGACCGAATATGTTATACCTCTGGATGGAATGATGGTTACGGTAGATGAAATACCACTGAATGTAATCCTTGACGACTTTTTTCTGATCCTCCAGAGTCCTCATAAATCGACAACAGCCTGCTGTCTGAAGCATACTTGAGTGCTTTTCTGTGAGACCCCGGAGTTCCCCAAGTGATGTTGTGCTCTTTATCTAGTGAAAAACATAGAGCAGTTAACAAACCACCTAACAATGGCTTCAGTTCCCAGTCAGAAAAAGGATCTCTGACAACAAAGTAAACCCGTGAAAATATTCTAAATATAGCGTTCACTTAAATTGATAAACATTTTTTAACGGTGGCTAAAATCCGTTCTGACCCTGTCTACAGCAGGAATAAGTATCTCATACAACCCTACTTCAAACAAGCCAAACTATCCCTTTAAGGCTGGGAGCACTCATCAAACAGTGGTTTCTACTGGATTTGTTTGGATATCTCTCCGCTGGTCAGAACGGTATGTCAGTATATTGGAAGATGGGATTATCTACAGGCCTTTTATCAACACATAACAGCAGAATATATCTCTTAAAATCTAATTTAAGGCATTATATTAATAACACTGAATTGTGTACATTTAATTCAAAGACAGGTTTGAAAATAGTTAAGTCTATTTTTTATTTAGAGTCCCTTTCCACATGGAAGTTCTCTATTACAGTACTGTCAAACAAACTATTTTTCAGCCACGGAGGTATCAATTCATCTTCTTTTGTGTCGGTTTCATGATTTCATGAAATTGCTTAACCCAGCCCAACAAAGTACCTCCAAGAGGGCCTTCTTCACTTCCTCATCATGTATGTCCTCAATTGGAGCCTCAATTATCTTAGATTTACCAATGAGGTAGAGGAAGAGGTTTGGGGAAAGACAACGAGGCCCTGGACCACCATTGACACAGGAGACGGCAATCATTCTTCCTATCTGGAAGTATTCATCCTCTTCTACAGCTACAAAATACAAATATTGCAATGTTAGGACAAATAACTTTGCAACATTATAAAAACGTGTTACATAAGGATTACCTTTGCAATCAAATGACAGGTATTTGGCATTGTCTTTGCCGTAAAATACTTGTCTTGTCTTGATGGAGTCCATCAAAAGGGTAAGAAATTCTCTGGTAGGCCCACCGGTGTCCACAGCGTCTTCGGTCAACCCTACATCATCCGTGAATTTCACCATTAGAGTGTAGCTAGGGTCATACGAGGATCGCTTGAACCCTCTAATGGCACCATCCCAGACATTGGACCGGTTTATATTAAATCTGCTACAGGACTTTGTGTCAAGTTTCTGTGACAGATTTAGGACCACGTCTGCAGCTGTCAGTCCATCACTGTAGTATAAGAAAACAGTCAGTTAACGGCAAGAACATTTTAAGACTGTCTCTTCTTAGATGTGTGGATCATTTAAAATATAACTAAAACTTAGTTTTAGTTTTTTATGGGCTTTTTACATTACTCGAAAATGATAAGCTGATGTCTGACATCACAATTTGACCTAAGTAATAGGTTGTTCCACATGACCATGTTCTTCTGCAGAGGGACAACTGGGGAGAACAAACTTGACAGGTCCTTTAAGATTTGACTTCGTTAAATAAATCCTATGACTACTGAAAGCAACTAAAAATGTGTTCAGTTGACAAAATACATAGTTTGTCTGAGGGTTAGAAAAATAAGGAAGGCTTAAGGTAAACAACTATGTGCCGATAGTACTTCTTATATGTGATAGTACCTGTGATCCTCTTGGAACTTCTCCTCTTCCCCAGAATCTGAGGAACTGCTCTCAATTACAACAGGTGCATATATATCTGTGTATGTACTGTGGAAGAAAGGTAAAAGAACAATTGCCTTTTGAAATAAACAGTGAAATACAGTTTATCTAGTCTGTGTCTAGTATTGTATAAAACAATAACAAACTATGTCGCTGTCCTAATAATTTTTACCACACTGAACATGTCAGAATAAAAAAAATGCAAGTTATGACTGACTTGTAGAATTCTCTTGAAGTGCTGGGCTGATCTACTGAGGTAGTCATCTGCTTGGGCCTTGACTCACTCTTGGTCTGTAACATTGATAAGACCAAACATCACAGCACAATCAAAATAATGACAATTGCAGGTTTACTATAGTACAGAATATTACATACTTGTCCACTGCTTGACTGGGATGTTGTCGATCTCCTAAAAAGTACAAATAATTCGAAACGATTTAATAGAAATAGTGACTGTTTTGTAAAGGACATGAAACTCTTTCTGAAACATATTATTTATATGGCTGGTACAGGGACCAAAACAATGTGTCAGCAGATATTTTACTTACAAATCCGGTGTGCTGCTTTCAAGGCTTTCCCATAGCTGCGGAGTGTAAATATCAGACCCTAAACTTATTCATAGCCATAACACCGAATCAAACCAATGTATATGCCTCATCTGTTGTCTAGGATATTTTAATGGGTTACAACTGCAGTGTAAGCACAAACATCTTGAACAAATAAATCCCTGAGATGTACCTACCACTGTGTCCGAAAGAGGCGACATATTGGGTGGCACCCTCACCACAACTTCATCATCCGCCTCGTCCTCTGAATCTGAGTCATTTCTGTGACCTTGAAGAAGACTTTTATCATTAGATTTTTCTCTATTTCAAATTACATGTTAAATATTTAGGCTACTAATTACTTAACTGTTGCTTGAATCCCACAAACTCAAAACAATAATCACAAAAAGTATTTTGATTTGTTTTACATGTGCATACACTGTATTTCAATACTTACTCATGACCTCAAGGGTGCAGATATAAAGTGTGAGCCTTTGGTACGGCTTTCCAATGGCCTCTTTATATTTTTCGATCGTAAAAGGTGTGTCAGTCCCTGGTATATTTTTAACTTGAGAGCCATCCGGATATAGCAAGACATATTCGCCATCCTCCATATCTCGGTTGAAATCTTTCAGTTTTTTTGTGGCAACCGCCAAAAGTTGCTCCGCCGTCAACTGAGGTTCCACATTTAGGGGAAGTGTTTTCCCTCTTACCGGCTTGAGGCCATGTTTTGTCTGGTTCATTACCCCAACCGAAATCTAGATCAAAAATCATAAAAGATGGAGGGCAAAAGGTTAAGAAGGTTGAAAATGCAACTTTACAATGTCAAACATAAATATTAACTTACCTTGACTGCTATTGGTGCTTTCTTTGGGCCTTTAGAAAACGTCTTTCTCTCGTTTTCTTTCTGTGCCCTGTACCTCATGAACTGGTTAGCACATGCCTTTTGTTGACTGGTACCAGCAACAGTCACTGAGAGAGAGAGAGAGAGAGAGAGAGAGAGAGAGAGAGAGAGAGAGAGAGAGAGAGAGAGAGAGAGAGAGAGAGAGAGAGAGAGAGAGAGAGAGAGAGAGAGAGAGAGAGAGAGAGAGAGAGAGAGAGAGAGAGAGAGAGAGAACAATACAAATTACCTATGACAATGCAGTACAGTAGATAATATACAAGCAGCTTCGTAGGATAATGTCACCTTTGGACACAATTTTAAATTGAACTATGGTCTTCACCTGCACTTGTTGATGCTGTAGAAGCGTGGATGAAACTAACATCTCGCCCACAGGAGCAGCAATATCTTGGGCTCTGGATTGAGTCCAATAATAAGCCACAAAAAGGGCAAAACATTTTTATCTGAAAAATAAATGGGTTAAAGTTAGCATGTTACATTGTATTCTGCTGTTCTGTCTACATTTTAAAATATTAACGCTGTCAACTGCATCTTAATTTGCTTACTTCTTGGTTTAACCATTAATTAAACAATTTATATCTTAATTTTTGTCTTCAAACGTTACTTGATGACAGTTCTGAAAGTAATACAAACGTTAAAGCAAGCTAGCGTTTTTCGCAATTAAGTGTGTATTTCGTATTTTTCAATTGGAAGTCTAATAATAAGCAAAACGTCAACGCTCGGTTAACAGTATATATCTGCAGTAATAAAGTGATTATTTATGAAAATAAACCAAAGAAACTTACAGTTTAGTTAACTCTCACGTAGTAGACGGACACCGGCTTTAGAAACTCCAAATACCTGCAGCAGCAACACCTTCCGGGCGTGTCTATCACTTTTAGGTGTCCCCTGGAAACACTTCCGTTGTGTTGTGGCCTCTTCTTGCTGCGCGTTTGGCTTCTTGCTGCGCGTTTGGCTTCTTGCTGCGCGTTTGGCTTTTTGCAACGCGTTACGGTATTTGCTGCGCGTTTGGCTTTTTGCAACGCGTTACGGTATTTGCTGCGCGTTTCTCTATTTGCAACGCGTTCGGGTATTTGCTGCGCGTTTCTCTATTTGCAGCGTGTTGTGTTGTGAAATTGATGAAGATGTTTTGTTACTTTGCTGGTGTTTTGTCAACTTGCATGTGTTTTCTTAAGTTGCCGTTCGTTGAGCTTTCAGGGCCACCGTATGAAGGCCATCATCTGACTCCAACTGTTCATAACACCCCCCCCCCCCCTCCATCTTTATTGCTCAGAGTTTCAGTTCTAATGCCTCTTCACAGACACATTCACAGAGAAGCTGATATTAAAATCCCAACAGTTGGAGTTATAGACTAGTCACTGTAACGTCCTCTGAAGTCCTGGAGACATACATTTCAGAACACATCCAACACTTCAACAGTGCATTTTATATTTTTAATAGTAGTAGTAGTCCTCTCTTTTATTTGTTTTTTATTTCGATACAGATCTATGAACAGGACGGGAAGTATTTGGATTTGACGGCCCTTTGCATTGTTGGTCGAGATTTTCCCATCTTTTCAGTTTTTGATTTTTTTCGGGCCTCCACACTCTCTCATTGATTTAACACATGTTTATTCGGTTTTGTGAAAAACAAAATTGTTTAATCGTGACTCTGGCGTGTCGTCTTCTTTAATATGTTCCCAAAAGGGACGACATCGAATTATACATCACTGACTCTATTGCTGCTGGTCTTATTCGTCCCTGTTCTTCACCGATGGGGGCGGGGATATTTTTTGTTGAGAAGAAAGACAAGTCTCTCGGCCCCTGATTGACTACAGAGGCTTGAAAGACATAACTGTGAAAAACAAATATCCCCTTCCACTCATTGACTCTGCTTTTGGCCCTTTCATCAAGCTACGGTCGTCTCAAAGTTGGACCTCCGCAATGTCAACCACCTGGTGAGAATAAAGGAAGGGGATTAGTGGAAGACCGCTTTTAATACTTCTCTTGGACATTTTGAATAACTTGTCATGCCTTTTCACTTAACAAATGCACCTGCTGTTTGTCAGTCCCTGATTAATGATGTTCTGCACGACATGCTGCAAAGATTTGTGTTTGTATATCTCAATGACATTTGAATGTCCAGCATGTACAATTTGTGTTATAAAGACTTTCAGAGAACAGACTCTACGCTAAAGCAGAAAAGTGTGAATATCATGTCTCCTCTGTAATTTCTTCGGGGTTTTATAGTGGAGGGCTGGAGGGCTCCACTCAACCATTTGTGGTATGGTCTGACCATAACAACTTGTCTTACCTCCGTTTCGCTCACAGGCTCAACTCACACCAGACTCGGTGGGCTCTGTTCCTGGGTCGGTTCCATTTCACCCTCACCTTCCGGCCAGGCTCCAGGAACATCAAGGCAGACACCCTTTCACTTCAGTTTGCCCCTCCAGTTGAGGATTCGTCGGAGGAAACCATCCTGCCATCTTCCTCTGTGGTGGGAGGAGCTAGGTGGGAGATTGAGGGAGTGGCCAGGTGGCCTTGCTGCTCGCCTACGTTGAGTCTTCTGAGCAATGAGCTTTTTCCATGTGCTCAGAACTCCTGTCACCTTTGGGGTTCCACCAGCCAGCCTGCTTTCTGCCTCCACTGCCTGCACTTTGTTGCTACCTTTTTAGGAGCAATAAACACCTTTATTTATCTTCACCTGTATTTCAGTCTCTGCTTTGGGGTCGAAGGTAAATCAGGACATAGAAAATGTCCCCTCCTTTGTTTCCTTTTTGTTTCACTGCTTGTCTCCTTTTGCCTGTGTATTATATTTACATATGTGCATATATTGTGTATAATTGAGTTTTTTTGATGGGAATTAGTTGCATTGTTAAGCTATATTTTCAAACGCTTGAAAGAAAAACTAAAACTGTAATATTTCCCTCATATTGATCATATCAACTTTTCCATATGCTGATTAGGTCGTGTCAAGGTTTCATGTGTAAGGTTTTGAGGTAGAACTGGGACCCAATAGTACAGCTGCAGACACAGTTCAGTTTTCAAAAAGAAGTGGTCTTTATTACCAGGCAGGGATTGGTACACAGGGAGTCAAAATCATCAGACAAAGGTATCTGAAACGTGAGGCAAAAACCAGGTCAAACAATCCAGGCAAATGTGGTCAAGAAAACATGAGACGAGACAAGTCTTGGTGAGATCGCTGGAACACTGCGTGCAATACGAGACGAACTGGTCCTGGACAAGGGGAAGACACAGACCTTATATACAGACAGACATCAGCTAAACTACAGACAGGTGAAACACATTAGGGAGGAGAAACCAATATGTGAGACATGGGGGGGGGGGGAGGGGGGGATATTGAACATGAAACAGGAAATGGTGTGAGTGTAACCATGACACCATGTTTGCAGGATGCAGAAAAAAGAGCAAATGGGCAAAGCAGGTATATGTGTGAATTAAAAAACAGAAGTAGACTTACTGTGTAAACATATGGAGCTAAATCCAGGCCAAAAGGATTGATCATTTGAAAAACAAATTGAAACTGAAAGTTCAAGTTTTAATCTTGAATTTTGAAAAATACAACATTGCTTTCAAAAAAAATCTTGGTTAAATATAGTTTGGACTGACTGTAAATTTGTAACTGTGCTTTGAAAGATGTTATATGAATAATTGAATACGAATGTAGTAGTAGTAGTATTTTGTACTCTAACTGTTTCAGATGTCTGTCACCCGGTGACTCTTTTTAAAGAAAAAAGATTCAGATCAGAGGTGGCAGTGATCATGTGATCATGTTGCCCTGCTGGCCAATCAACACAAGTCTTTACTCTGAAAAGAGGAGAAAGTGTCGGGCTGTTTGTCATTCAACACGACGATTTCAACATGAAGACATCTCCGAAGTTCGTTCTCTACCTGACATGTTTCTTCTTGGGGAAAATGGGTGAGTTGTGTGTTTTTTAAATATTCAGTCAGTCCTGATGCTGATTTAATTTATTTCACATAACATTAACAGTTATTTTGCTTTTTTCCTTTTTCTCTACAGTTCAGATGCATCAATTTATCTTGTCTCATCAAGAAAGCGTATTTAAATCAGTTGATGTTGGAGACAACTTGAATTTGCAGTGTTTCTATGAGGGGGATGGCAATAACCTTTATTGGTACAAACAAACACCAGGACAGAAACCTCGAATTATCTCAATGACGTACAAATTCTCTAAAGATTTTACGTTATTGAATGAATTCAAGGACAATCGACGTTTCACTGTGGAAACTAATGATGTTGTGAGTCACCTTAATATCTCAGATCTGCAGCTTTCAGACTCAGCTACTTACTACTGTTTACAGAGTCGTTCATATGTGTTTGAGTTTATGGAGGGCGTCACTGTCAGTGTGAAAGGATCAGGGTCTAACATCCAGGCTGTGGTGCATCAGTCTGAGAGCATCCAGCCAGGAGGCTCTGTGACTCTCAGCTGTACAGTTCACACTGGGACCTGTGATGGAGAACACAGTGTTTACTGGGTCAAGAACTCTGAAGAACCTCAGCCAGGACTCATTTACACCCATGGAGACAGGAACGATCAGTGTGAGAGGAAACCCGACACAAAGACACACACCTGTGTCTACAACTTGTCAATGGAGAGACTGAACCGTTCTCATGCTGGGACCTACTACTGTGCTGTCGCTGCATGTGGACACATTGTGTTTGGAGACGGGACCAAGCTGGAGTTTGATGGTGAGTCTCACGTGATGAAAAGTGATTATTACTGCTTAGGTTAAAAGTGTGTGACGTCTCCTGTCCTCTGGCTCTCTGCAGGTGAGGTGGACTGGCTGGTGGTTTTCTTGAGTGCAACTTCAGCATTCACCACCCTGCTGAGTGTTCTAATGGCTTTCTCAATATGCATGATGAGGGTTACAGGTAAATGCTACTATCTGTTCCTAATGATCCCAGTGATCATTATATGACATTAAAAAGTAATTCTGTCTTTTCAGATCCCCATGCTGCATCCTCCAAAATAAATGCAAAGGTAAAGATGAGCTGTTGTTTTACTGTTCAAACACTCGTGCACATTGTCTGTCATGGTCAACAACATGACTGACTGTTTCTCATGCACAGGATGAGCAGGATGAAGACGACCCCTGCTACATTGCTCACAGGGAGATACAGATGAACAGATCCAGAGGACAGAGGGATGATACCTGGAGTGAATGTGTGTACTTGAGTGTGAGGCAGTAGAGCTGGACACCTTCTGTATTTGTCTCTGTGTTTAATCACAACAATATGTCCTTACTGATATCAGGACAGTCCTATGAATTAGATCTTTACCTCCGTGTGAAACATGTGAAGCTTCAGCTTGTAATCATCTAAATAAAACAAGTTTTATCTGTATTTGTGTGTGCATGACTCATTTCTACTGTGTCTCTGCATTCAAAGTAGTGCAGGTTACAGTGGACGACGTGCATCCTGCTGAAGCGTGAGCTTTCTCATGAAGCCGAGCTTTCATTATTCACAGACCACAGCTATCTGTTGGAAACATGGTGACCACATGTCACAGTCAAGCACCTTTGTGTGATTTACTTGTGGCCAGAAGTGTTAACACAACCTAGTGTACCTACCAAAAATGTTATCTGTAATGAGGCGGGTCATTTGATGCTATCTTCACCTTTCTGAAGTGAGGACATTGGGGGCCACAGGGATCTCAGAGATGCATATCTCAAAACCTCAATATAGGTGTGCAGTGCTAAAGCAACCACGAAAGTACAAAAACAGATCATGCTCAAAAGTCCCCTCTGATCTATATCTTCCTCGAACCGAAAACATAAACGGACGTTGCAGCCTTTAAACTGGCCACTTCTCAGTGTTTGTCTTTTGCTCTGACTCTCTGTGGTGGATAAGGTGAGAGCACTGTGACTGTGAGCAGGTTTCCGCTGGTGGGAAATGAAGTCCTGTCGCTCTAACACAGGAAGACTGAAGTGTTTAACGAAGAGAGGTCATCTTTACAAGAGGCAGCTCGCATGCTGTGTGCAAGGAAGTGAAACACAAAAGCCCTAGCAGAGCAAACTGAAAGATTTTGCAGTGAAATGTAATAAACTGAGGTGGGAAGTACAAATACTTTGTGATTTGAGTTAAGATTCTTTAGGTATCTGTACTTTAATTGAGTATTCATTTAGAATTTTGCTTTAATTCAATACATCAATCACTTCCTGCTTTCTTTTTTTTTCTTTTTTTAAGTACAGTGTTTATTTAGGTTGCTGTAATGCTTTATACTGAGCTGTCTGAAGGTTGTAAAATAGCCGAAATATACAGTCTGAAAAAATAACCAGTAAAGTAAATAATTCAAACTTAGGAATGAATCACACAGGTGACAGCAATACAGCAAATTCACATGATTATTGACACTGACTGTAAAATTGGTACAAAAAAACACAATCTGCATCATCATGGATGCACAACAGCTTCATTGCATCACAAGCGAACAGCTCACTCCTAACACGCATGTTTAGAACAAGCTTTGCACTAGTGTACGATATGTGCACATGAAAGGCCAGAGAGAATTCTACGTCGGTGGATAATTCAACTTTCTGTCACAAGGTGTATGAGGCAACAAGAGAAAAGTTCTCAGACCCTCATGTTTGTTTCTCTGCGGTTTGAAACAGGATGTCCCCAGATCAGTAGCTTGAGGTTGGTTTGTTCACTGCACCGTGAGGGAGGGTTAACAATCTGTAATTCATTTAAAGGCAATTTCCACCAACTTTACAAGTCTAATCAAACGTCGTTTTTTCTGGGTCATGTATATGCAGAATGTCTTCTCCACCCTGATGATGTCACCTGGGTTTTCTCACATTTGGTTTCTCCAGTGGGGTTTGAAGAAGTGATCAGCTCACATTGGTCGCTGTGAAGCAGCGTGGCGTCACATGGCTGAAACAGAGAAAAGGGACGACCACCGGAGGAGCCTCATGCACGATGAAGCTTGAAGCTTCTACTTGTGATGTCACTTCATGTGGGGAAGAAATATGTTCATAAAGTCTCATATTTTGAATATAAAAGGACCAATTCTAGGGTAAAGAAAAGAGCAATTAGTACAATTTAGATGAACCACACAAGTGAAAACATCAGTAGGATTATTTTATATTCACTTTCTGCCAATAGATCCCTTTCCCCCAAATCGTACACACTGAACCTTTAAGTTGAAATAACCGGCTGAAGTCAGAGCTTTAAGGACGAACTGAGCCGTTTGTGAAGTAAACCAAGAGACACACTGTGAGACAGAGCAAGAGAATCCCAGTTCTAATGATGGAGAGCCAAACCAAGGTTCTCATCTGTGCCGTTTGGTCGTCTGGGATCAGCAGCTCGCTTCTGCTGCCGAACAGTATCTCACCACAGGAGGCCACGGCGCAGTAGTAGGTCCCGGCGTCAGAGGCCCTGAGGTTGGTCCTCTGCAGGTGGTATGAACAGCTGTGTGAGGGAGACCCCGGTACAGAGGTGCGTTCACACTGATCACTGTGTGTGTGAAGGATGCCGTGGCGAGACCCGTGTCTGAACCAGTAAACGTTGTGTTCTCCATCACAGGTCCCAGTGAGAACTGTGCAGTTGAGAGTCACAGAGCCTCCTAGGAGAACGGTCTCAGATACAGGCCCCTGGACAATGTCCTGGTGTTCCTGGAGTCTGGCTCCTAAATGTATTTGGGACAATTGAGTATTTTATATTAGTAAAGTAATTTTTCTGTAATAATTTAATAAGAATCAATGCTGACAATAAACCCTATGAACAATATATACACATCATATTTCGAATCGCCTAAAACCTTTTCAACAATCTTCAATTTTTACTGACTTGTTGCACCAAAAAATCAGAGTGAAGAGGAAAATCTGAGAGCAGGTGATTCATGCGTATACAGAAGCACTGCTCTCAAACTGTAAGAACACGCCCTTGAATAACAGTCAGGAAAACAACTAAGATTTGAACACTAGCCATCAAGATGATACTTCCAGCGATAAATCAATAATACAAATTTCTAACGACCAATGACATGCAAAGGAAAGTAAAAGCCCCCACCAACCTCTGACACTTAAAAAGACCCCCTCTCCAAAATCCAACATGTTGGAGTGCGATCCTCCGCAGAAGTACGATGCCGAATCTGAGAGTTGGACGTCAGAGATGTGTAAATGATTCTTCCCTTCCTCCCTCCGTACAGAGAAACGAGGATTCTCCTCCAACCAGTGGAAGACTTTAGACGGCTCATCATGTCTGTAAACACTAGACAGGAGCTCCGGCCTGAATCCTAAGGTCTGTCTGTACCAGGAGAAGTGCATCAACACCTGACTGTCGTAGGAGCAGTGTAGAGTCACGTTGTCCCCAACGGTGGCCGATACAACACCAGTGTCCTGCTCGACTGCAGCCGATTGGATCACGGCTGACAGGTGAACTGGGTGAAGAAAAGATAAAACGTTACAGCAGCAGTAGACAGCATTCAGTTTTCAGCCTCACTCAGGACCACAGACGCAATTGATCTTATATCCAGACACTTACATACAACACAGACCAAGGCAGGCAGGTGCATCGTCTCAAAGGTCTTGGGAAATGAACATTTTGTGCAAAAAGAGCAGACACCAGCGTAAAAATGAGGCTGCAGCTGATTGGCTGTTAAGAGGGTCAGTCTGCGTGACACATTAAACATCCGTCAGGACCACGGCAGGAAGTGAATCATTCCACTCTACCAAGTTGTGATTTACTTTCATTTGCTCCTTTTCAATTTAATACATGTGAAATATCTCCAGATGATGACAGGACAAAGGTCATGTATAGAATGGTTTGTATAGAGTTTATATATAAATAGTAATATCATAAAGAACTCTTAGGTTGCTATCGTTGTCATTTGAGGCATCTCTGCTCCCTGGACTAAAGGCACGACCTAAAACTTAAATATGGGGGAAAAAATTATGATTATATGGCAGGAATGTTGTCATCCCGAAGTCACTATGAAGCCAGACAATGACGTCATATTTTGTGTTAACGTTTTAACTTTTGCAAACAGTAACAGCTGAGTCACTGTTACTTTTTTTTCCATTACGAACTATTTGACTGATTCTCATAATATAACTCCTGATATAACAACTTTATTTTCATAAAGTTAAGACTTTTTCTCTCATAAAATCTCACCTTTACTCTGTTGATACTACAACTATATTTTCATCAACCAATTCAAAAGTTACTCTTAAACTGACACATCACTATGAAAAGTGGATAATATATAATAAAGTCCTCTGCAACATGCATCAAATACATGATGACAGTACTGTGTATTGTCAGCCTGTTCCCCGCCTCTTTACACTGAGACCACTTGTCTTTGAAACACAGTTCAGTGACGAACATTACAGCAGTGCTGTCGCACCAAGCGCACGACAATGAACTTCACCCTCCTGTCAGCTATACTCTGCATTCTCAGTAAGTACATCTATTTTTTCTTAATAAAATTAATTTCTCCTTCATCCACTTTGTTATAAGGCCTCTATTACTCTTTTGCAGTATCTGTAGGACCTAGTGTTTAGACAAAACATCGAGTAGCCTAAGACAGATAGAGAGACACTCCACATATTGACTCACGCTATGTACCCATACTGCTTTCTCCCCCAATGCATCAGGTAAAGAGACAATTAATACTTCTGACATCATTTGTCTCCAGAAAAAACTTAAAACAAATGGAAAAATGTCAGAATCTTGTTTGTTTCAGGTTGGATCTCTGTCTCACGATGCGAATTTCACGTTGTGGAGGTCCAGACCGGTGAAGAGGTCACGCTGCTGTGTACCAACTACACCAGTTCCCCCTCTTACATATCATGGTTCAGACTGAAAAACGGATCCAACACCAGCCTCATCTCCTCCATGCTCTCCCTTGATACAGTTTCATCGTACTTCGATGGGTTTGAAGAAGAAAAGTTCAGCATGACGTCCAACGTCAGTAACGTCTTTCTCCAAATCAAACAAGTGGATTTATCTGACTCTGGACTCTATATATGTGGCTATAACGTGGGCACCGACTCCAGAAAATCCCCAGCAGTTTACAGTGCTACGTATTTAAAGGTGAAAGGTAAGATCACTTCAGAGTTTTGTCTGTGTTTCGTTTTAGGGGAAATAGATTTTTTGCCGTCTTGAAATAAGAGCTGGTCTGAACTAAACACACGACAGTTCCTGCAAAAAGAAGCTAAAGCGGCTTGATCGCCACCTAGTGGCTGGCTGCCATATAAGTCTTAAATGTTTGACTCCTCCATGTTAGTGGTTTGGACATGGAGCAAACTAAAAAGTTAAAATACATATAAATTATATTTTCTTGTTTGTTTTAGACGACGTTAGTAGTTGATAACAAAAAGTATTACATGTTTAGATCTTAAGGAATGTAATCTCTGCTGAAAGCTTTGTGATGGTGATAGCATTTGTCTGCACCATAGGTTTTGGAGACGGGACCAAGCTGGAGTTTGATGGTGAGTCACACGTGATGAACAGTGATCATTACTCCTTTGGTTAAAAGTGTGTGACGTCTCCTGTCCTCTGGCTCTCTGCAGATGAGGTGGACTGGCTGGTGGTTTTCTTGAGTGCGACCTCAGCAATCACCACCCTGCTGAGTGTTCTACTGTCTTTCTCAATATGCATGATGAGGGTTACAGGTAAATGCTACTATCTGTTCCTCGTGGTCCCAGTGATCATTATATGACATTAAAAAGTAATTCTGTCTTTTCAGATCCCCATGCTCCATCCTCCAAAATAAATGCAAAGGTAAAGATGAGCAGTTGTTTTACTATTCAAACACTTGTGCACATTGTCTGTCATGGCCAACAACATGACTGACTGTTTCTCATGCACAGGATGAGCAGAGTGAAGACGACCCCTGCTACATTGCTCACAGGGAGATACAGATGAACAGATCCAGAGGACAGAGGGATGATACCTGGAGTGAATGTGTGTACTTGAGTGTGAGGCAGTAGAGCTGGACACCTTCTGTATTTGTCTCTGTGTTTAATCACCACATGATGTCTTTACTGACATCAGAACAGTCCTGTAAAGTAGATCTTTACCTCCGTGTGAAACATGTAAAGCTTCAGCTTATTATCATCTAAATAAAACAAGTTTAATTTGTATTTGTGTGTGCACGACTCATTTCTACTGTGTCTCTGCATTCAAAATAGTGCAGGTAACAGTGGACGACGTGCATCCTGCTGAAGCGTGAGCTTTCTCATGAAGCCCTGCTTTCATTATTCATAGACCACAGCTATCTGTTGGAAACATGGTGACCACATGTCACATACAAGCAGTTCTTTATAATTTACTTGTGGCCAGAAGTGTTAACTCGACCTCACATTGCTTTAGTAAGGTTTGTGTGAGTAATTATCATTCTGTGTACAAACCTAAAATGTACATTTTATTACAGGCTTGTACACATTATGACATTAGACTGTATATAGAGTCTTGTGATAAACATACATATATGTATATACATTCACTTAATAGAACTTCTGAATAATATAACCTTTTGTGTGATTTATATCGAGAGTCATCAGCTCCCCACAACAAATCCACAGCTGATACTTATCTCAATGATCCATTAATGGCCATTCAAACTTCCTATTACTGTTTAAAAAAAAATTCAGAGACCAATATCCTAATTCGTCTCTATGTTAGTTTTGGACCCAGGGTTACCGAGATAAAGACGACCTCTATTATGTTGCTTTGGATATTAACTTCCCCAACAGGTCAAGACGAAAGAGGGACAACAGACAGGCTGAATGTGTGTACTGAGCATAAAGCAGTGAAAGTGTGCAGTGCAGGAAACCAGAAATGATGTTGTCGCACCTACAAGCTTTTTATACTAATACTGTCGTGTCCATAGTAAACCTGCCTGATTGGAATCGACTCAATTCTTGTCCTGTGCTAACGCCCCGATGCTACTTCAGATGTATTCCTTGTAATAGTGAGTCTACCTCAAACACTTCCACAATGTAATGTCACTTACTGATGGGCCTTGGTTCCATCGGCGCTCTTCAAAGTGCTCTAGTTGTTCTCTAAAACAGATTGTAATGGCAGCATCATACATTCAGATATTAATATACTTAATTTTAATGGAGCACAGGTTCAGCAGTGCAAGAAGACAAATAGACGGTGACAGGAGTGAATGCGTGTACACCAGTGAAAAGCAGCAGAGCTGAACATCTTACACTTCCATACATGCTGAATGTAAAGCGTCTCTATGCAAAAACGAATTAAAGAAATTATGATTTTCAAAGTTTAGTTCATTGTCACATGCACCAATGACAGCGTCATCGGAGCAGTGAAAATCTTGTGACATGGCAGGCAACATCTCTAGACTACTTAAATAGACAAAATAGAAACAAAATAACATACTGTATAACATATAACATATAACATCGTAACATATAACATAGTCAAATGAAGTCAAATGAAGCAGCAGTTTACAGGATGAAGGAGTGGGGAATATTAAATTAAATAATATGAATATATGTATAACATATAACATAGTCAAATGAAGCAGCAGTTTACAGGGTGAAGGAATGGGGAATATTAAATTAAATAATATGAATATATGTGAAGTAAATGTATTTGTATGAGTGGGGGAGCAGAATGTACATGGTGACTGTTCAGAGGGTCAGTGTTGATTGTTCAGAAGCCTTACGGCCTGGGGGAAGAAGCTATTTTTGAGTCTGGTAGTCCGTGCTCGGATGCTCCGGAAACGTCTGCCACATGGCAGCAGTGTGAGAAGTCCACAGCCTGGGTGTCTGTGGTAGTGATGGAAAGTTCGGATCTTTTTACCGTGTCGGTTCTTTGAATCTCGTTCAGTAAAATGAACGAATCTCTTTTTGAGTCATTCGTTCGTTTCAAGGGGGGGGGGGGGGGGGGTGCAAACGATCCAAAGACTCGTACCCGGCAGATTAACGAATCGTTCAACTCCCGACCGTGTGTTTGGATCAATGATCGGGTTCATCTGCCCACAGAGTCTTCGGCCGACGTGTCGGCCACACAGAGCGAGCTCATCTCGCCGGTGGCCGCGGTGCGGGCGGCGCACGGGAAAATCGCCCGGCACCTCCATACCGCTGCACGTCCACCCGGACATGAAGGGGAATCTATGGAGCTGCTGATTCGCACGCTGCCAGCACATCCAGCTGGCGCCGCATCCGCGGACACAGAGCTTAAACTGCTGCTGATCCACTGACTATAACAACGCCGCATTCAAATAAAAATGTGGGAAAGAATATTGTACAGTATCTAATATTGTGTTGGTCATATTTAAATCATTCATTATTTTTTTTTGGGGGGGGGGGGGAAGAGAGGATAAAATAAAAGAATCGCATAATAAATCTTAATCGTTCAGCCCTATTCACAAGTCATAATGACTGGTTTTGTTATTTTCACTTTACATTTACACTTACAGTTTAGTGCAGTGTAATTATTTCCCGTGATAATTAAATGCCAGTGTGACAATAAATGACAATTTAAAACCATACAAACTGTCATGTTTTACTGTATTTAATAGAGGAGGTTTTCTTAAAAAATATATATGATCTGCCACACAAAAGCTGTCAGTCATGGCTGCTCAGTCATGGCCGCCTATGGAGGTCACGTAGAAAATGATCCAAAGACTCGTACCCGGCAGATGAACGAATCGTTCACCTCCTGACCGTGTCTTCAGATCAGTGTTTCGTTCTTCTGCCAACAGAGTCTTCGGATCAGTGATTCGTTCATCTGCCGGATACGAGTCTTTGGATCCTTTTTCACGTGACCTGCATCAGCCTATGCAACAGTCCCGATGCGCGGCCACGAGAAAATGAACGAATCTCTCTTTGAGAGGACTCGTTACTCCCGAGTCCTTGTAAGGATTCGTTCAAAACGAACGAATCGTTCACGACCGACACATCACTAGTCTGTGGTCCTTGATGATCTTCCGTGCTTTTCTCAGGCATCTTGTGTTGTAGATGCCTTGCACGGAAGGGAGATGGCAGCTCATGATGCGCTCCGCTGTCTTCACCACCCTCTGCAGGGCCTTGCGATCAGCAGCGGAGCAGCTAACATACCAGGCAGTAGTGCAGCCTGAGAGGATGCTCTCGATGGTGCACCTGTAAAAGTTTGTTAAGGTTTTTGCAGCCATGCCAAATTTCTTGAGTCTCCTCAGGAAGTATAGGCGCTTTTGTGCAGTTTTGACCACAGAGTCCGCTTGTTTGGACAAGGTAAGGTCATCTGTGATGAACACACCGAGGAACTTGAACTCGGAGACTCTCTCCACTACAGCTCCATCGATGTGTATCGGACCGTGACAGGTTGTTCTCTTGGCACCATGTTGCCAAGCCCCTGACCTCATCTCCATAGGCGGTCTTATCGTTGTTAGAGATGAGACCCAGGATAGTAGTGTCGTCTGCAAATTTCAGGATGATGTTAGAACTGTGTGTTGCCACACAGTCCTGCGTGTACAGGGAGTACAGGAGGGGGCTGAGTATGCAGCCCTGAGGGGCCCCGGTACTCAGGGTCAGTGAGGAGGAGGTGTGTTTGCCCTTTCCCACCACCTGGGGTCTGCTCGTCAGGAAGTCCAAGATCCAGTTACACAGAGGGGTTTTAAGACCCAGGCTCCTGAGCTTGGGGACGAGCTTGGCAGGCACAATTGTGTTGAACGCGGAGCTGTAGTCCACGAACAGCATCCTCACATATGTGTTGGCCTTTTCCAGGTGGGAGAGGGTGGTGTGGGTTGTCAGGGCGATGGCATCTTCCGTGGATCGGTTAGGGCTGTATGCAAATTGGAAGGGGTCAAGGGTGTTTGGAAGGGTAGAGCAGATGTGGGTTTTGACCAGCCGCTCGAAGCACTTCATGATGGTGGAGGTCAGTGCTACAGGGCGGTAGTCATTAAGACAGGTGATGGATGGTTTCTTTCTAATGGGGATGATGGTGGCCTGCTTGAAGCATGTGGGGAGCTGTTGACCCACTAAATATAGAAGATACTTCTTGAACTTAAGCCCAAGTTGTTTAACAATTTCATACGTGACATATGAGGATCTGTACTTAGCCTCCGTGTGGTCAAAAGACCGTCTGCTCTCTTTGTCTGAGCACTTTCAAACAGGAAGTCTCTGCAGTGTCTTCACTACACCCCAGCAGACTACTTCAAGTGAACAGCAATGAAATGAACAGAATCACCAATGCTCTCATCAAGCAGTGTTGAAGTTACTCTTATGTTAAAATAGTTACCTCCACAAAGAACGTTACGTTTTCCCCCCTGTCTTGGCTGCTTGGCAGAAGGACAGGACATGGGCCAAGAAACAACCCATTCAATTGAGGTGCAGATCTGGACAAAAGGGGCTGATCCAGGATGTTTTCATCACTTCTCTTCATTGCCTAATTTGAAGAGTAGTAGTACATTTTTGAATTTATTCCATGATTTTATTGTTGACTTTAGACTTTTTGATACCATGTGGCCCCTGTTGTAACCTCAGGTCCATGGCAAAGGCCCTAATAACCATTCCACATTCCCAGCTGGAGCAGCAGAGGGGACCAGGTCTTTTCTTTTAGAGCCCCCCCTCCTTTGTCAGACGGATCTTCATCCGGATCTCCCAAACTCCTTATCCTCTGTAAAGATACATTTTTTAGATTTATTGTCTCAGTACTTGGGGTTTGAATCGACCTCTAACTTTTATTAATATATTTTAATCTAATTCTGGTCTTACCAACTGTTTTTTAATTATTTATGTTTGACTTTCTTATTTTACTCTTTTTTTTCATCTGTAACATTTATATAGTTATCTTTGTGCTTTTATGTTAAATAATTTTTTTAAATCATTGCTTGCTCTTAATTCTTCACTTTTAACTTGTAAAGCACCTTGTAACTGGCGTTTGAAAGGTACTATATGAATAATTAAACACAATTGTAGTAGTAGTAGTATTATGTACTCTAACTGCTTCAGATGTCTCTCACCATGTGATTCTTTTTAAAGAACATAGATTCACATCAAAGGTAGCAGTGATCATGTGATCAGTGTTGCCTTGCTGGCCAATCAACACAAGTCTTTACTCTGAAGAGAGGAGAAAGTGTCGGGTTGTTTGTCATTCAACACGACGATTTCAACATGATGACATCTCCTAAGTTTGTTCTCTACCTGACATGTTTCTTCTTTGGGAAAATGGGTGAGTTGTGTTTTTTTTAAATATTCAGTCAATCCTGATGCTGATTATGATTTAATTTATTTCACATAACATTAACAGTTATTTAGCTTTTCTCCTTTTTCTCTTCAGTTCAGATGCATCATTTTATCTTGTCTCATCAAGTCAGGGGATTTATATCAGCATATGTTGGAGACAACTTGACTTTGCAGTGTTTAAATGAGGAGAGGGACCATAGGATGTATTGGTACAAACAAACACCTGGACAGAAACCTCGAGTTATCCCATTGACGTACAGATCCACTAAAAGTATTTTGTTCAAGAATGAATTTGTGGACAATCAACGCTTCACGGTGGAAACTAATGATGTTGAGAGTCAACTAAAAATAGCAGATCTGCAGCTTTCAGACTCAGCTACTTACTACTGTATAAAGAGTCAATTCTATGTGTTTGACTTCATGGAGGGCGTCACTGTCAGTGTGAAAGGTTCAGGGTCTAACATCCAGGCTGTGGTGCATCAGTCTGAGAGCATCCAGCCAGGAGGCTCTGTGACTCTCAGCTGTACAGTTCACACTGGGACCTGTTATGGAGAACACAGTGTTTACTGGTTCAAGAGCTCTGAAGAACCTCAGCCAGGACTCATTTACACCCACGGAGACAGGAACCATCAGTGTGAGAGGAAACCCGACACACAGACAAACACCTGTGTTTACAACTTGTCAATGGAGAGACTGAACCGTTCTCATGCTGGGACCTACTACTGTGCTGTCGCTGCATGTGGACACATTGTGTTTGGAGACGGGACCAAGCTGGAGTTTGATGGAGAGTCTCTACCAAAGACTAATTTAATGAATAGTGACAGTTATGTAAAAAGAGACGGGACCAAGCTGGAGTTTGATGGTGAGTCTCACGTGATGAATAGTGATCATTACTCCTTTGGTTAAAAGTGTGTGACGTTTCCTGTCCTCTGGCTCTCTGCAGATGAGGTGGACTGGCTGGTGGTTTTCTTGAGTGCGACCTCTGCAATCACCACCCTGCTGAGTGTTCTACTGGCTTTCTCAATATGCATGATGAGGGTCACAGGTAAATGCTACTATCTGCTCCTCATGATCCCAGTGATCATTATATGACATCAAAAAGTATCTCTATCTTTTCAGATCCCCATGCTGCATCCTCCAAAATAAATGCAAAGGTAAACATGAGCTGTTGTGTTACTGTTCAAACACTTGTGCACATTGTCTGTCATGGCCAACAACATGACTGACTGTTTCTCATGCACAGGATGAGCAGAATGAAGACGACCCCTGCTACATTGCTCACAGGGAGATACAGATGAACAGATCCAGAAGACAGAGGGATGATACCATGAGTGAATGTGTGTACTTGAGTGTGTGAGGCAGTAGAGCTGGACACCTTCTGTATTTGTCTATGTGTTTAATCACCATATTATGTCTTTACTGACATCAGAACAGTCCTGTAAAGTAGATCTTTACCTCCGTGTGAAACAGGTAAAGCTTCAGTTTGCTATCATCTAAATAAAACAAGTTAAATTTGTATTTGTGTGTGCATGACTCATTTCTACTGTGTCTCTGCATTCAAAGTAGTGCAGATAAAAGTGGACAACGTGCATCCTGCTGAAGCGTGAGCTTTCTCATGAAGCCGAGCTTTCATTATTCACAGACCACAGCTATCTGTTGTAAACATGGTGACCACATGTCACAGACAAGCACCTTTTTATAATTTACTTGTGGCCAGAAGTGTTAACACAACCTAGTGTACCAACCAAATGGGGTGGGGTCATTTGATGCTATCTTCACCTTTCGGGAGTGAGGACGTTGGGGGCCGCAGGGATCTCAGAGATGCATATCTCAAAACCTCAATATAGGTGGGCAGTGCTAAAGCAACCACGAAAGTACAAAAACAGATCATGCTCAAAAGTCCCCTCTGATCTATAACTTCCTCGAACCGAAAACATAAACTGGTGGAATATAACTTGTTTTACAGGAAGCGACAGAACAATCAAGGGTTAGGGTCAAAGGTTTGTCTGACTCTGACTAGTTCTCTTCTACAGAGACGTTTGAGAAACACCTCAGCTGCTGGGTCAATATTGCTGCCATTTGCTTCAGCCCCTCGACCACCCCAGCACTGTGACTGTGAGCAGGTTTCCGCTGGTGGAGAATGAAGTCCTGTCGCTCTAACACAGGAAGACTGAAGTGTTTAACAAAGATAAGTAATCTTTAACAGAGCAAACTGAAAGACTTGTCTGTACTTTAATTGAGTATTTATATAGACTTTTTGCTTTAATTCTCTTTAATTTCTTCTCACATATTTTTCAGTTTTACTCTCATTTTGATGTATTTGAGGGACACCACCTGTATTTTTTTTTTTTTTCTAATCACTTCCTGTTTGGCAATTTGTCCTTGTTTTTTTTTTCATTTTAAAGGACCCATCGTATGAAAATTCCACTTTTGTAGTGCTTCTACAAGTTAATATGGGTATCTAGCATGTCTACCGTCCGAAAATCTCTGGAAAAAAACAACTCCCGCGATTTGTTGTGGTTCCCCTATGTCCAAAACGATACGCTAGAGTACGTCCAATGGGTTTGATATCACACAGGCGGCTTCACATCATCTTGGCCAATTGTTTTTGATCCTCTCTGCTCCGTTGTTTACCAGGGTGTCCCCCCTTGTGTGTGTGTGTGTGGGGGGGGGGGGGGGGGGGGTCAATCTGAGGAGGGCTTTTTTAGACAGGGTAAAAAGGTGCTGTTTTAAATTATCCTTGTGGTATTTTGACCAAAATATGTTACAGACATTTCATTAAGACCCCAAGGAACCATATCAACTGTGGTAGAATGGGCATACAATCGGTCCTTTAAGTAATCTGCTTCATGGATGCACAACAGCTAAATTGCAATTTCAAGCGAACAGCTCACTCCAAACACGCATGTTTAGAACAGGCACTGCACTAGTGTACGATATGTGCACATGAAAGGCCAAAGAGAATTCTACGTAGGTGGATAATTCAACTTTCTGTCACAAGGTGTAAGAGGCAACAAGAGACAAGTTCTCAGACCCTCTCGTTTGTTTGTGTCTCTGCGGTTTGAAATAGGATGTCCCCAGAACAGTAGCTTGAGATTGGTTTGTTCACTGCACCGTGAAGGAGGGTTAACAATCTGTAATCCATTTAAAGGCAAATTCCACCAACTTTACAAAGCTAATCAAACGTCAGTTTTTCTGCGTCATGTATATGCAGAATGTCTTCTCCACCCTGATGATGTCACCTGGGTTCTCATGTTTGGTTTCTCTAGTGGGGTTTGAAGAAGTGATCAGCTCACATTGGTCGCTGTGAAGCAGCGTGGCGTCACGTGGCTGAAACAGAGAACAGGGACGACCACCTGAGGAGCCTCATGCACGATGAAGCTTGAAGCTTCTACTTGTGATGTGACTTCATGTTGGGAAGAAATATGTTTATAAATCTGAATTAAACTGTTTGTTTTCTCTTCTCAAGGAGATGTTGTTCTCACATAAAAAGTTGTGGTCACAGATTGAAATAAATAAATTAAAAATGTCTTAAACTTTTTTTTTCTTCTTTCTTCCGTTGCACATGCCTGTATTTTTATATTTATGTTAAAAAGCAATAAAAAGCTTAATCAAAAAGCATTTTTAAAACTAGCGTGAAAATATATTCTACAGTTTTATTAAGGAGTGTGTGAAATGGCAAAACAAAAGAAGATGAATCTCACATTTCACATTTTGTCTGTGTGATATTTCTTAACTGTGATGGAAGCATTAAAGGTTCAGTGTGAAGAATTTAGTGAAATCTACTGGTGAAGTCGCATGTTAAAGATGGATACCCCTTACCTCACCCTCCCCTTCCAAACATGAAAGAGAATCTGTGGTAGCTTCAGTTTTTATAAAAACTCTAACAGTGTTTAGTTTGTCCAGTCTGGGCTACAGTAAAAACATGGCGGCCTCCCTAGAGAGGACCCACTCCTGATAGTATTCGAAGTATTTGAATATAAAAGGAACCATTCTAGGATAAAGAAAAGAAAAATTTGTACAATTAAGATGAAACACACAAGTGAAAACATCAGCAGGATTCTTTTATATTCACTTTCTGCCAATAGATCCCTTTCCCCCAAATCTTACACACTGAACCTTTAAGTTGAAATAACTTGTTGAAGTCGGAGCTTTAAGGACAAACTGAGCCGTTCGTGAAGTAAACCAAGAGACACACTGTGAGACAGAGCAAGAGAATCCCAGTTCTACTGATGGAGAGCCAAACCAAGGTTCTCATCTGTGCCGTTTGGTCGTCTGGGATCAGCAGCACGCTACCGTTGCCGAACACTATCTCGCCACAGGAGGCCACAGCGCAGTAGAAGGCAGAAGACCAACCTCAGAGGCCCTGAGGTTGGTCCTCTGCAGGTGGTATGAACAGCTGTGTGAGGGAGACCCCGGTATAGAGATGCGTTCACACTGATCACTGTGTGTGTGAAGTATGCCGTTTTCTTGGGAAATTAAAATTTTGTGACAAAAGAACAGAAGCGGTGTAAAAATGAGGTTGCAGCTGATTGGCTGTTAAGAGGGTCAGTCTGCATGACACTTTAAACATACGTCAGGACCTTGGCAGGAAGTGAATCATTCCACTCTACCAAGTTGTGAATTACTTTCATTTGCTCCATTTCAATTTAATAAATTAGCAATATCTCCAGATAAGGAATAGACAAAGGCCAAAGCTCATGAATAGAATGGTATGTGTAGTGTTAATATATAAATAGTTTATGATTTCATATGATAAGTGACATCATCAAGAAGTCTTAAGTTGATACCGTTGTTGTTTGAGGCATCTCTGCTTCCTGGACTAGAGGCACGACCTAAAACTTATATAGATGGAAAAATCCTTTATGATCATATGGCAGGAATGTTGTCATCACAATGTCACTGAAGCCAGGAAATGAAGTCACATTTTAACTTTTGCAACCAGTAACAGTTGAGTTAAATTTATATAATCTTTTTTTTCTTTACGGACTATTTGACTGATTCTCGTCAAATAAAGACGTTTTTCTCACAATATAACAACTTTATTTTCATAAAGTTAAGAATTGTCCCTCCTAAAATCTCACCTTTACTCTCGACAATTTAAATGCAAGTTACTCTTAAACTGACATCACCATGAAAACGTTTTGGCAAATGGAAAACTTTTTGAAAAACTGTGCAGGCATGAGAAAATAAAAGTGTCACTTTTAGAAAGTGGGTTATATATA
The DNA here is from genome assembly GCF_947347685.1 of Pleuronectes platessa. Taxonomy (NCBI): domain Eukaryota; kingdom Metazoa; phylum Chordata; class Actinopteri; order Pleuronectiformes; family Pleuronectidae; genus Pleuronectes; species Pleuronectes platessa. Next base: position 11,466,292 of record NC_070648.1, read on the forward strand.
ATAAGATCCTCTGTAACATGCATCAAGTACGTGATGACAGTCCTGTGTATTGTCAGCCTGTTCCCCGCCTCTTTACACTGAGACCACTTGTCTTTGAAACACAGTTCAGTCACGAACATTACAGCAGTGCTGTCGCACCATGCGCACGACAATGAACTTCACCCTCCTGTCACCTATACTCTGTATCCTCAGTAAGTACATCTATTTTTTCTCAATATATCAACAGCCAACTTTTATGATTTTTAATGGTTTAGATCTATTTTGTTGACTTAGTTTAATTCACCTTCATCCACTTTGTTATTAGGCCTCTATTACTCTTTTGCAGTATCTGTAGGACCTAGTGTTTAGACAAAACAGTGGTTAGCCTAAGACAGATAGAGAGACAATCCACAAATTGACTAATGCTATGTAGCCATCTTGACTTTGAAGGCTTATAAGACTGCTTTCTCCCCCGATGCATCAGTTAAAGAGACAATTAATACTTCTGACATCATCCGTCTCCAGAAAAAACTTCACCCTGCAATATTTCCCTTAAAACAACCTCTCCATCCAAATGGAAAAATGTCTGAATCTTGTTTGTTTCAGGTTGGATCTCTGTCTCACGTTGTGAATTTCACGTTGTGGAGGTCCAGACCGGTGAAGAGGTCACTCTGCTGTGTACCAACTACACCATTTCCCCCTCTCACATATCATGGTTCAGACTGGAAAACGGATCCAACACCAGCCACATCTCCTCCATGCTCTCCCTTGACAGAGGTGCATCATACTTCAATGGGTTTGAAGAAGAAAAGTTCAACATGACGTCCAACGTCAGTAAAGTCTTTCTCCAAATCAAACAAGTGGATTTATCTGACTCTGGACTCTATATATGTGGCTATAGCCTGGGCACCGACTCCAGAAAATTCCCAGCAGTTTACAGTGCAACGTATTTAAAGGTTAAAGGTAAGATCGCTGCGGAACCCTAACCCTAACCCTCCGTGTTAGTGGATGGGACATGGAGAAAAGTAGAAGTGGAGCTGCGTCGTCCATCTTTATACAAAGTCTTTGGTCTCAACGCTCAAAAATGTATCTTTCTTGTAGAACAGTCTGATGAACAAGCAAATCTGACCATTGAGATCCTCATGGGCGGTCTGATTATCGTCCTCATTATAATCATCATCGCTCTGGTTCTTAAAATCTGGAAACTTCATACAGGTATTTATGTGTTTTTATTCCAACTTTGACAATACAACGCTCCCTGACTCCTGACCAGATGTATTGTTTCTGTCACTTAGCACATAAAGAGGCACAGGATCTACAAGACAGTAAGGTAATCAAACTTGAACCATAGATTAACATGGATCCAAGTCTTTCAGTCATCAAGTAGTGGTTTCATGTAATGCCACACAGACAACTCAGGGTGATATAAGCCATTGAATACTTCCTTTTACAGAATGTGGGCTCTGATGACCTGAACTACGCAGGACTGAGTTTCCTTCCAAGAGCGGAGCGGAGCAGAAGGCCTGCTAGAGAGAGAGAGCCGGAGCCTAATGTTGTGTACGCCACCACCAAGCACTCAAGAAACCACCGGAACTGAAGCTTTGTTTTAGTCATGACCTCCGGGGGATGTCCGGAGAATGGGGATCGGACTTCCTGCTGTGTTTGCCTTTCATAAATGAACAAATCAGCAGGAGATTTTATATCAATCAGTATTGTTGTAATCATAATCCACGATCCACCACCACTATCATATGCCACCATCATCCACATTTTTTATTCAAATAAAATGTATTTCCACCATCACCTAGGTGGACGTCTGCTGTCTGGTGGAACATCACTTGTTTTACAGGAAGTGACAGTTAAGGGTTAGGGTCAAAGGTTAATCTGACTCTGAATAGTTCACTGCTACAGAGACGTTTGAGAAACACATCAGCTGCTGCGTCAGTATTGCTGACATTTGCTTCAGCCCCTCCACCACTCCAGCATCCACCTGTAGGCTCTGACGGGGGTTATGAGTGTTTGTTCATCACTTCAATCATATCTATGTAATCATATCTGGGAGAGTGAATAAGTCAGAGCCTATAGATGCCAAACAATGACCTGTTCTACAGCTGCAATAAACATTTGAAAGCGAGTTGTCTGACAGAACCTAATTTCATCCCCTGCGTGTCTAAGACATTGCACATCTGCCACAACTACAGGAAGACTGGCCTTCAACTCGATGCATCATAACCACAAACAACAATGCCTTGGTGTTTCCATGCTGTGACATCAATGGCCCCACCACAGCAGCGTTCTAATTCAGTGAGCTTAGCTCAACTTCTGATCTTAAATTGGCTTAATTTACCTTCCAAAGGAGTCTCAGCAGTTTAGGTTTTCACAGGATCGCCACATAGAGATTTTGTTTTTGATGGAAAGATTTAAAATAATAGACAGACGTGCAGACTAGATTAAATACCAAATATGAATCAGTTGAGTCTACAGTCTCATGTATCGCCTAGAAACTGCTGCTGAAATGGTTCAGCTGTCTAAGGTCACAAACCACATCAGAACACAAATTATTCAAGCGTAAAAATACAATACAAAGAGTTTACGCCTAACTTAGACGTCAAGCATTGAAAATGCTACAGCGCAAACTAGTACTTGATAAGAAAAGTATTACATGTTTAGATCTAAAGGAATGTAATCTCTGCTGAAAGCTTTGTGATGGTGATAGCATTTGTCTGCACCATAGTTTTTGGAGACAGATCAAAGCTGGAGTTTGATGGTGAGTCTCACGTGATGAATAGTGATATGGAGCCAGAACAGTCTTAAAAGGAATAAATGCACACAGAAATGAATACATGCGCAAAAAAGATCCACAAATGTATTTGGGGATTTATATATATATGTGACTCAAAACACAAATACATTTTCAATGCACACACAAATATGTTTCATTCCATATATAAGTAAAAATTCACATGTAAAACATAAGATTCATAAACATATTTCCAATGCACACACGAATAGAAGAAAAAAAAAATCACAAATATATGCATGTAAAAGTATTTGCAATCTTCATCAAATACATATTTGGAGCTTGTTACATTCATATATAAACTGTTGGACCTGCCTTTACAAAGGTCTTTAATTTGTAAACCTCGCTGCATTTGTGTGTGAGACTTTTGAGACTCCCCTGACGTGACTGTGAGCCACAAATGCGTTTTTTCTAAAAGGGTATCGTCTGTAGCCAATCAGATGTCTCACCCCTTTACAGCCAATCACGTTAGTGGGCCACGACGTCATTAAAATGCACGCAGAAGCCTGGAGGTTTTTACGCCGGGTTCACACCGGACGTGGAAGCGACGCGGAAGCGTGGCGTAAGCGCAGCGCCAAGCCTTAAAAAACAGCTGGCTCCCATCCACTCCCATGTTAAACCTTTGTGCTGGTCACACCGGACGCGGCTGCATAGCGCCGTGAAGCGATCGTTTCGGTTTTGAGTCTATTTTTTCCGCTTGACGCAAGCGTATGGCGACAGGAAACCCACTGAAAAATTATTTTAAACGATATTTTGTATGATATAAATGATCAAATATGCATCCCATACTTTGTATTCACCTTCTGTTGTCTTGGAGTTTTAATTTAACCACTTTTACCAACCACATTATTAAATATCCCCCTCTGCCCATCCACTACAACAACACTGGCAGTCATAAAGGAAAAAAGAGAGAGGGGGGGCTACGTATTCTCCACATAGGCTTGAGTGGAGAATACGTAATTTACCCTCGACACCTGACATTTAACGGAGCAAACAGCGGAGAAGATCTTCAACATGGATGACATTCAATTAATAATTGAAGTGGAGAAGTACAGGAAGTTGTATGATCCTCGGAACATGTTGTATAAAGACAACACCAAAAAATACAAATGTTGGGACGCTGTTGCTTAATGTTGGAGCAACAAGTAAGTATATGCTTTTATACTACTGGATCTACGGGTGATATTGTTAGCGCTGCCCGGCGGTTCAGCATGGCTTCCGCGTCCAGGTCCTCCAGGCGGGCTGCGCGCGTTTTAATGACGTCGTGTGGAAGCTCACTCACGTGATTGGCTGTAAAGGAGTGGGACATCTAATTGGCTACAGACGATACCCTCTTTGAAAAAACGCCTCCTGTCCTCTGGCTCTCTGCAGATGAGGTGGACTGGCTGGTGGTTTTCTTGAGTGCGACCTCGGCAATCACCACCCTGCTGAGTGTTCTACTGGCTTTCTCAATATGCATGATGAGGGTTACAGGTAAATGCTACTATCTGTTCGTCATGATCCCAGTGATCATTATATGACATTAAAAAGTAATTCTGTCTTTTCAGATCCCCATGCTGCATCCTCCAAAATAAATGCAAAGGTAAAGATGAGCTGTTGTGTTACTGTTCAAACACTTGTATACATTGTCTGTCATGGCCAACAACATGACTGACTGTTTCTCATGCACAGGATAAGCAGAATGAAGACGACCCCTGCTACATTGCTCACAGGGAGATACAGATGAACAGATCCAGAAGACAGAGGGATGATACCTGGAATGAATGTGTTTACTTGAGTGTGAGGCAGTAGAGCTGGACAACTTCTGTATTTGTCTGTGTTTAATCACCACAAAATGTCCTTACTGATATCAGGACAATCCTAAGAATTAGATCTTTACCTCCGTGTGAAACATGTGAAGCTTCAGCTTGTAATCATGTAAATAAAACAAGTTTAATTTGTATTTGTGTGTGCATGACTCATTTCTACTGTGTCTCTGCATTCAAAGTAGTGCAGGTAACAGTGGACGACGTGCATCCTGCTGAAGCGTGAGCTTTCTCATGAAGCCGAGCTTTCATTATTCACAGACCACAGCTATCTGTTGGAAACATGGTGACCACATGTCACAGTCAAGCACCTTTGTGTGATTTACTTGTGGCCAGAAGTGTTAACACAACCTAGTGTACCAACCAAAAATGTTATCTGTAATGAGGCGGGTCATTTAATGCTATCTTCACCTTTCTGAAGTGAGGACATTGGGGGCCACAGGGATCTCAGAGATGCATATCTAAAAACCTCAATATAGATGTGCAGTGCTAAAGCAACCACGAAAGTACAAAAACAGATCCTGCTCAAAAGTCCCCTCTGATCTATATCTTCCTCTAACCGAATACATAAACGGACGTTGCAGCCTTTAAACTGGCCACTTCTCAGTGTTTGTCTTTTGCTCTGACTCTCTGTGGTGGATAAGGTGAGAGCACTGTGACTGTGAGCAGGTTTCCGCTGGTGGAAAATGAAGTCCTGTCACTCTAACACAGGAAGACTGAAGTGTTTAACAAAGAGAAGACATATTTACAAGAGGCAGCTCGAATGCTGTGTGCAAGGAAGGGAAAAACACAAAAGCCCTAGCAGAGCAAACTGAAAGATTTTGCAGTGAAATGTAATAAACTGAGGTGGGAAGTACAAATACTTTGTGATTTGAGTTAAGATCTTTAGGTATCTGTACTTTAATTGAGTATTTATTTAGAATTTTGCTTCAATTCAATACATCAATCACTTCCTGCTTTCTTTTTTTCTTTTTTTAAGAACAGTGTTTATTTAGGTTGCTGTAATGCTTTATACTGAGCTGTCTGAAGGTTGTAAAATAGCCGAAATATACAGTCTGAAAAAATAACAAGTAAAGTAAATAATTCAAACTTATGAATGAATCACAAAGGTGATAGCAATACAGCAAATTCACATGATTATTGACACGGACTGTAAAATTGGTACAAAAAAACACAATCTGCATCATCACGGATGCACAACAGCTTCATTGCATCACAAGCGAACAGCTCACTCCAAACACGCATGTTTAGAACAGGCATTGCACTAGTATACGATATGTGCACATGAAAGGCCAGAGAGAATTCTACGTCGGTGGATAATTCAACTTTCTGTCACAAGGTGTAAGAGGCAACAACAGAAAAGTTCTCAGACCCTCTTGTTTGTTTCTCTGCGGTTTGAAACAGGATGTCCCCAGATCAGTAGCTTGAGGTTGGTTTGTTCACTGCACCGTAAGGGAGGGTTAACAATCTGTAATTCATTTTAAGGCAATTTCCACCAACTTTACAAGTCTAATCAAACGTCGTTTTTTCTGGGTCATGTATATGCAGAATGTTTTCTCCACCCTGATGATGTCACCTGTTTTTTCTCACTTTCGGTTTCTCTAGTGGTGTTTGAAGAAGTGATCAGCTCACATTGGTCGCTGTGAAGCAGCGTGGCGTCACGTGGCTGAAACAGAGAACAGGGACGACCACCGGAGGAGCCTCATGCACGATGAAGCTTGAAGCTTCTACTTGTGATGTGACTTCATGTGGGGAAGAAATATGTTCATAAAGTCATATATTTTGAATATAAAAGGACCAATTCTAGGATAAAGAAAAGAGCAATTAGTACAATTTAGATGAACCACACAAGTGAAAACATCAGTAGGATTCTTTTATATTCACTTTCTGCCAATAGATCCCTTTCCCCCAAATCGTACACACTGAACCTTTAAGTTGAAATAACCGGCTGAAGTCAGAGCTTTAAGGACGAACTGAGCTCTTTGTGAAGTAAACCAAGAGACACACTGTGAGACAGAGCAAGAGAATCCCAGTTCTAATGATGGAGAGCCAAACCAAGGTTCTCATCTGTGCCGTTTGGTCGTCTGGGATCAGCAGCTCGCTACCGCTGCCGAACAGTATCTCGCCACAGGAGGCCACGGCGCAGTAGTAGGTCCCGGCGTCAGAGGCCCTGAGGTTGGTCCTCTGCAGGTGGTATGAACAGCTGTGTGAGGGAGACCCCGGTACAGAGGTGCGTTCACACTGATCACTGTGTGTGTGAAGGATGCCGTGGCGAGACCCGTGTCTGAACCAGTAAACGTTGTGTTCTCCATCACAGGTCCCAGTGAGAACTGTACAGTTGAGAGTCACAGAGCCTCGTAGGGGAACGGTCTCAGATACAGGCCCCTGGACAATGTCCTGGTGTTCCTGGAGTCTGGCTCCTAAATGTATTTGGGACAATTGAGTATTTTATATTAGTAAAGTAATTTTTCTGTAATAATTTATAAGAATCAATGCTGACAATAAACCCTATGAACAGTATATACACATCATATTTCGAATCGCCTAAAACCTTTTCAACAATCCTCAATTTTGACCGACTTGTTGCACCAAAAAATCAGAGTGAAGAGGAAAATCTGAGAGCAGGTGATTCATGCGTGTACAGAAGCACTGCTCTCAAACTGTAAGAACACGCCCTTGAATAACAGACAGGAAAACAACTAAGATTTGAACACTAGCCATCAAGATGATACTTCCAGCGATAAATCAATAATTAAAATTTCTAACGACCAATGACATGCAAAGGAAAGTAAAAGCCCCCACCAACCTCTGACACTTAAAAAGACCCCCTCTCCAAAATCCAACATGTTGGAGTGCGATCCTCCGCAGAAGTACGAAGCCGAATCTGAGAGTTGGACGTCAGAGATGTGTAAATGATTCTTCCCTTCCTCCCTCCGCACAGAGAAACGAGGATTCTCCTCCAACCAGTGGAAGACTTTAGACGGCTCATCATGTCTGTAAACACTAGACAGGAGCTCCGGCCTGAATCCTAAGGTCTGTCTGTACCAGGAGAAGTGCATCAACACCTGACTGTCGTAGGAGCAGTGTAGAGTCACGTTGTCCCCAACGGTGGCCGATACAACACCAGTGTCCTGCTCGACTGCAGCCGACTGGATCACGGCTGACAGGTGAACTGGGTGAAGAAAAGATAAAACGTTACATCAGCAGTAGACAGCATTCAGTTTTCAGCCTCACTCAGGACCACAGACGCAATTGATCTTGTATCCAGACACTTACATACAACACAGACCAAGGCAGGCAGGTGCATCGTCTCAAAGGTCTTGGGAAATGAACATTTTGTGCAAAAAGAGCAGACACCAGCGTAAAAATGAGGCTGCAGCTGATTGGCTGTTAAGAGGGTCAGTCTGCGTGACACATTAAACATCCGTCAGGACCACGGCAGGAAGTGAATCATTCCACTCTACCAAGTTGTGATTTACTTTCATTTGCTCCTTTTCAATTTAATACATGTGAAATATCTCCAGATGATGACAGGACAAAGGTCATGTATAGAATGGTTTGTATAGTGTTTATATATAAATAGTGATATCATAAAGAAGTCTTAAGTTGCTATCGTTGTCATTTGAGGCATCTCTGCTCCCTGGACTAAAGGCACGACCTAAAACTTAAATATGGGGAAAAAAATGATGATTATATGGCAGGAATGTTGTCATCCCGAAGTCACTATGAAGCCAAACAATGACGTCATGTTTTGTGTTAACGTTTTAACTTTTGCAAACAGTAACAGCTGAGTCACTGTTACTTTTTTTTCCATTACGAACTATTTGACTGATTCTCATAATATAACTCGTGATATAACAACTTTATTTTCATAAAGTTACGACTTTTTCTCTCATAAAATCTCACCTTTACTCTGTTGATACTACAACTATATTTTCATCAACCAATTCAAAAGTTACTCTTAAACTGACACATCACTATGAAAAGAGGATAATATATAATAAAGTCCTCTGCAACATGCATCAAATACATGATGACAGTACTGTGTATTGTCAGCCTGTTCCCCGCCTCTTTACACTGAGACCACTTGTCTTTGAAACACAGTTCAGTGACGAACATTACAGCAGTGCTGTCGCACCATGCGCACGACAATGAACTTCACCCTCCTGTCAGCTATACTCTGCATTCTAAGTAAGTACATCTGCTTTTTCTCAATAAAATTAATTTCTCCTTCATCCACTTTGTTATTAGGCCTACTCTTTTGCAGTATCTGTAGGACCTGGTGTTTAGACAAAACAGCGAGTAGCCTAAGACAGATAGAGAGACACTCCACAAATTGACTCGTGCTATGTAGCAAATTGACTCATGCTATGTACCCATACTGCTTTCTCCCCCAATGCATCAGGTAAAGAGACAATTAATACTTCGCACATCATCTGTCTCCAGAAAAAACTTAAAACAAATGGAAAAATGTCAGAATCTTGTTTGTTTCAGGTTGGATCCCTGTCTCACGATGCGAATTTCACGTTGTGGAGGTCCAGACCGGTGAAGAGGTCACGCTGCTGTGTACCAACTACACCAGTTCCCCCTCTTACATATCATGGTTCAGACTGGAAAACGGATCCAACACCAGCCTCATCTCCTCCCTGCTCTCCCTTGATACAGTTTCATCGTACTTCGATGGGTTTGAAGAAGAAAAGTTCAACATGACGTCCAACGTCAGTAACGTCTTTCTCCAAATCAAACAAGTGGATTTATCTGACTCTGGACTCTATATATGTGGCTATAACGTGGGCACCGACTCCAGAAAATCCCCAGCAGTTTACAGTGCTACGTATTTAATGGTTAAAGGTAAGATCGCTGCAGAGTTTTGTCTGTGTTTCGTTTTAGGGGAAATAGATTTTATGCCGTCTTGAAATAAGAGCTGGTCTGAACTAAATACACGACAGTTCCTGCAAAAAGAAGCCAAAGCGGCTTGATCGCCACCTAGTGGCTGGCTGCCCTATAAGTCTTAAAACTTTGACTCCTCCATGTTAGTGGTTTGGACATGGAGCAAACTAAAAAGTTAGAATACACATAAAATTGTATTTTCTTTTTTGTTTTATACGACGTTAGTAGTTGATAAGAAAAAGTATTACATGTTTAGATCTTAAGGAATGTAATCTTTGCTGAAATCTTTGTGATGGTGATAGCATTTGTCTGCACCATAGGTTTTGGAGACGGGACCAAGTTGGAGTTTGATGGTGAGTCTCACGTGATGAACAATGATCATTACTCCTTAGGTTAAAAGTGTGTGACGTCTCCTGTCCTCTGGCTCTCTGCAGATGAGGTGGACTGGCTGGTGGTTTTCTTGAGTGCGACCTCAGCAATCACCACCCTGCTGAGTGTTCTACTGGCTTTCTCAATATGCATGATGAGGGTTACAGGTAAATGCTACTATCTGTTCCTCATGGTCCCAGTGATCATTATATGACATTAAAAAGTAATTCTGTCTTTTCAGATCCCCATGCTCCATCCTCCAAAATAAATGCAAAGGTAAAGATGAGCAGTTGTTTTACTGTTCAAACACTTGTGCACATTGTCTGTCATGGTCAACAACATGACTGACTGTTTCTCATACACAGGACGAGCAGAATGAAGACGACCCCTGCTACATTGCTCACAGGGAGATACAGATGAACAGATCCAGAGGACAGAGGGATGATACCTGGAGTGAATGTGTGTACTTGAGTGTGAGGCAGTGGAGCTGGACACCTTCTGTATTTGTCTCTGTGTTTAATCACCACATGATGTCTTTACTGACATCAAAACAGTCCTGTAAAGTAGATTTTCACCTTCGTTTTATTTATCATCTAAATAAAACAAGTTTAATTTGTATTTGTGTGTGCACGACTCATTTCTACTGTGTCTGTGCATTCAAAGTAGTGCAGGTAACAGTGGACGACGTGCATCCTGCTGAAGCGTGAGCTTTCTCATGAAACCAAGCTTTCATTATTCACAGACCACAGCTATCTGTTGGAAACATGGTGACCACATGTCACATACAAGCAGTTCTTTATAATTTACTTGTGGCCAGAAGTGTTAACTCGACCTCACATTGCTTCAGTAAGGTTTGTGTGAGTAATTATCATTCTGTGTACAAACCTAAAATGTACATTTTATTACAGGCTTGTACACATTATGACATTAGACTGTATATAGAGTATTGTGATAAACATACATATATGTATATACCTTCACTTAATAGAACTTCTGAATAATAGAACCTTTTGTGTGATTTATATCGAGAGTCATCAGCTCCCCACAACAAATCCACAGGTGATACTTATGTCAATGATCCATTAATGGCAATTCAAACTTCCTATTACTGTTTTTTTTTTTAAATTCAGAGACCAATATCCTAATTCGTCTCTATGTTAGTTTTGGACCCAGGGTTACCGAGATAAAGACGACCTCCATTATGTTGCTTTGGATATTAACTTCCCCGACAGGTCAAGACGAAAGAGGGACAACAGACTGGCTGAATGTGTGTACTCAGCATAAAGCAGTGAAAGTGTGCAGTGCAGGAAACCAGAAATGATGTTGTCACACCTACAAGCTTTTTATACTAATACTGTCGTGTCCATAGTAAACCTGCCTGATTGGTATGGACTCATTTCTTGTCCTGTGTTAACGCCCCGATGCTACTTCAGATGTATTCCTTGTAATAGTGAGTCTACCTCAAACACTTCTACAATGTTATGTCACTTATTTAGCCTCCGTGTGGTCAAAAGACCGTCTGCTCTCTTTGATTGGCTTTCAAACAGGAAGTCTCTGCAGTGTCTTAACTACACCCCAGCAGACTAGTAAAGTAAGTAAGTAAAATTTATTTATAGAGCACATTTAAATACAGCATAACTGACCAAAGTGCTGTACAATGACAATAAAAGGCAAATAATACAATATAACAATACAAATTGACCATAAGTACTAAAAACCAATACAAAGTACAATAACATTCAATAACATTCAATAACAGGAGGCGAACAGTTAGGGGGAAAGGAAGGCCAGGGAGTAAAAGTGGGTTTTTAGCCTAGATTTGAAGGCAGACTAGTTCAATTTAACAGAAATTAAATTAATTGAAGTTGACAGAAAACTGAATCACCAATGCTCTCATCAAGCAGTGTTGCTGTTACCCTTATGTTAGAATTGTTGCCTCCACTAAGGAGGTTATGTTTTCATGCTGGTTGGCTGCTTGGGAGAAGGACAGGACATGGGCCAAGAAACAACCCATTCAATTGAGGTGCAGATCTGGACGAAAGGGGCTGATCCAGGATGTTTTCATAACTTCATAACTTCATAACTTCATTGCCCAAATTGAGTAGTAGTAAATTTTTATTTTTTTTTAATGATTTTATCGTTGACTTCAGACTTTTTGATACCATCTGGTCCCTGTTGTAACCTGAGGTCCACGGCAAAGTCCCTTGTAACCATTCCACCCCCCCACCCCCCCCCCCACCCCCTCTTTGTCAGATGGATCTCCATCGGAAGATCTCCTTATCCTCTTTAAAGATCCATTTTATAGATGTGCTGTCTTAGTCCTTGGGGTCTGTCTTCACCTCTAACTTTTATTAATATTTTTTAATCTAGCTATGATCTTACCTGCTGTTTGTAATTTATTCACTATTTATCTTAACCTGTAACCTTTATTTCCTTAAATTTGTGATATTATGTTTTCTTTTAAATGTTTCCTATTCTTTGCTCTTAATTCTTCACTTTTAACTGGTAAAGCACCTTGTAACTGGGATTTGAAAGATGTTATATGAATAATTGAATACGAATGTAGTAGTAGTAGTATTATCTACTCTAACTGCTTCAGATGTCTCTCACCATGTGATTCTTTTTAAAGAAAAAAAATTCAGATCAAAGGTAGTAGTGATCACGTGATCAGTGTTGCCTTGCTGGCCAATCAACACAAGTCTTTACTCTGAAGAGAGGAGAAAGTGTCGGGCTGTTTGTCATTCAACACGACGATTTCAACATGAAGACATCTCCGAAGTTCGTTCTCTACCTGACATGTTTCTTCTTGGGGAAAATGGGTGAGTTGTGTGTTTTTTAAATATTCAGTCAGTCCTGATGATGATTACGATTTTATTTCTGTCACATAACATTAACAGTTATTTTACTTTTCTCCTTTTTCTCTATAGTTCAGATGCATCATTTTATCGTTTCTCATCAAGACAGTGGATTTATATCAGCTGATGTTGGAGACAACTTGATTTTGCAGTGTTCATATGAGGGGGATGACAAAACCATTTATTGGTACAAACAAACACCAGGACGGAAACCTCAAATTATCTCAGTGATGTACAGAGCCACCAAAAGTCTTTCGTTAGTGAATGAATTCAAGGACAATAAACGCTTCACTGGGGAAACTAATGATGTTGTGAGTCACCTAAATATCTCAGATCTGCAGCTTTCAGACTCAGCTACTTACTACTGTTTAAAGAGTAATTTCTACGTTTTTGAGTTTACGGAGGGCGTCACTGTCAGTGTGAAAGGTTCAGGGTCTAACATCCAGGCTGTGGTGCATCAGTCTGACAGCATCCAGCCAGGAGGCTCTGTGACTCTCAGCTGTACAGTTCACACTAGAACCTGTGATGGAGAAAACAGTGTTTACTGGTTCAAGAACTCTGAAGAACCTCAGCCAGGACTCATTTACACCCAGGGAGACAGGAACGATCAGTGTGAGAGGAAACCCGACACACAGACACACACCTGTGTCTACAACTTGTCAATGGAGAGACTGAACCGTTCTCATGCTGGGACCTACTACTGTGCTGTCGCTGCATGTGGACACATTGTGTTTGGAGACGGGACCAAGCTGGAGTTTGATGGTGAGTCACTACCAGATTAATTCAATTAATGAATAGTGACATTTACATAGAATGCGACAGGACTTTGGTAAAATACTGTATAGCAATAAAATGACACATTAACCAGTTGTTCCTGTCTGAATCTCCCAACTGACGGTGACCCAATAGATCTTCACCACCAGTGGATGGTGGAGGTGTGCGCCACGACTGAATATCATTATTTATTGATGATTATTATTGTACCTTTTAATAGTGAAGATAGCGATGATCATAGTATTGATGATAATTTACTGTTATTATAAATAATAATTTATAAAGTATAAGTACAACTTCTTTTCAGAATTTTTTCTCCCAGATTACGTTATTTGTACTATAATTATTATTTTTAAATGGTCTGATTATTATTATTCTTAGATTATTAGTATTGTTATTATAATTATTAATAATACATGTTCTATAAATATAAAAAACACATACACTACTTTGTCATTCCGTTCTGTTAACTGTCCTGTATTCAATGTTCTTGTCCTCTTTGTTTTGTTCTGTCAATATCTTGTCTCTTGTCTTGCAAAGTTAAATGAACATTTCAAAAAAGAAGAGACAGAATTAGTAGAACTTCTTCTGTTGCAGATGAAGTGAACTGGCTGGGGTATTTCCTGAGTGGAGCTTTGGGATTCACCATCAGCCTTTTGCTGGCTGTGTTACTGTACCAGATAAACAAGAGAAGATGCTGGAGAATTTCAGGTAACCACTCATCTCTAGCTTGTGTTCACTCAATTTGGCTTTTTAGCTAAATTATAATAATAAGTTTAATTTCACAGAACCTTTCTAGATGAGGACGCCAAAGAAATTAATTAAAATATATGACAAATAAATATATGAATCAAGAATTAAAGTTAAACCAAGTGTTAAAAGTGGATTAGGAGACGCAAACACCACAATTGAACACTTACAACACAAGACTAGTTAAGAAGTAAAACCAGGTTAAGAGGTAAACGCACCAAACAGGACATATGTGAACACAAGAGTGACTAAGTCTTTGTCTTTGTTTCTCAACCAGAGTATTGTACACAACCATCATCTCCCTCCACAACAAATGCAGAGGTAAATACAATCTTTTTGAGTATGAAATTTACATTTGATAATAAATACCTTTTTTTATCAGGAGCCATCTTGATGTACTTATATGTTTTTTCTAGGGCAACCACCATGCAGATGAGCTCCATTACGCTGCAGTAAATGTGAACGTGGCCAGCAGATCAAGACGACAGAGGGACAACACAAACGATGAATGTGTGTACTCAAGTGTTAAACTGTAGAATTGTATTTTTTAGAACGGTCTATGTTTGAGATGATGGATTTCTCAGTCTGTCTTTGAAGGTGGAGCATGATTCTTGTCTGTAATGCTTGTTTATCCTTTTTCTAATTATAAATGTGGCTTTGTTTGTGATAAATGATAAAAAAAAAAAAAAAACTAATGATGCAATTACACTTTTATGTTTAGACAATGTGGGGGGGGGGGGCAATGTTTGGATAGTTGCTGTTGGTCTTTGATGGAATGACACTTTGATGGTGACATGGAAAACAATGATTAAACTTCATGTCATGAAAGTTGATTGAAGGATATTACTTATATAGCAGGGACCTAAATATCAGAATCAGAATCAGAATTCTTTTTATTGCCATGTATATTTGCACATACAGGAAATTGCTTTGGTGTGTTTACACCCTCACATTATGGAAACAAAACATGAGTCCAGATAATGTAAATGATTAAATTCTGTATGTTATAAGCTTCGGTTAAGGTCAGGGTAAAGGTTGTGTCGTTGCGTGTTCGTTTATCCCAAATATGAGAAGAGCCGAACTCGGTTTGGTTCAATCAAGTATTTATTTAGAAAGCAATGACAAGGTATGAAAAGTTTACAGCAAAGCAATGGGCATCCAACACACTACCCCGGAACTCTAGCAGCCCCGGGGAAATCTCGAGTTGCATCAAAACACATCAATCAGACAGCGTCTGTAATATTTTATAACAGTAGATAGAACCGGATTGGTCAATAATGAGGGAAGGTCTTCCTTGGCTCTTCCTCGATAGTGGAGGCCACAGCGCAGTAGAAGGCAGAGGACCAACCTCAGAGAGTAGGATGGCGCCGAGGAAGGCTGCTGTGTCTCACGCTCTCTCACAGCTTTGCTCTTTTTTTCTATCTTGTTATTATTTATTGTACTTTATTTTGTATCATGCACTCCGGTAAAGCGAGCCCTATCATCATATATGATAGAGAACAACTTCGGTCCATCGGTTTGACGGTAAAAAACACTTTTTCACCACCACCGACAACAAACAAATAAGACTACCCATGGCGCTGTTTACCTGCCGTACCTGGAACACGGAGACGACGAAGAAGGAAACGAGGGTCGTGGGCAGGCATCCTGGTCTGGCTGAGAAAACGTGAAAACCGGCCTCCTATACCAAGCATTCTTCTGCCTAATGTCCAGTCCCTGGACAACAAGCTGGACGAACTTCGTAGCAGGATGGCTTTTCAACGGGACATCAAATTTTGTAACGTGTTGGTTTTCACGGAGACTTGGCTCGACCCATCGATACCAGACTCCGCCATTGTTCACGAGGGGGTCTCCATTCACAGCCGGGACCGGACAACAAACTCAGGTAAGAGCAAGGGAGGGGGTGTCTGCTTCATGGTGAACAATCTGTGGTGCTCTGATGTGAGGATTATTTCTTCATGCTGTACTCCGGACCTGGAGCACCTCATGATCAGATGCCGACCTTATTACATCCCGAGGGAGTTTACATCGGTCATTATAACAGCGGTGTACATTCCGCCCAGCACTGACACTAACCAGGCACTGGACGAGCTGCATGCGGTGATCGACAGGACAGAGACATCACTGCCCGAGGCTGCGTTTATCGTGGCCGGGGATTTGAACAACGCCAAGATGAGGAATGTCCTGCCGAGATACTACCAGCACATAAGCTGTCCGACGCGAACACGCTGGATCATGTTTACACTCCCTTCCGGGGTGCGTATAAGGCCCTCCCCCGCCCCCCATTCGGCAAATCAGACCACGTTTCAGTCCTGCTGCTGCCTTCCTATAGGCAGAAACTCAAGCGTGACAGACCGGTGACTCGGACCATTCAGCGGTGGACCGATCAGTCAGACTCGGCTCTTCAGGACTGTTTCAGAATGACAGAGTGGTGCGTGTTCCAGGATGATGACATCAACACGGATGCGGTCATCTGCTACTTCAGCAAATGCATCGATGACGTCGTACCCAGGATTACTGTGCGAACATTTCCAAACCTGAAGCCCTGGATTAATGGTGACGTCCATGCTAAACTCAAAGCATGGACTGCTGCCTTCATCTCGGGGGATCTGGAGGAATACAAGAAATCCAGGTACGCGCTTCGGAGTGCCATTAGCAGTGCTAAGAGACTCTACAGGGACAAAGTGGAGTCCCATTACAAGGGCTCCAATACTAGGAACATGGACTGAGAACCATCCTAGACTACAGAGCCAAAACGAGCAGTGCTGATGTAGTGTCTGCATCTCTCCCAGAGGATCTGAACACTTTTTATGCACGCTTTGAGAGTAAAGGCCTCTGCATGCTTCTCCGAGTCCGTTGCGGAAGGACGGACGAAGCGGACGGACGCTTTTTGATTTATAGTTCTACGAGCCTTTTTGTTCCGAAAACAATTCACCGCCAGAACAGTAGTTTGCGCCACGGAAGTCGAGCTTAGAGAAGCCTACCTCATGAGGTATATAGAAGAAGTCCACGCTGGTTTATTTACATCCCCCCGGCTCCTCACGCACAGTGAACGATGACAACAGAAAAAGGATGTTGATGACGCGACAGTTTTGCTGAAATAAAGTGACACCCAGCAGGTCAAAATGCTTATGTTATCGTGTCTTAGCGCAGCGGTTCCCCGGTCTTGTTTCCAAACTGCGTTGCTAATTCAACAGCTGCAACAGCTTGAAGCTACAGGGAGGCAGCTAGCTTCCCCCCAGCTTCAACACACAGTCAGCGCAGACACCCGATACTAACTACTACCAAGTGTTTGCTTCTAACCTGACGGTGTATGAGAAACAGTGTCATGAGAGCCGTGGGATTAAGTCAGCGGGTTTTTGCGCTGTTCCCACCGCAGTTAGCATGGTGGCTAGCCCGCTATCCCTGTTATCAAAGTTCGTTATAACCGTATGTGACCGTACACACATGCTGTAAGTGCTCTAACCAGCCACCGTCAGCCGGACAACGCCGCTGGCTTAACACACTTGTCACATTAATCATAGAGTCTTAGTTGTGATTTAGGTTTATTGTGATTTAGGGAATGAAACAGGAAGTTACAGGTCCGGAAATGACGCCGGGCGGAAATGATGTTTTTAGCCATCAAGCCACTCGGCTGTGGAATAATCTACCACTTTCAGTTCGGGAGGCAGTCACCATCTTTTCGTTTAAAAGTAGGCTCAAAGGCTTCCTTTTTGATAAAGCTTATAGTTAGAGCTAATTAGTGCGCCAGAACGTTACTTGTTCTATTTTATGACACATGACACACGGAGCTTCTCTTTCCAGCTTCTCCTTCCTCTTCTCCATCCCTATCCCCCTTCTCCGGAATCCCTTTGCTTTATCACCCGCAGATCCAGGGCCTCTGTGGCCGCACCATGGATTGCGGTTTGTGGATCGTACACTGGGGGTCGCGGTGGTGGATCCATTGTGGCGGATTCTGAGTCATGTGGGCTGATCGTGGTGCTGGTGGCGGACCCTGTGTCGCGTTGGCATTGGGCACGGCCGGTGGACCAGGACCGCGGTGGTGGCTTGTGATGGGTCCTGGTGGGCGGCGGTGGACAGTGACTGAGGACTGGAGTGGCGTCTGGTCTGGATGGTGGATCGTGGTCTAGATGGTTGCTGAGCATTGACTGTGCTTGCAGCAGGACTGCTTGGCATGTCATGTTGGGGTTGTACTTCGGGATGTCTACCCTCATCAATGGTGCTAGAGACTTTGATTATTGATGATGTTTTCCTGCACGTGGCATCTATTGCACTTCTGTCCGTCCTGGGAGAGGGATCCCTCACATGTGGCTCTCTCTGAGGTTTCTACATATTTTTACCCTGTTAAAAGGGTTTTTAGTAGTTTTTCCTTACTCTTGCTGAGGGTTAAGGACAGAGGATGTCACACCCTGTTGAAGCCCTATGAGATGAATTGTAATTTGTGAATATGGGCTATACAAATAAAATTTGATTGATTGATTGATCGATAGTGGACCAATCACAGCCAAGTGCTATCCGTGGGCTGTCCGCCATTTCGACGTGTAGTTAGAAAAATGAGAGCTGCACGAAAAGCTCTGCGAGGAGCCACGGAGAGAGGCACGGAGAGGGCGTTCCACGTTGGAGAGGGCGGTCCTATCTGTCCGTGTTCGTCAAAACGGAGAAGCATACATTGGCCTTAACTCCCCGGCTGCGGAGATCGAGGAGGCCCAGGAGGACCGCTGCCCCCCTGTCATATCTAGGGCAGACGTGTGGAGATCTCTCAACCGGATCAACACGCGGAAGGCACCTGGACCTAATGGGATCCCCAGCCGAGCTCTCAAGGTGTGTGTAGATCAGCTGGCAGATGTGTTCACAGACATCTTCAACCTGTCACTGCTCCAGTCTGTTGTCCCTGCATGTTTTAAGAAGACCATCATTGTCCCTGTTCCCAAGAAAACTAAAATCCTCTGCCTGAACGACTACCGCCCAGTAGCACTCACTTCCATCATCATGAAGTGCTTTGAGCGGCTGGTCCAACCACTCCTCACCTCCTCCCTCCCTGACTCTCTGGACCCTCTTCAGTTCGCCTACAGGTCAAATAGGTCGACTGCAGATGCCATCTCCCTCACCCTCCACACTGCCCTCTCCCACCTGGACCAGAGGGACACATATGTGAGAATGCTGTTCATCGACTACAGTTCAGCATTCAACACCATCGTGCCCCTGCAGAGACCTTGGGGTCAACATCGCCCTCCGTGAGTGGATCCTGAACTTCCTGACGGGCAGACCACAGGCGATGCGGATCGGCAGCACCACATCCTCCACCCTGACTCTCAGCACCGGTGCCCCCCAGGGCTGCGTGCTCCGTTCTCTCCTGTACTCCCTGTTCACGCATGACTGTGTGGCCACCCACAGCTCCAACACCATCATCAATTTTGCTGATGACACCACTGTCATCAATGATGACCTGACCTGGACCCATCAGACAAACTCCATCAGGAAGATGGCCAGACAGCGGCTCTTCTTCCTCCGAAGGCTGCGGAAGCTCCACATGGACTCCAGGATGGCAGCTGCACCGCCCTGAACCGTAAGGCTCTACAGAGGGTGGTGAAGTCTGCCCAGCACATCACCAGGACAGCGCTACCATCCATAGAGGACCTCTACACCCAGCGGTGCAGGAAGAAGAGCAGCCGGTTTATTAAAGACCCCTTTCACCCCAGCCATAAACATTTTTGCCTGCTGCCGTCTGGCCGACGGTACCGCAGCATCTGGGCCCGCACCACCAGGCTCAGAGACAGTTTCATCCCCCAGGCCATAAGACTTTTAAACTCCTCTAAACTGCAATAATTCCACCAAACCAGCACCGTGACATATTTGCATATTGCACATAATTGCACTATTGTTGTTATTATTTTCTCTTCAGCTGTTTATATATATATTTTTATATATATACTTTATTTCTATTTAAAATTTTTATTTTGATATTCTATTTTATACTATTTCTTTTTTATTTTATAGGTTGTAATTACTTGAGCATTGCTAGAAGAGAGCCTGTGACTCAAGTATTTCACTGCCAGCGACTGCTTAATGTTATTGTTGTGCATTTGATAATAAAAAAATCTTGAATCTTGAAGCGGCCCTGAAGTTGGTCCTCTGCAGGTGAAATGAATAGCTGTGTGAGGGAGACCCCGGTAAAGAGATGCCTTCACACTGATCACCGTGTGTGTGAAGGATGCCGTTTTCTTGGGAAATGAAAATTTCGTGACAACAGAACAGACAACAGTGTAAAAATTAGGTTGCAGCTGATTGGCTGTTAAGAGGGTCAATCTGCGTGACACTTTAAACATCGGTCACGACCACGGCAGGAAGTGAATCATTCCACTCTACCAAGTTGTGATTTACTTTCATTTGCTCCATTTCAATTTAATAAATTAGCAATATCTCCAGATAAGGACTAGACAAAGGCCAAAGGTCATGTATAGAATGTTATGTGTAGTGTTAATATATAAATAGTTTATGATTTCATATGATAAGTGACATCATCAAGAAGTCTTAAGTTTATATCGTTATCATTTTAGGCATCTCTGCTTCCTGGACTAAAGGCACGACCTAAAACTTATATAGATGGAAAAATCATTTATGATCATATGGCAGGAATGTTGTCATCACAATGTAACTGTGAAGCCAGGAAATGACGTCATATTTTGTGTTAACGTTTAAAAAATTTTGCAACCAGTAACAGTTGAATCATATATATATGGGTAAAAAGGGGGCTGTTTTAAATGATCCTTGTGGTATTTTGACCAAAACATTTTACAGACATTTTATTAAGACCCCAAGGATCCATATCAACGGTGGTAAAATGGGCATAATATGTCCCCTTTAACACAACCTTACATTGCTTTAGTAAGGTTTGTGTGACTTACTATCATTGTGTGTACCAACCAAAAATGTTACCTGCTAAAGGGGCGGGGTCATTTGTAACAGGCATATACACATTAGACTGTATATAAAGTCCAGTCATAAACATACATATATGTATGTACATTCACTAAATATAACTTCTGAATAATAGAACCTTTTGTGTGATTTATATCGAGAGTCGTCAGCTCCCCGACAACAAATCCAGAGGTGACACTTATTTCAAACTTCCTATTACTGTTTAAATTTTCTATTCCAATATCCTAATTCGTCTTTATGGGGGTTTTGGACCCAAGCTTACCGAGATGCAGACGACCTCCATTATGTTGCTTTGAATATTAACTTCCCCAACAGGTCAAGACGACAGAGGGACAACAGGAACGCTGAATGTGTGACGAGACCGACCTGTGCACCTACGTAGGGCTGCTGATCTTAGCAGGTGTGTACAGGTCCCGGGGCGAGCCCGCCGCTAGCCTATGGGACACCAAGAGCGGACGGGCGATTTGCGCGAGACGAGTAACGGACAAATTTGCGGCCGCGCCGCGCCTCTACAACCCGGGGCCCTAAGTGACGTTGGACGAGCAACTGGTTCCGTTCAGAGGTTATTCGTTTTTTTTATGTGATTATGTTGCTATGTTACTATGTTATGTAGCTATAGCTAGATAGCGGCTGCTAGTCCTCGTCCTCATATCCTCTCCTCTCACCTCGTCTCCTCCTCTTCTTCTCCCAAGGCCATTGTCGTTTCCGACAGTACATGCCCAGCAAGTCGGCGATATACGGGATCAAGTCACGGGAGGCCTGCGATGCAAAATCTAGCTACGCTTGGAAGATCCAAGTCAACACCGGAAAGCCGAGTGGCAGACGCCCAGAAAGGAACCAGGGATTGTGGGTAGTGCTCGATGTCGCGGGGTCGTAACGTCACGTGCTACAATTACTTCACCTCCTACGAACTCGCGGGGAAGATCACCATGGTCGGCACAGTTCGGAAGAACAAGCCCGAGCTCCCGACCGGGCTGCTCGCGGTCAAAGGGAAGACCTTTCCTACATCCCATAGAAAAACAGGAACGTGGTGCTCGTGAGCACGCGGCACGGAAAGGTTGACGTCAGCGAATGCTAGGTTGGGAAACCAGTCATCATCCTGGACTACAACCTAGACAAGGTGATCGGAACGTACAGCAGGAGCATGATTGGTTGTAAAGGCTGTGAAATCCTCCGCCACCCGGGGAAGCTCTTGACCACGACGATGATGGCGACGCTCGCTCAGAGCGTCCGACCTTCTACTTAGCCCTAGTCGCCGCCGCAGCAGCCCCTCTTAGGGTAAGCGTAAGAGGTGTCAGATATGCCCCAGGAAAAAGGACTATAAAACTCACACCGTGTGCAGCAGTTGTAACAAATACATCTGCAAGGGCTGGTCACTTGTCTATTGCCCTACGTGTGCATGATAATATGTGGTGGGCTATATGGGGGCCAACAGCCAGGGGAAGCAAGGACAACACAAGGGTTAAAAATTTGAAATGATTTGAGGTTGTTAGTTGCCATATTTTCCACTCCCACTTTATATAGAAATACTTCTTGAATTAATAATTTCATACCAGATATGTGAAGATCTTCATTTACCTTCGGTGTCAACTGAGTCAACAGATTTAGCAGATCGTTTGCTCTCTTTTTCTGAGCACTTTCAAACAGGAAGTCTCTGCAGTGTCCTCACTACACCCCTGCAGACTACTTCAAGTGAACAGCAATGAAATGAACAGAAGTTGACAGAAAACTAAATCACCAATACTTTCATCAAGCAGTGTTGCTGTTACTCTTATGTAAAAATGTTGTTACCTCCATTAATTGTACTGTTGACTTCAGACTTTTTGATACCATGTTGATAAACTCAGGTCCACGGCAAAGGCCCTAATAACCATTCCACATTCCCAGCTGGAGCAGCAGAGGGAACCAGGTCTTTTCTGTTAGAGCCCCCCATCTTTGTTATACGGATCTCCATTGGAAGATCGTTCCAAACTCCTTATCCTCTTTAAAGATACAATTTAATAGATGTGCTCTCTTAGTCCTTGGGGTCTGACTTTACCTCTTACTTTTAAAGCTATGTTCTAATCTCTCGGCAATCTTTCCAAATGTTTTTTATTAATTTATGGTTGACTATATATACTATATATTATTTTACTCTACACTATTTTAATTGTTTTATGAATAACTGAATACAATTGTAGTAGTAGTAGTATTATGTACTCTAACTGCTTCAGATGTCTCTCACCCTGTGATTCTTTTTAAAGAACAAAGATTCACATCAAAGGTAGCAGTGATCATGTGATCAGTGTTGCCCTGCTGGCCAATCAACACAAGTCTTGACTCTGAAGAGAGGAGAAAGTGTCGGGCTGTTTGTCATTCAACACGACGATTTCAACATGAAGACATCTCCGAAGTTCATTCTCTCCCTGACATGTTTCTTCTTGGGGAAAATGGGTGAGTTGTGTGTTTTTCAAATATTCTGTCAGTCCTGATGCTGATTACCATTTCATTTCTGTCACATAACATTAACACTTATTTTTCTTTTCTCCTTTTTCTCTTCAGTTCAGATGCATCAATTTATCTTGTCTCTTCAAGACAGTGGATTCATATCAGCTGATGTTGGAGACAACTTGACTTTTCAGTGTTTATATGAGAGGGATGACATTAACATTTATTGGTACAAACAGACATTAGGACAGAAACCTCGAATTATCTCAATGACGTACAAATACTCGAAAGATTTTCCATTATTAAATGAATTCAAGGACAATCAACGTTTTACTGTGGAATCTAATGATCTTGTGAGTCACCTCAATATCTCAGATCTGCAGCTTTCAGACTCAGCTACTTACTACTGTTCAAAGAGTCGTTCATATGTGTTTGAGTTTACGGAGGGCGTCACTGTCAGTGTGAAAGGTTCAGGGTCTAACATCCAGCCTGTGGTGCATCAATCTGAGAGCATCCAGCCAGGAGGCTCTGTGACTCTCAGCTGTACAGTTCACACTGGGACCTGTGATGGAGAACACAGTCTTTACTGGGTCAAGAACTCTGAAGAACCTCAGCCAGGACTCATTTACACCCACGGAGACAGGAACCATGAGTGTGAGAGGAAACCCGACACACAGACAAACACATGTGTCTACAACTTGTCAATGGAGAGACTGAACCGTTCTCATGCTGGGACCTACTACTGTGCTGTCGCTGCATGTGGACACATTGTGTTTGGAGACGGGACCAAGCTGGAGTTTGATGGTGAGTCTCTTCCAGAGAGTGTCTCAATTAATGAATAGTGACAGTTACTTAGAAAGAGACGGGACCAAACATTTGGTAAAATACCGTATAGTAACAAAATGAAACATTAACCCAGTTGGTCCTGTCTGAATGTCCCCACTGACGGTGACCCAATATTGCTTCACCACCAGTGGACGGTGGATGTGTGCACCATGACTAAATATATATTTTGTATTGATGAATTGTATTGTAATTATTATTAGTTATGAAAGCAATGATCATAGAAATGATTGTAATTCATTGTTATTATAAATATTAATTTATTAAGTATTAGTTCAACTTCTTTTCTTTATTTTTTCTCCCAGATTATGTTATTATTACTATAATTTTTATTGTAATGGTGAGATTACTTTTAATAATAGGATTATTTTAAAAGTGTTCCGATTATTATTATTCTAAGATTATAAGTATATATCTTTTTTCTATAAATATAAAAAACACACACACTGCTTTGTCATTCCGTTCTGTTAACTGTCCTGTATTCACTGTTCTTGTCCTCTTTGTTTTGTTCTGTCAATGTCTTGTCTCTTGTCTTGCAAAATTAAATGAATATTTTAAAAAGAAGAGACAGAATTAGTAGAATTTCTCCTGCTGCAGATGAAGTGAACTGGCTGGGGTATTTCCTGAGTGGAGCTTTGGGATTCACCATCAGCCTTTTGCTGGCTGTGTTACTGTACAAGATAAATAAGAGGAGATGCTGGAGAAGTTCAGGTAACCACTCATCTCTAGCTTGTGTTCACTCAATTCTGCTTATTAGCTAAATAATGTCACATCGTTTTCTTTCACAGCACCATTCTAGATAAGGACACTTTAAAATAGATGATAAATAAAACCATGATTCATGAATTTGAGTAAAACCAAGTGTTAAAAGTGGATTAGGAGACGCAAACACCACAATTCAACACGTACAACACAAGACTAGTTAAGAAGTAAAACCAGGTTAAGAGGTAAACGCACCTAACAGGACATATGTGAACACAAGAGTGACTAAGTCTTTGTCTTTGTCTCACAACCAGAGTCTTGTACACAACCATCATTTCACTCCACAACAAATGCAGAGGTAAATACAATCTTTTTAAGAATGAAATTAACATTTGACAATAGATATATTTTTTTTATCAGGAGCCATCTTGATTTACTTGTATGTTGTTTCTAGGGCAACGAACATGCAGATGACCTCCATTACGCTGCAGTAAATGTGAACGTGGCCAGCAGATCAAGACGACAGAGGGACAACACAAACGATGAATGTGTGTACTCAAGTGTTAAACTGTAGAATTGTATTTTTTAGAACGGTCTATGTTTGAGATGATGGAATTCTCAGTCTGTCTTTGGAGGTGGAGCATGATGCTTGTCTGTAATGCTTGTTTATCCTTTTTCTAATTATAAATGTGGCTTTTTTTGTGATAAATGATTAAAAAAACTAAAAAACTCATGATGCAATTACACTTTTATGTTTAGAAAATGTGTGTGTGTGTGGGGGGGGGGGGTGCATGTTTAGATAGTTGCTGTTGGTCTTTGATGGAATGACACTTTGATGACGACATATGGAAAACAATGATTAAACTTCATTTAATGAAAGTTGATTGAAGTGTATTACTTATATAGCAGGGACCTAAATATGTTGACACCCTCACATTATGGAAACAAAACATGAGTCCAGATGATGTAAATGATTAAATTCTGTATGTTATAAGCTTCGGTTAAGGTCAGGGTAAAGGTTTTGTCGTTGCGAGTTAGTTTATCCCAAATATGAGAAGAGCCAAGCTCGGTTTGGTTCAATCAAGTATTTATTTAGAAAGCAATGAAAAGGTATGAAAAGTTTACAGCAAAGCAATGGGCATCCAACATACTATCCCGGAACTCTAGCAGCCCCGGGGAAGTCTCGAGTTGCATCAAAAAGCATCAAACAGACGGCGTCTGTAATATTTTATAACAGTAGATAGAACCGGATTGGTCAATATCGAGGGAAGATCTTCCTTGGCTCTTCCTCGATAGTACGCAGGTGTAGTCCCACGCCTCTTGGCACTGGATTCCAGGAAGTGAAAAGGATCAACTCCCAATCTCACGCCTCCTCTGATAGTTGCCAGGCAAAATGCTCACTTCTTGAAAGGCCTTGACACAGCTGATGCCATGTGGGCCAGTGGTGTTGTTGGAGTAAAGAATATTGTATTCAAGCTTCATTGGCTGTATGTTCTGTTGGTATAGACATTAGGATCCTCGAAACCAAAACAATGTCACTCCCAACCTGGGACATCTGCTTGAACTCTATGTGATGTCAAATTATTCCAAGGGAATTATGCTTTTAATATAAAAAGTTAGAAATGAGAACAAGTAAAAGATTCATTATTAACACTACGCAACAAATGTTATTTATAAATCATTTGTGTGAAGGCCATCATCTGACTCCAACTGTTCATGCCCCCCCCCCCCCCCCTCCATCTTTATTGCTCAGAGTTTCAGTTCTAATGCATCTTCACAGACACATTCACAGAGAAGCTGATATTAAAATCCCAACAGTTGGAGTTATAGACTAGTCACTGTAACGTCCTCTGAAGTCCTGGAGACATGTTGCAGAACACATCCAACACTTCAACAGTGCATTTTATATTTTTAAGAGTAGAAGTAGTCCTCTCTTCTATTTATTTTTTATTTCGATACAGATCTATGAACAGGACGGGAAGTATTTGGATTTGACGGCCCTTTGCTTTGTTGGTCGAGATTTTCCCATGTTTTCAGTTTTTGATTTTTTTCGGGCCTCCACACTCTCTCATATTGATTTAACACATGTTTATTTGGTTTTGTGAAAAAAAATTGTTTAATCGTGACTCTGGCGTGTCGTCTTCTTTAATATGTTCCCAAAAGGGACGACATCGAATTATACATCACTGACTCTATTGCTGCTGGTCTTATTCGTCTCTCTTCTTCACCGATGGGGGCGGGGTTCTTTTTTGTTGAGAAGAAAGACAAGTCTCTAAGCCCATGATTGACTACAGAGGCTTGAATGACATAAATGTGAAAAACAAATATCACCTTCCACTCATCGACTCTGCTTTTGGACCCTTCATCAAGCTACCGTCTTCTCTCAGATGGACCTTCGCAATGCCAACCACCTGGTGAGAATAAAGGAGGGGGATGAGTGGAAGACTGCTTTTAATTCTCCACCGGGGACCTTTTGAATACCTTGTAATGCCTTTTGGTTCAACTAAGGCACCTGCTGTTTGTCAGGTCCTGATTAATGATGTTCTGCAAGACATGCTGAACAGATTTGTGATTGTTTACCTTGATGACATTTTAATGTCCAGCATGTCAAATTTGTGTTACAAAGACTGTTAGAGAACAGACTCTACGCTAAAGCAGTAAAGTGTGAATATCATCTCTCCTCTGTAATATCTTGGTGGTTTTATAGTGGAGGGCTGGAGGGCTCCACTCAACCATTTGTGGTATGATCTGACCATAACAACTTGTCTTACCTCCGTTCCACTCACAGGCTCAACTCACGCCAGACAAGGTGGGCTCTGTTCCTGGGTCGGTTCCATTTCACCCTCACCTAGTGGCCAGGCTCCAGGAACATCAAGCCAGACGCCCTTTCACTTCAGTTTGCCCCTCCAGTTGAGGATTCTTCAAGGGAAACCATCCTGCCATCTTCCTGTGTGGTGGGAGGAGCTAGGTGGGAGATTGAGGGAGTGGCCAGGTGGCCTTGCTGCTCGCCTACGTTGAGTCTTCTGAGCAATGAGCTTTTTCAATGTGCTCAGAACTCCTGTCACCTTTGGGGTTCCACCAGCCAGCCTGCTTTCTGCCTCCACTGCCTGCACTTTGTTGCTACCTTTTTAGGAGCAATAAACACCTTTATTTATCTTCACCTGTATTTCAGTCTCTGCTTTGGGGTCCAAGGTAAATCAGGACATAGCAAATGTCCCCTCCTTTGTTTCCTATTTGTTTCACTGCTTGTCTCCTTTTGCCTGTGTATTATATTTACATATGTGCATATATTGTGTATAATTGAGTTTTTTAATTGGAATAAGTTGCATTGTTAAGCTTTATTTTCAAATTCCTGAAAAAAAAACTAAAACTGTAATATGTCCCTCATATTGATCATATCAACTTTTCTATATGCTGATTAGGTCGTGTCAGGGTTTCATGTGTAAGGTTTCGAGGTAGAACTGGGACCCAATAGCACAGCTGCAGACACAGTTCAGTTTTCAAAAAGAAGTGGTCTTTATTAACAGGCAGGGCTCGGTACACAGGGAGTCAAAATCATCAGACAAAGGTGTCTGAAACGTGAGGCAAAAACCAGGTCAAACAATCCAGGCAAAGGTGGTCGAGAAAACACGTGACGGGACAAGTCTTGGTGAGATCGCTGGAACGCTGCGTGCAATATGAATCGAACTGGCCCTGGACAAGGGGAAGACACAGACCTTATATACAGACAGACATCAGCTAAACTACAGACAGGTGAAACACATTAGGCAGGGGAAGCCAATATATGAGACACACAGGGGGGGTAGGAGTGAAGCTGCCTAGAGGAAACAGAGACAAGCGTGAGTATTAAAATAAAACAGGAGGTGACAGAGGACGTGCAACAGGAAATGGTGTATGTGTTTGTGTGTGTGTGTGTGTAACCATGACTCAATATTGGCAGGATGCAGAAAAAAGAGCAAATGGGCAAAGCAGGTATATGTGTGAATTAACAAAATAGAAGTAGACTTACTGTGTAAACATATGGAGCCAAATCCAGGCCAAAAGGATTGAAACTGAAAGTTCAAGTTGTGATCTTGAATTGTGAAAAATATAACGTTGCTTTTAAATGTTTTTCTGGGTTAAATATAATTTTGATTGACTTTTAACTTGTTACCTTGTAACTGTGCTTTGAAAGATGCTGTATGAATAATTGAATACAATTGTAGTAGTAGTAGTATTATGTACTCTAACTGCTTCAGATGTCTGTCACCCTGTGACGGTTTTTAAAGAAAAAAGATTCACATCAAAGGTAGCAGTGATCATGTGATCAGTGTTTCCTTGCTGGCCAATCAACACAAGTCTTTACTCTGAAGAGAGGAGAAAGTGTCGGGCTGTTTGTCATTCAACACGACGATTTCAACATGAAGACATCTCCGAAGTTCGTTCTCTACCTGACATGTTTCTTCTTGGGGGAAATGGGTGAGTTGTGTGTTTTTTAAATATTCAGTCAGTCCTGATGCTGATTACGATTTCATTTCTGTCACATAACATTAACTGTTATTTTGCTTTCCTCTTCAGTTCAGATGCATTATTTTATCTTGACTGATCAAGACAGTGGATTTATATCAGCTGATGTTGGAGACAACTTGACTTTGCAGTGTTTCTATGAGAGGGATGACAAAAGAATTTATTGGTACAAACAAACACCAGGACAGAAACCTCAAATTATCTCAATGACGTACAAATTCCCAAAAGATTGTACGTTATTCAATGAATTCAAGAACAATTCACGCTTCACTGTGGAAACTAATGATGTTGTGAGTCGCCTAAATATCTCAGATCTGCAGCTTTCAGACTCAGCTACTTACTACTGCTCAAAGGGAAATACTATATATAAGTTTGAGTGTATGCAGAGTGTCACTGTCAGTGTGAAAGGTTCAGGGTCTAACATCCAGGCTGTGGTGCATCAGTCTGAGAGCATCCAGCCAGGAGGCTCTGTGACTCTCAGCTGTACAGTTCACACTGGGACCTGTGATGGAGAACACAGTGTTTACTGGTTCAAGAGCTCTGAAGAACCTCAGCCAGGACTCATTTACATCCACGGAGACAGGAACCATCAGTGTGAGATGAAACCCGACAATCAGACACACGCCTGTGTCTACAACTTGTCAATGGAGAGACTGAACCGTTCTCATGCTGGGACCTACTACTGTGCTGTCGCTGCATGTGGACACATTGTGTTTGGAGACGGGACCAAGCTGGAGTTTGATGGTGAGTCTCACGTGATGAAAAGTGATTATTACTGCTTAGGTTAAAAGTGTGTGACGTCTCCTGTCCTCTGGCTCTCTGCAGGTGAGGTGGACTGGCTGGTGGTTTTCTTGAGTGCAACTTCAGCATTCACCACCCTGCTGAGTGTTCTAATGGCTTTCTCAATATGCATGATGAGGGTTACAGGTAAATGCTACTATCTGTTCCTCATGATCCCAGTGATCATTATATGACATTAAAAAGTCTTTCTGTCTTTTCAGATCCCCATGCTGCATCCTCCAAAATAAATGCAAAGGTAAAGATGAGCTGTTGTAATACTGTTCAAACACTTGTATACATTGTCTGTCATGGCCAACAACATGACTGACTGTTTCTCATGCACAGGATGAGCAGGATGAAGACGACCCCTGCTACATTGCTCACAGGGAGATACAGATGAACAGATCCAGAGGACAGAGGGATGATACCTGGAGTGAATGTGTGTACTTGAGTGTGAGGCATGAGAGCTGAACACCTTCTGTATTTGTCTCTGTGTTTAATCACAACAATATGTCCTTACTGATATCAGGACAGTCCTATGAATTAGATCTTTACCTCCATGTGAAACATGTGAAGCTTCAGCTTGTAATCATCTAAATAAAACAAGTTTAATCTGTATTTGTGTGTGCATGACTCATTTCTACTGTGTCTCTGCATTCAAAGTAGTGCAGGTAACAGTGGACGACGTGCATCCTGCTGAAGCGTGAGCTTTCTCATGAAGCCGAGCTTTCATTATTCTCAGACCACAGATATCTGTTGTAAACATGGTGATCACATGTCACAGACAAGCACCTTTTTATAATTTACTTGTGGCCAGAAGGGTTAACACAACCTAGTGTACCAACCAAATGTTATCTGTAATAGGGTGGGGTCATTTTATGCTATCTTCACCTTTCTGAAGTGAGGACGTTGGGGGCCGCAGGGATCTCAGTCACGCATATCTCAAAACCTCAATATAGGTGTGCAGTGCTAAAGCAACCACGAAAGTACAAAAACAGATCATGCTCAAAAGTCCCCTCTGATCTATAACTTCCTCGAACCAAATACAAAAAACGAAGGGCGCAGCCTTTAAACTGGCAACTTCTCTGTGTTTGGCTTTTGCTCTGACTCTCTGTGGTGGATAAGGTGAGAGCACTGTGACTGTGAGCAGGTTTCCGCTGGTGGGAAATGAAGTCCTGTCGCTCTAACACAGGAAGACTGAAGTGTTTAACAAAGAGAAGTCATCTTTACAAGAGGCAGCTCGTATGCTGTATGCAAGGAAGGGAAAAACACAAAAGCCCTAACAGAGCAAACTGAAAGATTTTGAAGTGACGTGTCTGTACTTTAATTGAGTATTTAATTCGAGTTTTTGCTTTAATTCTATGTAATTTCTTCTCCTCACAAATTTTCCGTTTTACTCTAATTTTGATGTATTGAGGGACACTACCTGTATTTGTTTTTGTTATTTTCTTCTAATCACTTCCTGTTTGGTAATTTGTCAATGTTTTTTTTCCATTTTAAGTAATCTGCTTGATCATGGATGCACAACAGCTTAATTGCAATTTCAATAGCCGACATGTACAGTCTGACAAAAATAACCAGTAAAGTAAATAATTCAAACTTATGACTCAATCACACAGGTGACAGAAAAACAGCAAATTCACAGTACTATTCACACTGACTGTAAAATTGGAGACACAATCCGCTTTATTATGGATGCACAACAGCTTCATTGCGTCATAAGCGAACAGCTCACCCTAAACACGCATGTTTAGGACCGGCACTGCACTAGTGTACGATATGTGCACATGAAAGGCCAAAGAGAATTCTACGTAGGTGGATAATTCAACTTTCTGTCACAAGGTGTAAGAGGCAACAACAGAAAAGTTCTCAGACCCTCTCGTTTGTTTGTGTCTCTGCGGTTTGAAACAGGATGTCCCCAGATCAGTAGCTTGAGGTTGATTGTTCACTGCACCGTGAGGGAGGGTTAACAATCTGTAATCCATTTAAAGGCAAATTCCACCAACTTTACAAAGCTGATCAAACGTCAGTTTTTTCTGCGTCATGTATATGCAGAATGTCTTCTCCACCCTGATGATGTCACCTGGGTTTTCTCAGGTTTGGTTTCTCCAGTGGGGTTTGAAGAAGTGATCAGCTCACATTGGTCGCTGTGAAGGGGCGTGGCGTCACGTGGCTGAAACAGAGAACAGGGACGACCACCGGAGGAGCCTCATGCACGATGAAGCTTGAAGCTTCTACTTGTGATCTGACTTCATGTTGGGAAGAAATATGTTTATAAAGTCTGAATTAAACTGTTTGTTCTCTCTTCTCAAGGAGATGTTGTTTTCACATAAAAAGTTGTGGTCACAGATTGAAATAAATAAATGAAAAATGTCTTAAACTTCTTTTTTTTTCTTCTTTCTTCCGTTGCTATATACACACTTGGACATGCCTGTATTTTTATATTTTATGTTAAAAAGCAATAAAAAGCTTAATCAAAAAGCATTTTTAAAACTAGCGTGAAAATATCTTCTACAGTTTTATTAAGGAGTGTGTGAAATGGCAAAACAAAAGAAGATGAATCTCACATTTCACATTTTGTCTTTGTGATATTTCTTACCTGTGACTGTGAAATGGATACCCCTCACCTAACCCTCCCCTTCCAAACATGAAAGAGAATCTGTGGTAGCTTCAGTTGTTATAAAAAACTCTCACATTGTTTAGTTTGTCCAGTCTGGGATACAGTAAAAACATGGAGGCCTCCCTAGAGAGGACCCACTCCTGATAGTATTTGAAGTATTTGAATATAAAAGGAACCATTCTAGGATAAAGAAAAGAACAATTAGTACAATTTAGATGAAACACACAAGTGAAAACATAAGTAGGATTCTTTTATATTCACTTTCTGCCAATAGATCCCTTTCCCCCAAATCTTACACACTGAATCTTTAAGTTGAAATAACCTGTTGAAGTCGGAGCTTTAAGGACGAACTGAGCCGTTTGTGAAGTAAACCAAGAGACACCCTGTGAGACAGAGCAAGAGAATCCCAGTTCTAATGATGGAGAGCCAAACCAAGGTTCTCATCTGTGACGTTTGGTCGTCTGGGATCAGCAGCTCGCCTCCGTTGCCAAACACTATCTCGCCAAAGGAGGCCACAGCGCAGTAGAAGGCAGAGGACCAACCTCAGAGGCCCTGAGGTTGGTCCTCTGCAGGTGAAATGAACAGCTGTGTGAGGGAGACCCCGGTACAGAGATGCGTTCACACTGATCACCGTGTGTGTGAAGGATGCCATTTTCTTGGGAAATTAACATTTTGTGACAAAAGAACAGACAACAGTGTAAAAATGAGGTTGCAGCTGATTGGCTGTTAAGAGGGTCAGTCTGCGTGACACTTTAAACATCCGTCAGGACCTCGGCAGGAAGTGAATTATTCCACTCTACCAAGTTGTGAATTACTTTCATTTGCTCAATTTCAATTTAATAAATTAGCAATATTTCCAGATAAGGACTAGACAAAGGCCAAAGGTCATGTATAGAATGGTATGTGTAGTGTTAATATATAAATAGTTTATGATTTCATATGATAAGTGACATCATCAAGAAGTCTTAAGTAGATATCGTTGTCATTTGAGGCATCTCTGCTTCCTGGACTAAAGGAACGACCTAAAACTTAAATAGATGGAAAAATCCTTTATGATCATATGGCAGGAATGTTGTCATCACAATGTCACTGTGAAGCCAGGAAATGAAGTCACATTTTAACTTTTGCAACCAGTAACAGTTGAGTCATATTTACAGTGGATATAAAAAGTCTACACACCCCTGTTAAAATGCAAGGTTTTTGTGATGTAAACAAATGAGACAAAGATAAATCCTGTCCGAACTTTTCCCACCTTTAATGTGACCTATAACGTGAACAATTCAGTTGAAAAACAAATTTAAATCTTTTAGGGGAAAAAATAAAAAATAGAAAACTTACAATAACCTTGTTGAAGAAGTGTGCACACCCTTAACCTAATACTTTGTTGAAGCACCTTTTGATTTTATTACAGCATTCAGTCTTTTGGGGTAGGAGTCTAATAGCATGGGACATCTTGACTTGTCAATATTTGCCCACTTTTCTTTGCAAAAGGGCTCCAAATCTTTCATATTGCGAGGGCATCTCCTCTGCACAGCCCTCTGCAGATCACCCCACAGATGTTCAATTGGAATCAGGTCTGGGGTCTGGCTGGGCCATTCCAAAACATGAATCTTCTTCTGGTGAAGCCATGTTTTTGTCGATTTGGATGTATGCTTTGGGTCGTTGTCGTGCTGATAGGTGAAATTCCTGTTCATCTTCAGCTTTCTAACGGTAGCCTGAAGGTTTTGTGCCAAAACTGACTTGTACTTTTTAACTGCAGTGTTGTTTTTGCGCCAAACATACCTTTTGGAATTATGGCCAAAGTTCAACCTTGGTTTCATCAGACCATAACACATTTTCCCACATGCTTTTTGGAGACTTCATGTATGATTTTAAAAAGTTTAGCCGGGCTTGGATGTTTTCTTGGTAAGAAAAGGCTTCTGTCTTGCCACCCTGCCCCATAGCACAAACACATGAAGAATAAGGAAGATGTTGTCACATGTAGTTCACAGCCAGTCCTTGCCAGAAATTCCTGCAGCTCCTTTAATATTGCTGTCGGCCTCTTGGAAGCCTCCCTGACCGGTTTTCTTGTTGTCTTTTCATAAATTTTTGAGGGATGTCCAGTTCTTGGTAATGTCACCGTTGTGCCATATTTTCTCCACTTGATGATGGCTGTCTTCACTGTGTATCATGGTATATCTAATGCCTGGGAAATAATTTTGTACCCTTCTCCTGACTGATACCTTTCAACAATGAGATCCCTCTGATGCTTAGGAAGCTCTCTGCAGATCATGGCTCTTGCTGTAAGTTGCAACTAAGAGAATGTCAGGAAAATCCTTCTTGAACAGCTGAACTTTATTTGGGATTAATCAGAGTCACTGTAAAAGATGGCAGGTGTGTACTCACTACTATTTAACATGAGTTTGAAGGTGATTGGTTAATTTTGAATACAGCCACATCCCCAGTTATAAGAGGGTGTGCACACTTATGCAACCACATTATTTTAGTTTCTTATTTTTAGTTTCCCCCCTAAAAGATTTCAGTTAGTTTTTTCAATCGAATTGTTCACGTGATAGGTCACATTAAAGGTGGTAAAAGTTCAGACAGGATTTATCTTTGTCTCATTTGTTAACATCACGAAAACCTTGCATTTTAACAGGGGTGTGTAGACTTTTTATATCCACTGTATATATTCTCAATCTTTCTTTCATTACGGACTACTTGACTGATTCTCATCAAATAAAGACTTTTTCTCACAATATAACAACTTTATTTTCATAAAGTTAAGACTTTTTACTCTCGACCATTTAAATGCAAGTTACTCTATAACTGACATCACCATGAAAACTGTTTGGCAAATGGAAATCTTCTTGAAAAACTGTGCAGGCATGAGAAAATAAAAGTGTCACTTTTAGAAAGTGGATAATATATAATAAGATCCTCTGTAACATGCATCAAATACATGATGACAGTCCTGTGTATTGTCAGCCTGTTCCCCGCCTCTTTACACTGAGACCACTTGTCTTTGAAACACAGTTCAGTGACGAACATTACAGCAGTGCTGTCGCACCATGCGCACGACAATGAACTTCACCCTGCTGTCAGCTATACTCTGTATCCTCAGTAAGTACATCTATTTTTTCTCACTATATCAACAGCCAACTTTTATGATTTTTAATGGTTTAGATCTATTTTGTTGACTTAGTTTAATTGTCCTTCATCCACTTTGTTATTAGGCCTCTATTACTCTTTTGCAGTATCTGTAGGACCTAGTGTTTAGACAAACAGCAGGTAGCCTAAGACAGATAGAGAGACATGCTATGTAGCCATCTTGACTTTGAAGGCTTATAAGACTGCTTTCTCCCCCGATGCATCAGTTAAAGAGACAATTAATACTTAATACTCCCGAAAAAACTTCACCCTGCAAGATTTTCCTTAAAACAACCTCTCTACCCAAATGGAAAAAATTTCAGAATCTTGTTTGTTTCAGGTTGGATCTCTGTCTCACGTTGTGAATTTCACGTTGTGGAGGTCCAGACCGGTGAAGAGGTCACGCTGCTGTGTACCAACTACACCATTTCCCCCTCTTACATATTATGGTTCAGACTGGAAAACGGATCCAACACCAGCCACATCTCCTCCATGCTCTCCCTTGATACAGTTGCATCGTACTTTGATGGGTTTGAAGAAGAAAAATTCAACATGACGTCCAACGTCAGTAACGTCTTTCTCCAAATCAAACAAGTGGATTTATCTGACTCTGGACTCTATATATGTGGCTATAAGGTGGGCACCGACTCCAGAAAATTCCCAGCAGTTTACAGTGTAACGTATTTAAAGGTTAAAGGTAAGATCGCTGCAGAGTTTTGTCTGTGTTTTGTTATATGGGAAATAGATTTTATGCCGTCTTGAAATAAAAGCTGCTCTGAACTATATACATGACAGTTCCTGCAAAAAGAAGCCAAAGCGGCTTGATCGCCACCTAGTATAGGTAACGAACTTTGACTCCTCCGTGTTAGTGGATGGGACATGGAGCAAACTAAAAAGTTAAAATACACATCAAATTATATTTTGTTTTATACAAAGTTAGTCATTGCTAAGTAAATTATTACATGTATAGATCTAAAGAAATGTAATCTCTGCTTTAGACTTTGTGATGGTGATGGCATTTTCTGCACCATAGATTGTATAAAAAGATGGACGACGTGACAGCACCATGAAAGTTAGTCCAAAGCGTCTCAGTAGCTACCTGGTGGCTGGATGCAACATAGTTCTTAAACCCTGCCGCCTCCATGACAGCAAATTGGACATGGACCAAAATAAAAGATGGTTTCTTTCATTTGAGGTAGTTGTTATCACACTGATGTATGCTTAAGTGTTTTATTATTTGTAATCTGATGCTATAAGAAAATGAGGTGAAAAGTAGAAGTGGAGCCGCGTCGTCCATCTTTATACAAAGTCTTTGGTCTCAACTAGGGATGAGCGAGTACAGCATTATCTGTATCTGTATCTGTATCTGTTAACCATATGAATTATCTGTATCCGTATCCGTACTCGGAGTGGGCGGGGCCTAACCCGGAAGTGGGTGTGATTTAACCCGGGAGTGTGTGTGTGTGTGTGTGTGTGTGAGTGTGTGTTTGAGTGAGTAAGAGAGAGACATAGAGAGAGAGGGGGAATGTGTGTGTGTGTGTGTAGCTTAATTTGTAATATTTTTTATACCACTACTACCTAGAATGTGTCAGACACTCAGTGCGTGAAGTAAAATAAAACTGGTTAGAGCCAACTGACGGTTTAAAAAAAAAAAAAACTTTTCCAACGACTGGCAGAGAGAGGGAGAGAGAGGGAGTGAGAGAGCGTAGCCAGACGCTAGAGAGTAGTCAGACACTTAATGCGTGAAGTAAAAAAAAAAAACTGTTTAAAAAAAATAAATAAAAAAATCTCCGACAGGCAGAGACGCAACGCGAGTCGCTTTCTACCAGCACCACGTCTGAACGAACCCACGTTTAACAGAACTCTACTGGTTAATAAGTAAGTACAAACTGAAATAAAAACAAACTTCAAGCTGAAGAAACCCTAAACGTTAACGGAAAAGACCCGCGAACCTGAGTGACTGAGAGAGACAGAGAGCTGTTCTGTGAGTGAGTGAGCAGAGCGGTGTGTGAAGGGGAGGAGCGCTGTGACGCTGTGTGAGGATTTTCATTCAGTCCGAGCACAGATATTGACTCGTATTACTCGTATAATACTCGTGCTCGGCAAAAGTGCTTTATCCGTACCGGATACTCGTTTCAGCCGAGTATCCGGCTCATCTCTAGTCTCAACGCTAAAAAATGTATCTTTCTTGTAGAAAAGTCTGATGAACAAGCAAATCGGACCATGGAGATCCTCATGGGCGGTCTGATTATCGTCCTCATTATAATCATCATCGCTCTGGTTCTTAAAATCTGGAAACTTCATACAGGTATTTATGCGTTTTTATTCCAACTTTGACAATACAACACTCCCCTACTCCTGACCTGATGTATTGTTTCTGTCATTTAGCACATAAAGAGGCACAGGATCCACAAGACAGTAAGGTAAAAAAATTATTATGATATCTGTGCCACAATTTTAAATCTTACTTATACTCAAGTCTTTATTTTCTCGTTTTGCATGTGTATCTTGGTGCAAAAGAAAAAAGGCAAAAGGCTGGAAACGATGTTGATGACTGTCCAGAGTTTTGTATTAGTCACGACCTCCGGCGATGTCTGGAGAATGGGGATCAGACT
The DNA here is from genome assembly GCF_947347685.1 of Pleuronectes platessa. Taxonomy (NCBI): domain Eukaryota; kingdom Metazoa; phylum Chordata; class Actinopteri; order Pleuronectiformes; family Pleuronectidae; genus Pleuronectes; species Pleuronectes platessa. The sequence continues at coordinate 11,505,075 of NC_070648.1, forward strand.
TCCTGCAGCGTTTGCTTTTCATACATGAACAAAACAGCAGGAGATTTTCCTATCATATTGTATATCAAGCAGTATTGTTGTAATCATAATCCACGATCAGCTGCCATCAAGAACACGATCCACCACCACTATCTTATATCAGTATCCCCCTTCACGATCACGATCCATCACCACGATCAGATGCCACCATGATCCACATTTTCAGTTAAATTAAAGTGTATTTCCACCATCACCTAGGTGGAAGTCTGCAGTCTGGTGAAACATTACTCGTTTGACAGGAAGCGACAGAACAGTCAAGGGTTAGGGTCAAAGGTTTGTCTGACTCTGACTAGTTCACTGCTACAGAGTCGTTTCAGAAACATATCAGCTGCTGCGTCAATCATGCTGACATTTGCTTCAGCCCCTCCATCACCCCAACATCCACCTGTAGGCTCCTATGAGGGTTATGAGTGTTTGTTCATCACTTCCATCATATTTATGTAATCATATCTGGGGGAGTGATTAAGTTGGAGCCTATAGACACCAAACAATGACCTGTTCTATTGCTGCAATAAATATTTGAAAGCGAGATGTCTGACAGAACTTTATTTAATTCCTTGCGTGGCTAAGACATTGCACATCTTCCACAACTACAGGAAGACTGGTCTTCAACTCGATGCACCATAACCACAAACAATGCCTTGGTGTTTCCATTCAGTGCCATCAATGGCCCCACCACAGCAGCGTTCTAATTCAGAGAGCTTAGTTTAACTTCTGATCTTATATTGGCTTAATTTACCACAGTCTCAACAGTTTAGGTTTTCACAGGATCGCCACATAGATTTAGTTTTCGATGGAAAGATTTAAAATAATGGAACCAACGTGCAGACTAGATTAAATACCAAATAGGATTCAGTTGAGTTTACAGTCACATGTATCGCCTAGAAACTGCTGCTGAAATGGTTCAGCTGTCTAAGGTTACAAACCACATCAGAACACTAAATGTTCCAACTTAAAAATACAATTACATTTTTTTAATCATAACTTAGATGTCAAGCATTAAAAATACTCGGTACTTCTCATAGTAATATACCATGCCATATATTTCCCTCTCGCCATCGTACGGATGGTTGGGCAGCCTGGGGGCATATGGCAGAGGCAACCTCTCCTTCTGTCTTTTCAGATCCCCCATGCTCAAACCTCCAAAATAAATGCAAAGATAAAGAAGAGCTGTTGTGTTACTCTTCAAACACTTGTGCACATTGTCTGTCATGGCCAACAACATGACTGACTGTTTCTCATGCACAGGATGAGCAGAAAGAAGACGACCCCTGCTACATTGCTCACAGGGAGATACAGATGAACAGATCCAGAGGACAGAGGGATGATACCTGGAGTGAATGTGTGTACTTGAGTGTGAGGCAGTAGAGCTGGACACCTTCTGTATTTGTCTCTGTGTTTAATCACCACATTATGTCTTTACTGACATCAGAACAGTCCTGTAAAGTAGATCTTTACCTCCGTGTGAAACATGTAAAGCTTCAGTTTGCTATCATCTAAATAAAACAAGTTAAATTTGTATTTGTGTGTGCACGACTCAATTTCTACTGTGTCTGTGCATTCAAAGTAGTGCAGGTAATAGTGGACGACGTGCATCCTGCTGAAGCGTGAGCTTACTTGAAGCCGACCTTTCATTATTCACAGACCACATTTATCTGTTGGAAACATCATGACCACATGTCACATACAAGCAGTTTTTTTTTTTTATTTACTTGTGGCCAGAAGTGTTAACACAACCTCACATTGCTTTAGTAAGGTTTGTGTGACTTACTATCATTGTGTGTACCAACCAAAATGTTACCTACTAAAGGGGCGGGGTCATTTGCTACAGGCTTATACACATTATGACATTAGACTGTATATAGAGTCTTGTCAGAAACATACATATACAGTGCCTTGCATAAGTATTCACCCCCCTTGGACTTTTTCCCATTATGTACTGTTACTAACTGGAATTCAGATAGACTTAAATAAACTTTTTCCCATTTGATCAACAAAACATGCATAGTACTTTGGAGGTGCAAAATACATTTTATTGTGACACAAACAATAATGAGAACTAAAAAGTTGACATCTGTTGGGTGCATAAGTATTCGGCCCCCTGTGTCAATACTTGGTAGAACCCCCTTTCGCTGCAATTACAGCTGCAAGTCTTTTGGGGTATGTCTCTACCAGCTTTGCACATCTAGAGATGGAAAGGTTTGTCCATTCTTCTTGGCAAAAAAGATGAAGCTCAGTCAGATTGGATGGAGACCGTCTGTGAACCGCAATCTTCAAGTCTTGCCATAGATTCTCTATTTGATTGAGGTCTGGGCTTTGACTGGGCCATTTTAAGACATTAACATTCTTTAATCCAAACCATTGCTTTGTAGCTCTGGCTGTATGTTTAGGGTCATTGTCCTGCTGGAAGATGAACCTCCGCCCCAGTCTCAAGTCTTTTGCAGACTGCATCAGATTTTCTTCAAGGATTTCCCTGTATTTGGCTCCATCCATCTTTCCCTCTATTCTGACCAGTTTCCCTGTACCTGCTGAAGAGAAGCATCCCCACAGCATGATGCTACCACCACCATGTTTCACTGTTGGGATGGTGTGCTCAGGGTGATGGGCAGTGTTGGGTTTTCGCCACACATAGCGTTTTGCATTGAGGCCAAAAAGTTCAATTTTGGTCTCATCTGACCAGAGCACCTTCTTCCACATGTTTGCTGTGTCTCCCACATGGCTTCTGGCAAACTCCAAACGGGATTTTTTATGGATCCCTTTCAACAATGGCTTTCTTCTTGCCACTCTTCCATAAAGGCCAGATTTGTGGAGTAGACGACTAATAGTTGTCCTGTGGACAGATTCTCCCACCTCAGCTGTGGATCTCTGCAACTCCTCCAGAGTAACCATGGGCCTCCTGGTTGCTTCTCTGATTCATTTTCTCCTTGTCCGACTCTTCAGTTTGGGTGGACGGCCTCCTCTTGGTAGGTTTGCGGTTGTGCCATATTCTTTCCATTTTCTTATGATGGATTTTATGGTGCTCAGAGAGATGTTCAAAGCTCTGGATATTTTTTTATAACCTAACCCTGCTTCATATTTCTCCACAACTTTATCCCTGACCTGTTTGGTGAGCTCCTTGGTCTTCATGATGCTGTTTGTTCAGTAATGATCTCCAACAAACTCTGAGTCCGTCACAGAACAGGTGTATATATACTGAGATTAAATTGCAGACAGGTGGACCCTATTTACTAATTATGTGACTTGCAAATGTGACTTGTGAATGCAATTGGTCGCACCAGATCTCTGTTAGGGGTTTCACAGTAAAGGGGGTGAATACATATGCACTCAACACTTTTCAGATTTTTATTTGTAAATAATTGTGAAATCCATGTAATATTTCCCCCCACTTCCAAATGATGCACTATTTTGTGTTGGTCCATTACATAAACTCACGATGAAATAAATTTTAATCTGTGGTTATACCATGACAAAATGTAGAAAAGTCCAAAGGGGGTGAATACTTATGCAAGGCACTGTATGTAGATACATTCACTAAATATAACTTCTGAATAATATATCCTTTTGTGTGATTTATATCGAGAGTCATCAGCTCCCCCAAAACAAATCCACAGGTGATACTTATCTCAATGATCCATTAATGGCCTTTCAAACTTCCTATTACTGTTTAAATGATCTTTTCAGACCAATATCCTAATTCGTCTCTATGTGTGTTTTGGACCTAGGGTTACCGAGATACAGACGACCTCTATTATGTTGCTTTGGATATTAACTTCCCTAACAGGTCAAGACAACAGATGGACAACAGAAAGGCTGAATGTGTGTACTCAGCATAAAGCAGTGAAAGTGTGCAGTGCAGGAAACCACAAATGATGTTGTCGCACCTACAAGCTTTTTATACTAATACTGTTGTGTCCATAGTAAACCTGCCTGTTTGGAATGGACTGTTTTCTTGTCCTGTGTTAACGCCCCAATGCTACTTCAGATGTATTCCTTGTAATTAGTGAGTCCTCCTCAAACACTTCTAGTGATTGACACATTTACTTTATTACTTCTGTTCTAACTAAGTCAATAGAATCACCTAACTTCCAGTGAGCATCTTGAATACGACTTTTGTTGTTGTCTTTTGTCACAAACTAGAATCTCAAGCAGCTGCAGCAGCTCTGAATATGGAGGTAAGTTTTAGTGTTGCACTACTTTAGTAGCTTTGAATTTCTACGACACACTTTTATGAATTTTTTTAGCTATAAACAAAATTGGATGAATGTTCTTTAATGAAATACATTAATGCTGGTTTCAATATCACATGTTACGTTTAGACACACGTCCTCATAATAAGGCAAATTACTCTTTTATTTTTAATTAGCAGGGTCATCAAGTTGCAAACAACCCACTGTCAGGTTCAGTTAGGCAAGTGGCCCCAGGATGCAGAGTTTAAACTAAAGGTGTCCTTTTGATGGCCAACAAACAAAAGAGAATCTCTAAAAGTCAAAAGAAAAAAAAGGTAACACAGAGGAAAACACTGGAAGTTTACGAGAAGAACAGACCAAGCAAGCACAGGAGATGAAGCATTTAGACAGGACAGGAGATTATGGCAGGCAGTAAGACAGATACTAGGACAGGGCATAACGACAAGCAAAAGGGATCACGACAAACATACAACAACAAACCGACAACAGGAAGCACAGAGACCTATATACACACAGGGAAGGCAGGGGCAATTGAACAAAGGTGGAACACATAAGGACTGGTGCAGGCAATCACAGAGACAGGAAGTGAGGAAAGAAAACACTCTAGGAGCAGGACCTACAAAATAAAACAGAAAACAGAACACAGGGAATGGGAAAACCAGGGACACAGAAGCAACAACACATACAAACATAAACACAAGGATATACATGAAACACAAGGAGGTACTAATGAACTGAAAACACACTTCAAAAAGAGGCGGAAACTAAACACTCAAAAGATAAAACCATGACACCCACATTATGCTGCTTTAATGGAGCACAGCTCCAGCAGAGCAAGAAGACAAATAGACGGTGACGGGAGTGAATGCGTGTACACCAGTGTTAAAGCAATAGAGCTGAACATCTTACACTTCCATACATGATGAATGTAAAGCTTCTCTATGCAAAACAAATTAAAGATATTAAATCATTGATTTTAAATCAATGATTTGATGTTGTCAGTTGCCATATTTTCCACTCCCACTAAATATAGAATATACTTCTTGAACTTAAGCCCAATTTCACACCTGACATGTGAGGATCTGTACTTAGCCTCCGTGTGGTCAAAAGACCGTCTGCTCTCTTTGATTGAGCACTTTCAATCAGGAAGTCTCTGCAGTGTCTTAACTACACCCCAGTAGACTACTTCAAGTGAACAGCAATGAAATTAACAGAAGTTGACAGAAAACTAAATCAGCAATGCTCTCATCAAGCAGTGTTGATGTTACTCTTATGTTAGAATTGTTACCTCCACTAAGGAGGTTATGTTTTCACCCCTGTCTTGGTTGGTTGGTTGCTTGGGAGAAGGACAGGACATGGGCCAAGAAACAACCCATTCAATTGAGGTGCAGATCTGGACAAAAGGGGCTGATCAAGGATTCTTTCATCACTTCTCTTCATTGCCTAAATTGTAGAGTAGTAGAACATTTTAGAATTTATTCTATGATTTTATTGATGACTTCTGACTTTTTTATACCATGTGGTCCCTGTTGTAACCTCAGGTCCACGGCAAAGTCCCTAATAACCACTCCACATTCCCGGCTTCAGTACCAAAGGGGACCAGGTCTTTTCTGTTAGAGCCCCCCCTCTTTGACAGACACATCTCCATCGGAAGATTGTTCCAAACACCTTATCCTCTTTAAAGATACATTTTGTAAATGTGCTGTCTTAGTCCTTTGGGTCTGACTTCACCTCTAACTTTTATTAATATATTTTAATCTCTGTCCGATCTTACCAACTGTTTGTTATCTATTCATGCTAGACTATGTATATTTTTCACAACTTTTTCTAATCTTTAACATTTTTATCCAGTGATACTGTGACTCTTTTCAAAGAAAAAAGATTAATATCAAAGGTAGCAGTGATCATGTGATCAGTGTTGCCTTGCTGGCCAATCAACACAAGTCTTTACTCTGAAGAGAGGAGAAAGTGTCGGGCTGTTTGTCATTCAACACGACGATTTCAACATGAAGACATCTCAGAAGTTCGTTCTCTACCTGACATGTTTCTTCTTGGGGAAAATGGGTGAGTTGTGTGTTTTTTAAATATTCAGTCAGTCCTGATGCTGATCACGATTTAATTTCTGTCACATAACATTAACAGTTATTTAGCTTTTCTCCTTTTTCTCCTCAGTTCAGATGCATCAATTTATCTTGTCTCATCAAGACAGTGGATTTATATCAGCTGAAGTTGGAGACAACTTGACTTTGCAATGTTTCTATGAGAAGGATGAAAAAAAAATGTATTGGTACAAACAGACATTAGGACAAAAACCTCGAATTATCTCAGTGACGTACAAATCCACTAAAAGTAGTCCGTTATTGAATGGATTCAAGGACTATCACCGCTTCACTGTGGAAAATATGGATAATGCGAGTCACCTAAATATCTCAGATCTGCAGCTTTCAGACTCAGCTACTTACTTCTGTTTACAGAGTCGTTCACATGTGCTTGAGTTTATGGAGGGCGTCACTGTCAGTGTGAAAGGTTCAGGGTCTAACATCCAGGCTGTGGTGCATCAGTCTGAGAGCATCCAGCCAGGAGGCTCTGTGACTCTCAGCTGTACAGTTCACACTGGGACCTGTGATGGAGAACACAGTGTTTACTGGTTCAAGAACTCTGAAGATCCTCAGCCAGGACTCATTTACACCCACGGAGACAGGAACCATCAGTGTGAGAGGAAACCAGACACACAGACACACACCTGTGTCTACAACTTGTCAATGGAGAGAGTGAACCGTTCTCATGCTGGGACCTACTACTGTGCTGTTGCTGCATGTGGACACATTGTGTTTGGAAACGGGACCAAGCTGGAGTTTGATGGTGAGTCTCTACCAGAGACTGTCTCAATTAATGAATAGTGACAGTTACCTAGAAAGAGACGGGACTTTGGTAAAATACTATATAGCAATAAATTGAAACAGTAACCCAGTTGGTCCTGTCTGAATGTCCCCACTGAGGGTGACCCAATAAGGCTTCACCACCAGTGGATGCTGGAGGTGTGCACCACGACTAAATCGATTTTTTTTATTGATGATTATTATTGTATTTGCTATTAGTGATGATAGCGTTGATCATAGTAATGACTATAATTTCATTATAAATGATAATTTATTACGTATTAGTACAACTTTTCTTCTTTATTTTTTCTCAAAGATAATATTATTACTATAATTATTATTATATCGGTGAGAATTTTGTATAATAAGATCATTTTAAAAGGGGTCTGATTATTATGAATGTAAGATTATTAGTATTTTTATTATAATTATTAAAAATATTTGTTCTTTTCATATAGAAAACAAACACACACACGCACACACACATAAACACACTGCTTTGTCATTCCGTTCTGTTAACTGTCCTGTATTCACTGTTCTTGTCCTCTTTGTTTTGTTTGTCAATGTCTTGTCTCTTGTGTTGCAAAGTAAATTGAACATTTCAAAAAAGACGAGACACAATTAGTAGAACTTCTTCTGTTGCAGATGAGGTGAACTGGCTGGTGTATTTCCTGAGTGGAGCTTTGGGATTAACCACCTGCCTTTTGCTGGCTGTGTTACTGTACAAGATAAACAGGAGAAGATGCTGGATATGTTCAGGTAACCACTCATCTCTAGCTTGTTAAAAGTGGATTAGGAGACGCAAACTCCTCAATTGAACACATACAACATAAGACTAGTTCAGAAGTAAACCCAGGTTAAGAGGTAAAGGCACCTAACAGGACATATGTGAACACAAGAGTGACTAAGTCTTTGTCTTTGTATGTGTTTTATAACCAGAGTCTAGTACACAACCATCATCTCCCTCCACAACAAATGCAGAGGTAAATACAATATTTTTAAGCGTGAAATTTACAATCGACAATAAAAGAAGTATTTATTATTATATTATTATATTTTTTATGACAAGCCATTTTGATGTACTTATATGTTGTTTCTAGGGCAACCAACATGCAGATGACCTCCATTACGCTGCAGTAAATGTGAACGTGGCCAGCAGATCAAGACGACAGAGGGACAACACAAACGATGGATGTGTGTACTCAAGTGTTAAACTCTAGAATTGTTTTGTCTGGAACGGTCTATGTTTGAGATGAGGGATTTCTCAGTCTGTCTTTAGAGGTGGAGCATGATTCTTGTCTGTATTGCTTTTTTATCCTTTTTCTTATTATAAATGTGGCCTTTTTTGTGATTAATGATAAAAAACAACTTGTGATGTAATTACACTTTTATGGTTAGACAATGTGTGTGTGGGGGGGGCAATGTTTGGACAGTTGCTGTTGGTCTTTGATTGAATGACACTTTGACGATGACATATGGAAAACAATGATTCAACCTCTTGTAATGAAAGTCGAATGAAAGGTATTACTCATATAGCAGGGACCTAAATATGTTGACACCCTCACATTATGGAAACAAAACATGAGTCCATATGATGTAAATCATTAAATGTCGTATGTTTTAAGCTTCGGTTTAGGTCAGGGTAAAGTTTGGAGTTAAAGACAAGACACTGTAACGTCCTCTGAAATCATGGAGACATGTGGCATAACACATCCAACACTTCAAAATTGAATTTTACATTTTAGGTAGAATTAGTTGTCCTCTCTTTTTGTTTTGTATTTTATTTAGATACTGATTCTATAGACACGAGGGAACGTATTTTGATTTGATGGCCCATTGCATGGTTGGTCCAGATCTTCCCATATTTTTTTTTTTTTTTTTTTTGTCAGGCCTCCACACTCTCTCATATTAATATTACATTTGTTTATACTTTGGTTATGTGAATAAATTCTTTGTTGAATCTAGCGTGTCGTCCTCTTTAATATGTTGCGGCAACTGGACTGACCCAAATTTTAATTTATGCTGGTGTGGCCATAACATTTGGATACTTAGGTCTCCCGCTTCATCCTCTTAAGTTTCTCACACACACACACACAGAGACACACACACATATATAGTCAATTGTTGTCTTGTGTTTGTCGTAGTCAACTATCATGCTTTGAACATTCTTCTTTACTTCCATGGCAGGAATATGTGTGAATAAAAAACTGAATGAGACTTACTGTGTAAACATATGGAGCCATATCCAGCCCAAAAGGTTTGATCATTTGAAAAGAAAGAAGTGAAAGTTTTGATTGCAGGAATTTTGATTTTTAAGGTGCAGAGCTCATTCAGAGTGTCTGTTACTGGTGAACATTTTTCTAATCCTTCCATCCAAATAAGACACATCTTGTTTGTGATTTTCTACGTGAGCACTAAAAATTAAGAAGCACACTTCATGAGTGTGTCTTGACAAAAACATCAGATACATTCAACAACTTTTAACATCAGCCCGTTCAGCCACAGCCTGTTTTTTGAAGTCTCATCTCTTGAGACGTCTCAGACTTTTTATTTAGGCCACCTCTCCCCACCTTTCCCCTTCATTGACACGTCAGACGATTCAGTAGTTTTTTAATGGTGATTGAAACAAATTGTACCTCAAGACCTTCAGAAGACATATGAGTCTCACACATACTGAAATGTATTGAGAGAAATAACGTCTCCATTTTTTCAATAAGTCTGAATCAAAGTCCCTCCTGAAAGCATATACAGTAGTATTTTCCAATTCTGCCTCACTCACTGTATCTCTGTACAAATCTTCTCGTGGACCAAAAATGTGGGTCGGGGAAGGGGGGGAGCACTGGTGACATGATCATGCAGGCTCCTCTCTGATTGGCCGACTCAGTAGTCTTGTATCTGAAAAGCAGAGAAGGTGTAGAGATCTTCTCCATTAAGCACAGTAACTGCAACAAAATGAACGATCTGACCTTTGCTCTGTGCGTGGCATGTCTGCTCTTGGGGAGAATGGGTAAGTTGTTTTTCTTTTTTAAGGGCACCAGTGAGGTCACGATTTAAACTTCCATTCTCTGCCATGCGTTACAATATACTCACTGTCCATTTTCTCCACAGCTGATGTGACACCATCTTCACGCTTTAAATCAGCTAAAGTTGGTGAAGACGTGACTTTGGACTGTTTCTATGACGATGATTCTACAGTGATGCTATACTGGTTCAAACAGATTCTGGGACAGAAACCAAAGCTCATGTCTAAGTTCTATAAGAACGTCAGCGATGATGAAAAGGACAAACTGACTGGTGAATTTAGGAATGATACACGCTTTAAACTGGAAATTACCACAGGTAAAAATCATTTGAAGATCTCAGACGTGCAAATTTCAGACTCAGCAACTTACTTCTGCATAACAGGCTTTTTATACACGTATGAGTTCAAGGAGAGCATCTCTCTCAGTGTGAAAGGTTCAGGGTCTAACATCCAGGCTGTGGTGCATCAGTCTGAGAGCATCCAGCCAGGAGGCTCTGTGACTCTCAGCTGTACAGTTCACACTGGGACCTGTGATGGAGAACACAGTGTTTACTGGTTCAAAAACTCTGAAGAACCTCAGCCAGGACTCATTTACACCCACGGAGACAGGAAGGATCAGTGTGAGAGGAAACCAGACACACAGACACACACCTGTGTCTACAACTTGTCGATGGAGAGACTGAACCGTTCTCATGCCGGGACCTACTACTGTGCTGTCGCTGCATGTGGACACATTGTGTTTGGAGACGGGACCAAAGTGGACTTTGAAGGTAACTAGAACTTCAGCCAAGATTGTCACAATTGTTAAATAGTGGTGGAAAGCTCAATAATGTCTCCTGATGTCTGGCTCTCTGCAGAGGTGGTGGACTATCTTCCCTTGGTGTATTTCCTGAGCGGAGCTCTGGCGTTCACCACAATCCTGGTTGTTTCTCTGGCTTACACAGCACAAAGAGCGTTCAAGACAAACTGCTGCCAGGGCTCAGGTGGGGTAATCCTCATTATCTGTTCCTCATGATCCCAGTGATCATTATATGACATTAAAATTCTTTCTGTCTTTTCAGATCCCCATGCTGCATCCTCCAAAATAAATGCAAAGGTAAAGATGAGCTGTTGTGTTACTCTTCAAACATTTGTGCACATTGTCTATCATGATCAAAAACATGACTGACTATTTCTCATGCACAGGATGAGCAGAATGAAGACGATCCCTGCTACATTGCTCACAGGGAGATACAGATGAACAGATCCAGAAGACAGAGGGATGATACCTGGAGTGAATGTGTGTACTTGAGTGTGAGGCAGTATAGCTGGACACCTTCTGTATTTGTCTCGTTGTTTAATCACCACATTATGTCTTTACTGACATCAGAACAGTCCTGTAAATTAGATCTTTACCTCCGTGTGAAACATGTAAAGCTTCAGCTTGTTATCATCTAAATAAAACAAGTTTAATTTGTATTTGTGTGTGCATGACTCATTTCTACTGTGTCTGTGCATTCAAAGTAGTGCAGGTAACAGTGGACGACGTGCATCCTGCTGAAGCGTGAGCTTTCTCATGAAGCCGAGCTTTCATTATTCACAGACCACACCTATCTGTTGGAAACATGGTGACCACATGTCACATACAAGCAGTTTTTTGTAATTTACTTGTGGCCAGAAGTGTTAACACAACCTAGTGTAGCTACCAAAAATGTTAACTACTAAAGGGGCGGAGTCATTTGATGCTATCTTCAACTTTCTGAAGTGAGGACATTGGGGGCCACAGGGATCTCAGAGATGCATATCTCAAAACCTCAATATAGGTGTGCAGTGCTAAAAGCTACCACAAAAAAATTAAATCAGATCCTGCTCAAAAGTCCCCTCTGATCTATATCTTCCTCTAACCGAATACATAAACATATGGTGCAGCCTTTAAACTGGCCACTTCTCAGTGTTTGGCTTTTGCTCTGACTCTCTGTGGTGGATAAGGTGAGAGCACTGTGACTGTGAGCAGGTTTCCGCTGGTGGAAAATGAAGTCCTGTCGCTCTAACACAGGAAGACTGAAGTGTTTAACAAAGATAAGTCATCTTTACAAGACGCAGTTCGCATGCTGTGTGCAACGAAGGGAAACACAAAAGCCCTAGCAGAGCAAACTTAAAGATTTTGCAGTGAAATGTAATAAACTGAGGTGGGAAGTACAAATACTTTGTGATTTGAGTTAAGATCTTTAGGTATCTGTACTTTAATTGACTATTTATTTAGACGTTTGCTTTAATTCACTATATGAAAATATATGAATTTTGTTCTCCTTACAAATTTTCAGGTTTACTCTCATTTTGATGTATTTGAGGGACACCACCTGTAGTTTTTTTGTTATTTTCTTCTAATCAATTCCTGTTTGGTAATTTGTCTTTGTTTTGTTTTTTTGTACAGCGTTTGTATAGGTTGCTGTAATGCTTTATACTGAGCTGAATAACAGAGCTTTTATTTTGAAAAGTTGTCTGAAGCTTGTAAAATAGCCATGATGTACAGTCTGAAAAAGTAACCAAAAAGTAAATACTTCAAACTTATATATCAATCACACAGGTGCACAACAGCTTCATTGCATCACAAGAGAACAGCTCACTCCAAACACGCATTTTTAGAACAGGTACTGCACTAGTGTACGATTTGTGCACATGAAAGGCCAGAGAGAATTCTACGTAGGTGGATAATTCAACTTTCTGTCACAAGGTGTAAGAGGCAACAAGAGAAAAGTTCTCAGACCCTCTCGTTTGTTTGTGTCTCTGCGGTTTGAAACAGGATGTCCCCAGATCAGTAGCTTGAGGTTGGTTTGTTCACTGCACCGTGAGGGAGGGTTAACAATCTGTAATTCATTTAAAGGCAAATTCCACCAACTTTACAAAGCTGATCAAACGTCAGCTTTTCTGCGTCATGTATATGCAGAATGTCTTATCCACCCTGATGATGTCACCTGGGTTCTCATGTTTGGTTTCTCAAGTGGGGTTTGAAGAAGTGAGCAGTTCACATTGGTCGCTGTGAAGCAGTGTGGCGTCACTCGTTGTTTTTTATTGCTTTTTTAAATTTATTTATTTGTCTTTGCAATATATACATGTGCATGCCTGTATTTTTATATTTCATGTTAAAAAGCAATAAAAAGCTTAAACAAGTGTGTGAAATGGCCAAAAAAAAGATGAATCTAACATTTCACATTTTGTCTTTGTGATATTTCTTAACTACGACTGTGAAATGGATACCCCTCACCTCACCCTCCCCTTTCCAAACATGAAAGAGAAACTGTGGTAGCTTCAGTTGTTAAAAAAACTCTAACAGTGTTTAGTTTGTCCAGTCTGGGCTACTGTAAAAACATGGCGGCCTCCGCAGAGAGGACCCACTCCTGATGGTATTCAAAGTATTTTAATATAAAGGACCAATTCTAGGATAAAGAAAAGAACAATTAGTACAATTTAGATGAAACACACAAGTGAAAACATCAGTAGGATTCTTTTATATTCACTTTCTGCCAATAGATCCCTTTCCCCCAAATCGTACACACTGAACCTTTAAGTTGAAATAACTTGTTGAAGTCGGAGCTTTAAGGACGAACTGAGCCGTTTGTGAAGTAAACCAAGAGACACACTGTGAGACAGAGCAAGAGAATCCCAGTTCTAATGATGGAGAGCCAAACCAAGGTTCTCATCTGTGCCGTTTGGTCGTCTGGGATCAGCAGCTTGCTTCCTTTGCCGAACACTATCTCGCCAAAGGAGACCACAGCGCAGTAGTAGGTCCCGGCGTCAGAGGCCCTGAAGTTGGTTCTCTGCAGGTGGTATGAACAGCTGTGTGAGGGAGACCCCGGTACAGAGATGTGTTCACACTGATCACCATGTGTTTGAATGATGTCGTTTTCTTGGGAAATGAACATTTTGTGACAAAAGAGCAGACAACAGTGTAAAAATGAGGTTGCAGCTGATTGGCTGTTAAGTGGGTCAGTCTGTGTGACACTTTAATCATCCGTCAGGACCTCGGCAGGAAGTGAATCATTCCACTCTACCAAGCTGTGATTTACTTTAATCTGCTCCAATTTAATAAATGTGAAATATCTCCAGATAAGGACTGGACAAAGGCCAAAGGTCATGTACAGAATGGTATGTGTAGTGTTAATATATAAATAGTTAATGATGTCATATGATAAGTGACATCATCATGAAGGCTTAGATGACACTATGAAGCCAGAAAATTACGTCATATTTTGTGGTGTAACGTTTTAACTTTTGCATCAGTAACAGTTGGGTTACATATATATATATTCTGAATATATTTTTTTCATGTTGTTTTTCTCACAATATAACAAATGTGGTGAAGCCGGCGAACTAGTTCTGGCAGGCAACTCGAGCTGCGCTGCGCCAATCATGTTACATACATCATGTGACATACCTCAGTCTCCACAACCATCTATAATACACACCCACTTTATCAGGAGATCTATTTAACCAGAGAGACATTTCCCATCAACCCCTCTTGCATGCACTACTGCTGCAGTATTGCCATCAGTTGCTTCAGCCCCTAAACCACCCCAGCATCCACCTGCAGGCTCCAACGGGGGGGTTACAAGAATTTGCTCATCACTCCCATCATTCCTGTGTAATCATATGGGGAGTGATTGAGTTTGAGCCTAGACGCCAAACACTAAATCTGTTGTAATAAATATATTACATTTTCGAACGTGAGTTGTCTGACTGAACTCTATTTTCATAAAGTTAAGTCTTTTTCTCTCCTAAAATCTCACTTTGACTCTCGACCATTTAAATGCAAGTTACTCTTAAACTGACATCACCATGAAAACTGTTTGGCAAATGGAAACCTTCTTGAAAAACAGTGCAGGCATGAGGAAATAAAGTGTCACTTTTAGAAAGTGGTTAATATATAATAAGATCCTGTGTAGCATGCATCAAATACATGATGACACTACTATGTATTGTCAGCCTGTTCCCCGCCTCTTTACACTGAGACCACTTGTCTTTGAAACACAGTTCAGTGACGAACATTACAGCAGTGCTGTCGCACCATGCGCACGACAATGAACTTCACCCTGCTGTCAGCAATACTCTGTATCCTCAGTAAGTTCATCTATTTTTTCTCAATATATCAACAGCCAACTTTTATGATTTTTAATGGTTTAGATCTATTTTGTTGACTTAGTTTAATTGTCCTTCATCCACTTTGTTATTAGGCCTCTATTACTCTTTTGCAGTATCTGTAAGACCTAGTGTTTAGACAAACAGCAGGTGGCCTAAGACAGATAGAGAGACACTCCACAAATTGACTAATGCCATGTAGCCATCTTGACTTTGAAGGTGTATAATACTCCTTTCTTCCCCGATGCATCAGGTAAAGAGACAATTAATACTTCTGACATCATCCATCTCCAGAAAAAACGTCAACCTGCAAGATTTCCCTTGCAACAACCTCTCTCCACCCAAACGGATAAATGTCTGAATCTTGTTTGTTTCAGGTTGGATCTCTGTCTCACGCTGTGAATTTCACGTTGTGGAGGTCCAGACCGGTGAAGAGGTCACGCTGCTGTGTACCAACTATGCCAATTCCCCCTCTTACATATCATGGTTCAGACTGGAAAACGGATCTAACACCAGCCACATCTCCTCCATGCTCTCCCATAACACAGTTGCATCGTACTTTGATGGGTTTGAAGAAGAAAAGTTCAACATGACGTCCAACGTCAGTAACGTCTTTCTCCAAATCAAACAAGTTGATTTATCTGACTCTGGACTCTATATATGTGGCTATAAGGTGGGCACAGACTCCAGCAAATTCCCAGGAGTTTACAGTGCTACGTATTTAAAGGTTAAAGGTAAGATCGCTGCAGAGTTTTGTCTGTGTTTTGTTTTAGGGATGGTATAGATTTTATGCCGTCTTGAAATAAGAGCTGGTCTGAACTAACTAAACTAAAACTAAAAAGAAGTCAAAGCGTCTTGATCGCCACCTGGTGGCTGGCTGCCATATAGGTTGTAAACTCAAGTTAAAATACACATCAAATTATATTTTCCTTTTTGTTTTATACAACTTTATTAGTTGATAAGAAAATTATTACATCATTAGTTCTAAAGAAATGTGATCTCTGCTGAAGACTTTGTGATGGTGATAGCATTTGTCTGCACCATAGCTTTTGGAGACGGGACCAAGCTGGAGTTTGATTGTGAGTCTCACGTGATGAATAGTGATCATTACTCCTTTGGTTAAAAGTGTGTGACGTCTCCTGTCCTCTGGCTCTCTGCAGATGAGGTGGACTGGCTGGTGGTTTTCTTGAGTGCGACCTCAGCAATCACCACCCTGCTGAGTGTTCTACTGGCTTTCTCAATATGCATGATGAGGGTTACAGGTAAATGCTACTATCTGTTCCTCATGATCCCAGTGATCATTATATGACATTAAAAAGTAATTCTGTCTTTTCAGATCCCCATGCTGCATCCTCCAAAATAAATGCAAAGGTAAAGATGAGCTGTTGTAATACTGTTCAAACACTTGTGCACATGTTCTGTAATGGCCAACAACATGACTGACTGTTTCTCATGTACAGGATGAGCAGGATGAAGATGACCCCTGCTACATTGCTCACAGGGAGATACAGATGAACAGATCCAGAGGACAGAGGGATGATACCTGGAGTGAATGTGTGTACTTGAGTGTGAGGAAGTAGAGCTGGACACCTTCTGTATCTGTCTCCGTGTTTAATCACCACATTATGTCTTTACTGACATCAGAACAGTCCTGTAAATTTGGATTTTTAGCTCCGTGTGAAACATGTAAAGCAATTCAATTCAATTTGTATTTGTGTGTGCATGACTCATTTCTACTGTGTCTGTGCATTCAAAGTAGTGCAGGTAACAGTGGACGACGTTCATCCTGCTGAAGCGTGAGCTTTCTCATGAAGCCGAGCTTTCATTATTCACAGACCACAGCTATCTGTTGGAAATATGGTGACCACATGTCACATACAAGCCGTTTTTTGTAATTTACTTGTGGCCAGAACCGTTAACACAACCTATTGTACCAGCCTAAATTGTTATCTACTAAAGGGGCGGAGTCATTTGATGCTATCTCTGAGAAGTATATCTCAAAACGTCAATGTAGGTGTGCAGTGCTTAAAGCTACCACGAAAACTAAACAAAAACAGATCATGGTCAAAAGTCCCCTCTGATCTATATCTTCCTCTAACCGAAGTATAAGTTGGCCACTTCTCAGTGTTTGTCTTTTGCTCTGACTGTCTGTGGTGGACAAGGTGAGAGGACTGTGACTGTGAGCAGGTTTCCGCTGGTGGAAAATGAAGTACTGTCTCTCTAACACAGGAAGACTGAAGTGCTAAGCAAAATATCTTTACAACAAATGATGTGTAGCTATCAGTGAATATCAAGCAAATAATACGTAACACGGCGTAAAAAGATGAAACAGACAAGAGAGGGAGATCAACCAGTCTGGATTTGTTCTATAAGTTTGCAAATAACCCAATTTATGTTACTGCTAATAATGTTTTTTTATACGACTGATTACTATTATATAGTATGACCCGCGACAGTACCTGTCTATTTTGTAGGTTTAATTCGGTTGTTGTAAGGCTATATAATGAACTGAATTAAAAAGCTTTTATTTTGAAAAGTTGACTTAAGCTGGTGTAATAGCCGACATGTACAGTCTGACAAAATAACCAGTAAAGTAAATAATTCAAACTTATGAATCAATCCCACAGGCGACAGTAATACAGCAAATTCCCATTATTACTATTCACACTGACTGTAAAATTGGAGACACAATCCGCTTTATCATGGATGCACAACAGCTTCATTGCATCACAAGCGAACAGCTCACTCTAAACACGCATGTTTAGAACAGGCATTGCACTAGTGTACGATATGTGCACATGAAAGGCCAAAGAGAATTCTACGTAGGTGGATAATTCAACTTTCTGTCACATGGTGTATGAGGCAACAGGAGAAAAGTTCTCAGACCCTCTCGTTTGTTTGTGTCTCTGCGGTTTGAAACAGGATGTCCCCAGATCAGTAGCTTGAGGTTGATTTGTTCACTGCACCGTGAGGGAGGGTTAACAATCTGTAATCCATTTAAAGTCAAATTCCAACAACTTTACAAGTCTAATCAAATGAAGCTTGAAGCTTCTACTTGTGATGTGACTTCATGTGATGTGACTTCATGTGGGGAAGAAATATGTTTATAAAGTCTGAATTAAACCGTTTGTTTTCTCTTCTCAAGGAGATGTTGCCTTCACTTAAAAAAAATGTCTTAAACGTCTGTGTTTTTTTTTCTTGTTAGCCACTTTGCCATATTGTATTCAATCTGAAAATGTTACAATTAAACAGCAATTGCACACACTTATTGAAGAGCCATGAATTATTGTGATATTTCTTAACTGTGATGGAATCTTTAAAGGTTCAGTGTGTAGAATTTAGTGACATCTACTGGTGAAGTCGCATGTTGCAGATAGATACCCCTAACCTCACCCTCCCCTTCCTAACATGAAAGAGAACCTGTGGTAGCTTCAGTTGTTCTAAAAACTCACAAAGTGTTTAGTTTGTCCAGTCTGGGCTACAGTAAAAACATGGTGGCCTCCGTAGAGAGGACCCACTCCTGATAGTATTCAAAGTATTTGAATATATAAAGGACCCATTCTAGGATAAAGAAAAGAACAATTTGTACAATTTAGATGAAACAAACAAATGAAAACATATTATTATTAGAGCTGTGAAAAATAACGCGTTAACGCGTTATGATTAAATTACAGGATTAATTCGTTGTTTTTTTTTTAACGCATTTAACGCATGCGCAGAAGGACCTTCCAATTCCGCCGCCTCTGCACTAGTCGCCGCTCTAATGCAGTCAGACGGCAGCTGCCATTCAAACAAACAAACAACATGGATAATTCTGATGAACCTGAGGACCTTCTGGACGGGAAGATCGTGTTCCAAAAAAACAAAGATCGAACATTCAGTAAAACCAAGGTGATATGCACACTCTGCGAGAAGACGTTATCGTTTCACCGTAGCAATACCCGCCTAACCACCGCAACGCGAAGCATGTGTTGGTCGGCGAGGGGCGTTCAAGTGGAATGCGCCAAACCAGACTCACTCGCCGGACACATTGTGCAAAAAAAGCGGTCAGCTTTACTGTCAGAGAATTTGAACAAGTTAGTTTGCTTCACCAACTGGCCAAAGACCGAGTAGCTAAGAGGGCCTTTAGAGGCATTAGATTGTATCATGGTGTGGTTAATGGTTGTGTGACAAAAAATATAAAAAATGTCAACCATCCTATGGCTAAGAAGCTCAAATAATTTCTGTTTAATTTAAAAAAAAAAAAGTTTTATTCAACCACACAATGGCTAAGGAGCCCGAATTCTGTTTAGGATGAAGATTATATTAATGTTCCATATGGAAAAGCAATGATAACTGCTGAAGAACTGCTGAGTTGCAGCACAAAAGAAAAGTTAAATGTCATAAATCTTGTTTTCACAAAAATATTCCGAAAAAATCGGTAATGTGATTAATCATGATTAATCCATAGAAACCTGTGATTAATTTGATTAAAAATTGTAATCATTTCACAGCCCTAATTATTATATTATTATCTATTTTATATTCACTTTCTGCCAATAGATCCCTTTCCCCCAAATCTTAAACTCTGAACATACAAGTTGGTTCTCATCTGTGCCGTTTGGTCGTCTGGGACCAGCAACTCGCTTCATTGCTTGCTTTTTTTTCATTACGGACTATTTGACGGATTCTCGTAAAATAAAGACATTTTTCTCACAATATAAGAACTTTATTTTCATAAAGTTAAAGGGGAAACATTATGCCCATTTTACCACAGTTGATATGGTTTCTTGTGGTCTTAATGAAATGTCTGTAACATTTTTTGGTCAAAATACCTCAAGGATCATTTAAAACAGCACCCTTTTTACCCTGTCTAAAACAGCCCTCCTCAGATTGACCTGTTTTGAGTGCCCAGCCCCCCCCCCCCCTCTCACCGCCCCGCCCCAGACACACACACACACACGCACACACATCCAGTTTCACGTCTTAAATTGCCTTAGCATAAGTAAGGTTGTTAAAATCATTTAAGTCACTGTCCTACACATATATTTCTGTATCTGTTTGTTGTGTTTCTTCATTGAAGCTACAATTTTCAAACTACTAAACCTTCTGATAAAGATGAACATTATTTAAATACATGCATTAGATATGTGTGTATACAGTATATAATTATAGTGATAATTAAGTTAAGTTATACCTGCTGTTTCAACCGGGGCGACACACACAGAAGCAAAGACTCGGGTTAGCCTCTGAGTACATTGTTTTCTAGTTATAGCCGTGCTTCTACCGGGGCGACACACCCAAGCTACGACTCCGAGAGCATTGTTCCTCCACTCCGGACCCGAAATGAGATCTCTCCCCCCTGCTCCCAGTTCGATGCTTCTCGTCCGAGGTTCCACATGCAATACTGCTGTAAAAACGTGCACAAGCAGCCATTCCAGAAAGTGCTTTAACTTTAAACACAAACTAACACCAAGCTAGCGTTAGCTCACTGCTGCTAACCGTAGATGGACACACACAGGCTGGAGATTTGTCACAGATCGATAATGATCAAGGATGAAAATGAGACATACCCTGCAGACGTGGGGAACCCTGAGCCGATGAGACGTGTCCGGCTGTCAGGTGTGTGAAGTCAGCGGGAGCATCGCCAGCCTCGCAGTGAGCCGCCCGGGGACAGCCGGGGTCCAACCCGCCACCGAGCAGCCGTCTGCCCGCTGCCGACGCCGGCCGGCAAGCCGGGCACTGATTGCTATGAGGCTAACGCCACCTAGCTTACATGTCACCGTCAATTACCGAAACAAAACAACAGCTTTTCTAGTTGAAGACACTCACTGCGACACAAGACACTCACTGTCAACGCTCCAATGTCCGTGGGGAGATCAGACAGGCGGCTGCTGCTAACCGTAAACAAACACCGACAGGTCCACCAGAAGCGAGCCGCTGACATGGAGCCACAGACCGACATCACCTAACGAGCCCGAGCTGAGGAGGGGGCTTTGGCTTGTGATTTACCCCGACCGCAGGCTCTGCTTCATGGCCAGATCTCCGCTGCTTCCCGGTTGGGCTGCCACATGCAATACTGATGTAAAAACATGCACAAGAAGCCATTCCAGAAAGTGCTGCAACTTTAAAAACACACTAATAGCAAGCTAGCGTCAGCTCCCTGCTTCTAACCGTAAACAAACACCGACACTTCCCCCAGAAGTGAGCCGCTGACATGACATGGAGCCAGTAGCCCGCGGACATCACCCAGCGAGCCCGAGCTGAGGAGGGGGCTGTGGCTCTAACTTACCCCGACCGCAGGCTCTGTTTCCTCCGCCTCTCACCCTGCTCCCCGGCTGGTTAGCGTCCCCCCTCGGCTAACTCCCCAGCTAACACCCGCCGCCTCGAGTTGAGGAGGGTGCTCTGGCTCGTAATTTACCCTGGTCTCCTCCTCCGCCAGATCTCCGCCTCCGGGGGGGGGGGGGGCTATGCCATGTAGACCGACTGTGAAGTCAATTCTGGTCATATTCCCATTCAACGCACTCTATCGTATAGTTTCTGACATAGGAGTTTTTTTCCAGAGTTTTTGGGACGGTAGACACGCCAGATACCCAAATTAACGTGTAGAAGCACTACAAAAGTGGAATTTTCATAATATGTCCCTTTTAAGACTTTTTCTCTCCTAAAATCTCACCTTGACTCTCGACCATTTAAGTGCAAGTTACTCTTAAACTGACACATCACCATGAAAACTGTTTGGCAAATGGATACCTTCTTGAAAAACTGTGCAGGCATGTGGAAATAAAAGTTCACATTTAGAAAGTGGATAATATATAATAAGATCCTCTGTGACATGCATCAAATACATGATGACAGTACTGTGTTATTGTCAGCCTGTTCCCCGCCTCTTTACACTGAGACCACTTGTCTTTGAAACACAGTTCAGTCACGAACATTACAGCAGTGCTGTCGCACCATGCGCACGACAATGAACTTCACCCTCCTGTCAGCTATACTCTGTATCCTCAGTAAGTACATCTATTTTTTCTCAATATATCAACAGCCAATTTTAATGATTTTTAATGGTTTAGATCTATTTTGTTAAAGTAAAGTAAATTGACTCATGCTATGTAGCCATCTTGACCTGATACATATATATCCTTTGCAACAACCTCTCTACCCAAACGGAGAAATATCTAAATTTTGTTTGTTTCAGGTTGGATCTCTGTCTCACGTTGTGAATTTCACGCTGTGGAGGTCCAGACCGGTGAAGAGGTCACGCTGCTGTGCACCAACTACACCAGTTCCCCCTCTGACATATCATGGTTCAGACTGAAAAACGGATCTAACACCAGCCCCATCTCCTCCATGCTCTCCCTTGAGAGAGGTGCATCGTACTTCGATGGGTTTGAAGAAGAAAAGTTCAACATAACGTCCAACGTCAGTAACGTCTTTCTCCAAATCAAACAAGTGGATTTATCTGACTCTGGACTCTATATATGTGGCTATAACATGGGCAGAGACTACAGAAAATCCCCAGCAGTTTACAGTGCAACATATTTAAAGGTTAAAGGTAAGATCGCTGCAGAGTTTTGTCTGTGTTTTGTTATAGGGGAAATAGATTTTATGCCGGCTTGTTTGTTTTAGACAACGTTAGCAGGTAATAATACAATTATTACATGTTTATATTTAAAGAAATGTAATCTCTGCTGAAGCCTTTATGATGGTGATAGCATTTGTCTGCACCATAGACTTTATAAAAAGATGGACGACATGAGAGCACCACAAAAGTTAGGCCAAAGTGTCACTGTCGCTACCTGGTGGCTGGCTGCAACATAGTTCATAAACCCTGCCCCCTCATTGTTAGCAAATTGGACATGGACCAAAATAAGATAGACGGTTTCTGTCATTTGAGGTAGTTGTTATCACACTGATGTATGCTCAAGTGTTTTGTTATTTGTTATCTGATGCTTTAAAGACGAGGTGAAAAGTAGAAGTGGAGCCGCGTCGTCCATCTTTACACAAAGTCTTTGGTCTCAGCACTCAAAAATGTATCTTTGTTTAGAAAAGTCTGATGAACAAGCAAATCTTACCATGGTGATCCTCATGGGCGGTCTGATTATAGTCCTCATTATAATCATCATCGCTCTGGTTCTTAAAATCTGGAAACTTCATACAGGTATTTATGTGTTTTTTATTCCAACTTTGCCATTACAAAGCTCCCTGACTCCTGACCAGATGTATTGTTTCTGTCATTTAGCACATAAAGAGGCACAGGATCTACAAGACAGTAAGGTAATCAAAGTTGAACCATAGATTAACATGGATCCAAGTCTTTCAGTCATCAAGTAGTGGTTTCATGTAATGCCACACAGACAACTCAGGGGGATATAAGTCATTGAATACTTCCTTTTACAGAATGTGGGCTCTGATGACCTGAACTACGCAGGACTGAGTTTCCTTCCAAGAGCAGAGCGGAGCAGAAGGCCTGCTAGAGAGAGAGAGCCGGAGCCTAATGTTGTCTACGCCACCACCAAGCACTCAAGAAACCAGCTCAGAGCTCAGAGAGGAACTGAGGCGTCGCCTTCAGTCTGCTTTTGAGCTTTTGTGCCATTTGTGGATGGGAGCAGTTGACATCACTGTGACAAGATGTGAAATGTAATTGTGATATCTGTGCCACAGAAAATCTTACTTAAACTCAAGTCTTTATTTTCTCGTTGTGCATGTGTATCTTGGTGCAAAAGAAAAAAGGCAAAAGGCTGGAAAAGATGTTGATGACTGTCCAGAGTTTTGTATTAGTCACGACCTCCGGCGATGTCTGGAGAATGGGGATCAGACTTCCTGCAGCGTTTGCCTTTCATACATGAACAAAACAGCAGGAGATTTTCCTATCATATTGTATATCAAGCAGTATTGTTGTAATCATAATCCACGATCAGCTGCCATCAAGAACACGATCCACCACCACTATCTAATATCAGTATCCCCCTTCACGATCACGATCCATCACCACGATCAGATGCCACCATGATCCACATTTTCAGTTAAATTAAAGTGTATTTCCACCATCACCTAGGTGGAAGTCTGCAGTCTGGTGAAACATTACTCGTTTGACAGGGAGCGACAGAGCAGTCAAGGGTTAGGGTCAAAGGTTTGTCTGACTCTGACTAGTTCACTGCTGCAGAGTCGTTTCAGAAACATATCAGCTGCTGCGTCAATATTGCTGCCATTTGCTTCAGCCCCTCCATCAACCCAGCATCCACCTGTAGGCTCCTATGAGGGTTATGAGTGTTTGTTCATCACTTCCATCATATTTATGTAATCATATCTGGGGGAGTGATTAAGTTGGAGCCTATAGACACCAAACAATGACCTGTTCTATTGCTGCAATAAATATTTGAAAGCGAGATGTCTGACAGAACTTTATTTAATTACTTGCGTGTCTAAGACATTGCACATCTTCCACAACTACAGGAAGACTGGTCTTCAACTCGATGCACCATAACCACAAACAATGCCTTGGTGTTTCCATTCAGTGACATCAAGGGCCCCACCACATCAGCGTTCTAATTCAGTGAGCTTAGCTTAACTTCTGATCTTATATTGGCTTAATTTACAACACGAGTCTCAACAGTTTAGGTTTTCACAGGATCGCCACATAGATGCAGACTAGATTAAATACCAAATAGGATTCAGTTGAGTTTATAGTCACATGTATCGCCTAGAAACTGCTGCTGAAATGGTTCAGCTGTCTAAGGTTACAAACCACATCAGAACACTAAATGTTCAAACTTAAAATACAATAAAAAAATTTGAATCCTAACTTACATGTCAAGCATTAAAAATACTCGGTACTTCTCATAGTAATATACCATGCCATATATTTCCCTCTCGCCATCGTACAGATGGCTGGGCAGCCTGGGGGCATATGGCAGAGGCAACCTCTCCTTCTGTATTTTCAGATCCCCCATGCTCAAACCTCCAAAATAAATGCAAAGGTAAAGAAGAGCTGTTGTGTTACTGTTCAAACACTTGTGCACATTGTCTGTCATGGCCAACAACATGACTGACTGTTTCTCATGCACAGGATGAGCAGAATGAAGACGACCCCTGCTACATTGCTCACAGGGAGATACAGATGAACAGATCCAGAAGACAGAGGGATGATACCTGGAGTGAATGTGTGTACTTGAGTGTGAGGCAGTAGAGCTGGACACCTTCTGTATTGTTCTCTGTGTTTACATCACCACATTCTGACTTTACTGACATAAGAACAGTCTTTTACTTCCGTGTGAAACATTTAAAGCTTCAGTTTGTTATCATCTAAATAAAACAAGTTAAATTTGTATTTGTGTGTGCATGACTCATTTCTACTGTGTCTGTGCATTCAAAGTAGTGCAGGTAACAGTGGACGACGTGCATCCTGCTGAAGCGTGAGCTTACTTGAAGCCGAGCTTTCATTATTCACAGACCACAGCTATCTGTTGGAAACATGGTGACCACATGTCACATACAAGCAGTTTTTTTTTTATTTATTTACTTGTGGCCAGTAGTGTTAACACCACCTTAAATTGCTTTAGTAAGGTTTGTATGACTTATTATCATTGTGTGTACCAACCAAAATGTTACCTACCAAAGGGGCGGGGTCATTTGCTACAGGCTTATACATATTGACATTAGACTGTATATAAAGTCTGGTCATAAACATACAGATATGTATATATATATATTCACTAAATATAACCTTTTGTGTGATTTATATCGAGAGTCATCAGCTCCCCCAAAACAAATCCACAGGTGATACTTATCTCAATGATCCATTAATGGCCTTTCAAACTTCCTATTACTGTTTAAATGATCTTTTCAGACCAATATCCTAATTCGTCTCTGTGTGTTTTGGACCTAGGGTTACCGAGATACAGACGACCTCTATTATGTTGCTTTGAATATTAACTTCCCTAACAGGTCAAGACGATAGATGGACAACAGAAAGGCTGAATGTGTGTACTCATCATAAAGCAGTGAAAGTGTGCAGTGCAGGAAACCACAAATGATGTTGCACCTACAAGCTTTTTATACTAATACTGTTGTGTCCATAGTAAACCTGCCTGTTTGGAATGGACTGTTTTCTTGTCCTGTGTTAACGCCCCGATGCTACTTCAGATGTATTCCTTGTAATTAGTGAGTCCTCCTCAAACACTTCTAGTGATTGACACATTTACTTTATTACTTCTGTTCTAACTAAGTCAATAGAATCACCTCACTTCCAGTGAGCATCTTGAATACGACTTTTGTTGTTGTCTCATGTCACAAACTAGAATCTCAAGCAGCTGCAGCAGCTCTGAATATGGAGGTAAGTGATAGTGTTGCACTACTTTAGTAGCTTTGAATTTCTACGACACACTTGAAATGTTTTAGCTATAAACTAAATTGGATGAATGTTCTTTAATGAAATACATTAATGCTGGTTTCAATATCACATGTTACGTTTAGACACACGTCCTCCTAATAAGGCAAATTACTCTTTTATTTTTAATTAGCAGGGTCATCAAGTTGCAAACAACCCACTGTCAGGTTTGGTTAGGCAAGTGGCCCCAGGATGCAGAGTTTAAACTAAAGGTGTCCTTTTGATGGCCAACAAACAAAAGAGAATCTCTAAAAGTCAAAAGAAAAAAAAGCTAACACAGAGGAAAACACTGGAAGTTTACGAGAAGAACAGACCAAGCAAGCACAGGAGATGAAGCATATAGACAGGACAGGAGATTACGGCAGGCAGTAAGACAGATACTAGGACAGGGCATAACGACAAGCAAAAGGGATCACGACAAACATAAAACAATAAACCGCCGCAGGAAGCACAGAGACCTATATACACACAGGGAAGGCAGCGGCAATTGAACACAGGTGGAACACATGAGGACTGGTGCAGTAAAATCACAGAGACAGGAAGTGAAGAAAGAAAACACTCTAGGAGCAGGGCCTACAAAATAAAACAGAAAACAGAACACAGGGAGTGGAAAAAACAGGGACACAGAAGCAACAACACATACAAACATAAACACAAGGATATACATGAAACACAAGGAGGTACTAATGAACTGAAAACACTCTTCAAAAAGAGGCGGAAACTAAACACTCAAAAGATAAAACCATGACATCCACATTATGCTGCTTTAATGGAGCACAGCTCCAGCAGAGCAAGAAGACAAACAGACGGTGACGGGAGTGAATGCGTGTACACCAGTGTTAAAGCAGTAGAGCTGAACATCTTACACTTCCATACATGATGAATGTAAAGCTTCTCTATGCAAAAAAAAATAAAAATAAAAATTAAATCATTGATTTTAAATCAATGATTTGATGTTGTCAGTTGCCATATTTTCCACTCCCACTAAATATAGAATATACTTCTTGAACTTAAGCCCAATTTCCTCCCTGACATGTGAGGATCTGTATTTAGCCTCCGTGTGGTCAAAAGACCTTCTGCTCTCTTTGTCTGAGCACTTTCAATCAGGAAGTCTCTGCAGTGTCTTCACTACAACCCAGTAGACCACTTTAAGTGAAAAGCAATGAAATTAACAGAAGAGCAGAACAGAAGAGTAACATCAAGCAGTGTTGATGTTACTCTTATGTTAGAATTGTTACCTCCACTAAGGAGGTTATGTTTTCACCCCTGTCTTGGTTGGTTGGTTGCTTGAGAGAAGGACAGGACATGGGCCAAGAAACAACCCATCAAATTGAGATGCAGATCTGGACAAAAGGGGCTGATCCAGGATTCTTTCATCACTTCTCTTCATTGCCTAAATTGTAGAGTAGTAGAACATTTTAGAATTTATTCTATTATTTTATTGATGACTTCTGACTTTTTGATACCATGTGGTCCCTGTTGTAACCTCAGGTCCACGGCAAAGGCCCTAATAACCACTCCACATTCCCGGCTTCAGTACCAAAGGGGACCAGGTCTTTTCTGTTAGAGCCCCCCCTCTTTGTCAGACAGATCTCCATCGGAAGATTTTTCAAAACTCCTTATCCTCTTTAAAGATACATTTTATAGATGTGCTGTCTTAGTCCTTCGGGTCTGACTTCAACTCTTACTTTTATTAATATATTTTAATCTCTTTCCGATCTTACCTACTGTTTGTTATTTATTCATGCTAGACTATGTATTTTTTTCACAACTTTTTCTAATCTTTAACATTTTTATCCAGTGATACTGTGACTCTTTTCAAAGAAAAAAGATTAATATCAAAGGTGGCAGTGATCATGTGATCAGTGTTGCCCTGCTGGCCAATCAACACAAGTCTTTACTCTGAAGAGAGGAGAAAGTGTCGGGCTGTTTGTCATTCAACACAACGATTTCAACATGAATACATCTCCGAAGTTCGTTCTCTACCTGACATGTTTCTTCTTGGGGAAAATGGGTGAGTTGTGTGTTTTTTAAATATTCAGTCAGTCCTGATGCTGATCACGATTTAATTTCTGTCACATAACATTAACAGTTATTTAGCTTTTCTCCTTTTTCTCCTCAGTTCAGATGCATCAATTTATCTTGTCTCAAGTCAGTGGATTTATATCAGCTGATGTTGGAGACAACTTGACTTTGCAATGTTTCTATGAGAGGGATGAAAAGAAAATGTATTGGTACAAACAAACACCAGGACAAAAACCTCGAATTATCTCAGTGACGTACAAATCCACTAAAAGTAGTCCGTTATTGAATGAATTCAAGGACAATCACCGCTTCACTATGGAAATTATGGATAATGCGAGTCACCTAAATATCTCAGATCTGCAGCTTTCCGACTCAGCTACTTACTACTGTATAAAGAGTAATTTCTACGTGTTTGAGTTTACGGAGGGCGTCACTGTCAGTGTGAAAGGTTCAGGGTCTAACATCCAGGCTGTGGTGCATCAGTCTGAGAGCATCCAGCCAGGAGGCTCTGTGACTCTCAGCTGTACAGTTCACACTGGGACCTGTGATGGAGAACACAGTGTTTACTGGGTCAAGAACTCTGAAGAACCTCAGCCTGGACTCATTTACACCCATGGAGACAGGAACCATCAGTGCGAGAGGAAACCTGACACACAGACACACACCTGTGTCTACAACTTGTCAATGGAGAGACTGAACCGTTCTCATGCTGGGACCTACTACTGTGCTGTCGCTGCATGTGGACACATTGTGTTTGGAGACGGGACCAAAGTGGACTTTGAAGGTAACTAGAACTTCAGCCAAGATTGTCACAATTGTTAAATAGTGGTGGAAAGCTCAGTAATGTCTCCTGATGTCTGGGTCTCTGCAGAGGTGGTGGACTATCTTCCCTTGGTGTATTTCCTGAGCGGAGCTTTGGCGTTCACCACAATCCTGGTTGTTTCTCTGGCTTACACAGCACAAAGAGCGTTCAAGACAAACTGCTGCCAGGGCTCAGGTGGGGTGATCCTCATTATCTGTTCCTCATGATCCCAGTGATCATTATATGACATTAAAAAGTCTTTCTGTCTTTTCAGATCCCCATGCTGCATCCTCCAAAATTAATGCAAAGGTAAAGATGAGCTGTTGTGTTACTCTTCAAACACTTGTGCACATTTTCTATCATGGCCAACAACATGACTGACTGTTTCTCATGCACAGGATGAGCAGAATGAAGATGACCCCTGCTACATTGCTCACAGGGAGATACAGATGAACAGATCCAGAGGACAGAGGGATGATACCTGGAGTGAATGTGTGTACTTGAGTGTGAGGCAGTAGAGCTGGACAGCTTCTGTATATGTCTCTGTGTTTAATCACCACATTATGTCTTTACTGACATCAGAACAGTCCTGTAAATTAGATCTTTACCTCCGTGTGAAACATGTAAAGCTTCAGCTTGGTATCATCTAAATAAAACAAGTTTAATTTTATTTGTGTGTGCACGACTCAATTTCTACTGTGTCTCTGCATTCAAAGTAGTGCAGGTAACAGTGGACGACGTGCATCCTGCTGAAGCGTGAGCTTTCTCATGAAGCCGAGCTTTCATTATTCACAGACCACAGCTATCTGTTGGAAACATGGTGACCACATGTCACATACAAGCAGTTTTTTGTAATTTACTTGTGGCCAGAAGTGTTAACACAACCTAGTGTACCAACCAAAAATGTTAACTACTAAAGGGGCAGGGTCATTTGATGCTATCTTCAACTTTCTGAAGTGAGGACGTTGGGGGCCTCAGGGATCTCAGAGATGCATATCTCAAAACCTCAATATAGGTGTGCAGTGCTTAAAGCTACCACGAAAAAAATGTATCAGATCCTGCTCAAAAGTCCCCTCTGATCTATATCTTCCTCTAACCGAATACATAAACAGATGGTGCAGCCTTTAAACTGGCCACTTCTCAGTGTTTGGCTTTTGCTCTGACTCTCTGTGGTGGATAAGGTGAGAGCACTGTGACTGTTCGCATGCTGTGTGCAACGAAGGGAAACACAAAAGCCCTAACAGATCAAACTGAAAGATTTTGCTGTGAAATGTAATAATCAGAGGTGGGAAGTACAAATACTTTGTGATTGGAGTTAAGATTTTTTAGGTGTTTGTACATTAATTGACTATTTATTTAGACGTTTGCTTTAATTCACTATATGAAAATATATGAATTTTGTTCTCCTTACAAATTTTCAGGTTTACTTTCATTTTGATGTATTTGAGGGACACCACCTGTAGTTTTTTTGTTATTTTCTTCTAATCAATTCCTGTTTGGTAATGTGTCTTTGTTTTGTTTTTTTTGTACAGCGTTTGTTTAGGTTGCTGTAATGCTTTATACTGAGCTGAATTACAGAGCTTTTATTTTGAAAAGTTGTCTGAAGCTTGTAAAATAGCCAAGATGTACAGTCTGAAAAAAAAAAAAAAAGTAAATACTTCAATCACACAGGTGAACAGTAATATATCAAATTCATACTAAAAATCACACTGGTGCAAAAAACACAATCTGCATCATCACGGATGCACAACAGCTTCATTGCATCACAAGCGAACAGCTCACTCCAAACACGCATGTTTAGAACAGGCACTGCACTAGTGTACGATATGTGCACATGAAAGGCCAAAGAGAATTCTACGTAGGTGGATAATTCAACTTTCTGTCACAAGGTGTAAGAGGCAACAAGAGAAAAGTTCTCAGACCCTCTCGTTTGTTTGTGTCTCTGCGGTTTGAAACAGGATGTCCCCAGAACAGTAGCTTGAGGTTGGTTTGTTCACTGCACCGTGAGGGAGGGTTAACAATCTGTAATTCATTTAAAGGCAAATTCCACCAACTTTACAAAGCTGATCAAACGTCAGCTTTTCTGCGTCATGTATATGCAGAATGTCTTATCCACCCTGATGATGTCACCTGGGTTCTCATGTTTGGTTTCTCAAGTGGGGTTTGAAG
Source organism: Pleuronectes platessa (assembly GCF_947347685.1). Classification (NCBI taxonomy): domain Eukaryota; kingdom Metazoa; phylum Chordata; class Actinopteri; order Pleuronectiformes; family Pleuronectidae; genus Pleuronectes; species Pleuronectes platessa. The sequence goes on from NC_070648.1 coordinate 11,536,681, forward strand.
AAGTGAGCAGTTCACATTGGTGGCTGTGAAGCAGTGTGGCGTCACTCGTTGTTTTTTATTGCTTTTTTAAATTTATTTATTTGTCTTTGCAATATATACATGTGCATGCCTGTATTTTTATATTTCATGTTAAAAAGCAATAAAAAGCTTAAACAAGTGTGTGAAATGGCCAAAAAAAAGATGAATCTAACATTTCACATTTTGTCTTTGTGATATTTCTTAACTGCGACTGTGAAATGGATACCCCTCACCTCACCCTCCCCTTTCCAAACATGAAAGAGAAACTGTGGTAGCTTCAGTTGTTAAAAAAACTCTAACAGTGTTTAGTTTGTCCAGTCTGGGCTACTGTAAAAACATGGCGGCCTCCGCAGAGAGGACCCACTCCTGATGGTATTCAAAGTATTTTAATATTAAGGACCAATTCTAGGATAAAGAAAAGAACAATTAGTACAATTTAGATGAAACACACAAGTGAAAACATCAGTAGGATTCTTTTATATTCACTTTCTGCCAATAGATCCCTTTCCCCCAAATCTTACACACTGAACCTTTAAGTTAAAATAACTTGTTGAAGTCGGAGCTTTAAGGACGAACTGAGCCGTTTGTGAAGTAAACCAAGAGACACACTGTGAGACAGAGCAAGAGAATCCCAGTTCTAATGATGGAGAGCCAAACCAAGGTTCTCATCTGTGCCGTTTGGTCGTCTGGGATCAGCAGCTTGCTTCCTTTGCCGAACACTATCTCGCCAAAGGAGACCACAGCGCAGTAGTAGGTCCCGGCGTCAGAGGCCCTGAGGTTGGTCCTCTGCAGGTGGTATGAACAGCTGTGTGAGGGAGACCCCGGTACAGAGATGTGTTCACACTGATCACCGTGTGTTTGAAGGATGCCGTTTTCTTGGAAAATGAACATTTTGTGACAAAAGAGCAGACAACAGTGTAAAAATGAGGTTGCAGCTGATTGGCTGTTAAGTGGGTCAGTCTGTGTGACACTTTAATCATCCGTCAGGACCTCGGCAGGAAGTGAATCATTCCACTCCACCAAGCTGTGATTTACTTTAATCTGCTCCAATTTAATAAATGTGAAATATCTCCAGATAAGGACTGGACAAAGGCCAAAGGTCATGTACAGAATGGTATGTGTAGTGTTAATATATAAATAGTTAATGATGTCATATGATAAGTGACATCATCATGAAGGCTTAGATGACACTATGAAGCCAGAAAATTACATCATATTTTGTGGTGTAACGTTTTAACTTTTGCATCAGAAACAGTTGGGTTACATATATATATATTCTGAATATATTTTTTTCATGTTGTTTTTCTCACAATATAACAAATGTGGTGAAGCCGGCGAACTAGTTCTGGCAGGCAACTCGAGCTGCGCTGCGCCAATCATGTTACATACATCATGTGACATACCTCAGTCTCCACAACCATCTGTAATACACACCCACTTTATCAGGAGATCTATTTAACCAGAGAGACATTTCCCATCAACCCCTCTTGCATGCACGACTGCTGCAGTATTGCCATCAGTTGCTTCAGCCCCTAAACCACCCCAGCATCCACCTGCAGGCTCCAACGGGGGGGTTACAAGAATTTGCTCATCACTCCCATCATTCCTGTGTAATCATATGGGGAGTGATTAAGTTTGAGCCTAGACGCCAAACACTAAATCTGTTGTAATAAATATATTACATTTTCGAACGTGAGTTGTCTGACTGAACTCTATTTTCATAAAGTTAAGTCTTTTTCTCTCCTAAAATCTCACTTTGACTCTCGACCATTTAAATGCAAGTTACTCTTAAACTGACATCACCATGAAAACTGTTTGGCAAATGGAAACCTTCTTGAAAAACAGTGCAGGCATGAGGAAATAAAGTGTCACTTTTAGAAAGTGGTTAATATATAATAAGATCCTCTGTGACATGCATCAAATACATGATGACACTACTATGTATTGTCAGCCTGTTCCCTGCCTCTTTACACTGAGACCACTTGTCTTTGAAACACAGTTCAGTGATGAACATTACAGCAGTGCTGTCGCACCATGCGCACGACAATGAACTTCACCCTGCTGTCAGCAATACTCTGTATCCTCAGTAAGTTCATCTATTTTTTCTCAATATATCAACAGCCAACTTTTATGATTTTTAATGGTTTAGATCTATTTTGTTGACTTAGTTTAATTGTCCTTCATCCACTTTGTTATTAGGCCTCTATTACTCTTTTGCAGTATCTGTAAGACCTAGTGTTTAGACAAACAGCAGGTGGCCTAAGACAGATAGAGAGACACTCCACAAATTGAGTAATGCCATGTAGCCATCTTGACTTTGAAGGTGTATAATACTCCTTTCTTCCCCGATGCATCAGGTAAAGAGACAATTAATACTTCTGACATCATCCATCTCCAGAAAAAACTTCAACCTGCAAGATTTCCCTTGCAACAACCTCTCTCCACCCAAACGGATAAATGTCTAAATCTTGTTTGTTTCAGGTTGGATTTGTCTCACGTTGTGAATTTCACGTTGTGGAGGTCCAGACCGGTGAAGAGGTCACGCTGCTGTGTACCAACTATGCCAATTCCCCCTCTTACATATCATGGTTCAGACTGGAAAACGGATCCAACACCAGCCACATCTCCTCCATGCTCTCCCATAACACAGTTGCATCGTACTTCGATGGGTTTGAAGAAGAAAAGTTCAACATGACGTCCAACGTCAGTAACGTCTTTCTCCAAATCAAACAAGTTGATTTATCTGACTCTGGACTCTATATATGTGGCTATAAGGTGGGCACAGACTCCAGCAAATTCCCAGGAGTTTACAGTGCTACGTATTTAAAGGTTAAAGGTAAGATCGCTGCAGAGTTTTGTCTGTGTTTTGTTTTAGGGATGGTATAGATTTTATGCCGTCTTGAAATAAGAGCTGGTCTGAACTAACTAAACTAAAACTAAAAAGAAGTCAAAGCGTCTTGATCGCCACCTGGTGGCTGGCTGCCATATAGGTTGTAAACTCAAGTTAAAATACACATCAAATAATATTTTACTTTTTGTTTTATACAACTTTATTAGTTGATAAGAAAATGATTACATCATTAGTTCTAAAGAAATGTGATCTCTGCTGAAGACTTTGTGATGGTGATAGCATTTGTCTGCACCATAGCTTTTGGAGACGGGACCAAGCTGGAGTTTGATTGTGAGTCTAACGTGATGAATAGTGATCATTACTCCTTTGGTTAAAAGTGTGTGACGTCTCCTGTCCTCTGGCTCTCTGCAGATGAGGTGGACTGGCTGGTGGTTTTCTTGAGTGCGACCTCAGCAATCACCACCCTGCTGAGTGTTCTACTGGCTTTCTCAATATGCATGATGAGGGTTACAGGTAAATGCTACTATCTGTTCCTCATGATCCCAGTGATCATTATATGACATTAAAAAGTAATTCTGTCTTTTCAGATCCCCATGCTGCATCCTCCAAAATAAATGCAAAGGTAAAGATGAGCTGTTTTGTTACTGTTCAAACACTTGTGCACATGTTCTGTAATGGCCAACAACATGACTGACTGTTTCTCATGTACAGGACGAGCAGGATGAAGACGACCCCTGCTACATTGCTCACAGGGAGATACAGATGAACAGATCCAGAGGACAGAGGGATGATACCTGGAGTCAATGTGTGTACTTGAGTGTGAGGCAGTAGAGCTGGACACCTTCTGTATTTGTCTCTGTGTTTAATCACCACATGATGTCTTTACTGACATCAGAACAGTCCTGTAAATTAGATGTTTACCTCTGTGTGAAACATGTGAAGCTTCAGCTTATTATCATCTAAATAAAACAAGTTAAAAAAAAATTGTGTGTGCATGACTCATTTCTACTGTGTCTGTGCATTCAAAGTAGTGCAGGTAACAGTGGACGACGTGCATCCTGCTGAAGCGTGAGCTTTCTCATGAAGCCAAGCTTTCATTATTCACAGACCACAGCTATCTGTTGGAAACATGGTGACCACATGTCACATACAAGCAGTTTTTTGTAATTTACTTGTGGCCAGAACCGTTAACACAACCTATTGTACAAGCCTAAATTGTTATCTACTAAAGGGGCGGAGTCATTTGATGCTATCTCTGAGAAGCATATCTCAAAACGTCAATATAGGTGTGCAGTGCTTAAAGCTACCACGAAAACTAAACAAAAACAGATCATGGTCAAAAGTCCCCTCTGATCTATATCTTCCTCTAACCGAAGGATAAGATTGGCCACTTCTCAGTGTTTGTCTTTTGCTCTGACTGTCTGTGGTGGACAAGGTGAGAGGACTGTGACTGTGAGCAGGTTTCCGCTGGTGGAAAATGAAGTACTGTCTCTCTAACACAGGAAGACTGAAGTGCTAAGCAAAATATCTTTACAACAAATGATGTGTGCAACGCAGGGAAAGACAAAGCCCTAACAGAGCAAACTGAAAGTGTTTGCAATGAAATGTAATAATCCGAAGTGGGAAGTATGGACAACAACACAGAAAAGAGGATTCCTTTGTTGTGTAGCTATCAGTGAATATCAAGCAAATAATACGTAACACGGCGTAAAAAGATGAAACAGACAAGAGAGGGAGATCAACCAGTCTGGATTTGTTCTATAAGTTTGCAAATAACCCAATTTATGTTACTGCTAATAATGTTTTTTTATACGACTGATTACTATTATATAGTATGACCCGCGACAGTACCTGTCTATTTTGTAGGTTTAATTCGGTTGTTGTAAGGCTATATACTGAACTGAATTAAAAAGCTTTTATTTTGAAAAGTTGACTGAAGCTGGTGTAATAGTCGACATGTACAGTCTGACAAAATAACCAGTAAAGTAAATAATTCAAACTTATGAATCAATCCCACAGGCGACAGTAATACAGCAAATTCCCATTATTACTATTCACACTGACTGTAAAATTGGAGACACAATCCGCTTTATCATGGATGCACAACAGCTTCATTGCTTCACAAGCGAACAGCTCACTCTAAACACGCATGTTTAGAGCAGGCATTGCACTAGTGTACGATATGTGCACATGAAAGGCCAAAGAGAATTATACGTAGGTGGATAATTCAACTTTCTGTCACAAGGTGTATGAGGCAACAGGAGAAAAGTTCTCAGACCCTCTCGTTTGTTTGTGTCTCTGCGGTTTGAAACAGGATGTCCCCAGATCAGTAGCTTTAGGTTGATTTGTTCACTGCACCGTGAGGGAGGGTTAACAATCTGTAATCCATTTAAAGTCAAATTCCAACAACTTTACAAGTCTAATCAAATGTCGTTTTTTCTGGGTCATGTATATGCAGAATGTTTTCTCCACCCTGATGATGTCACCTGGGTTCTCATGTTTGGTTTCTCCAGTGGGGTTTGAAGAAGTGATCAGCTGACATTGGTCACTGTGAAGCAGCGTGGCGTCACGTGGCTGAAACAGAGAACAGGGACGACCACCGGAGGAGCCTCATGCGCGATGAAGCTTGAAGCTTCTACTTGTGATGTGACTTCATGTGGGGAAGAAATATGTTTATAAAGTCTGAATTAAACCGTTTGTTTTCTCTTCTCAAGGAGATGTTGCCTTCACTTAAAAAAATGTCTTAAACTTCTGTGTTTTTTTTTCTTGTTAACCACTTTGCCATATTGTATTCAATCTGAAAATGTTACAATTAAACAGCAATTGCACACACTTATTGAAGAGCCATGAATTATTGTGATATTTGTTAACTGTGATGGAATCTTTAAAGGTTCAGTGTGTAGAATTTAGTGACATCTACTGGTGAAGTCGCATGTTGCAGATAGATACCCCTAACCTCACCCTCCCCTTCCTAACATGAAAGAGAACCTGTGGTAGCTTCAGTTGTTCTAAAAACTCACAAAGTGTTTAGTTTGTCCAGTCTGGGCTACAGTAAAAACATGGTGGCCTCCGTAGAGAGGACCCACTCCTGATAGTATTCAAAGTATTTGAATATATAAAGGACCCATTCTAGGATAAAGAAAAGAACAATTTGTACAATTTAGATGAAACAAACAAATGAAAACATATTATTATTAGAGCTGTGAAAAATAACGCGTTAACGCGTTATGATTAAATTACAGGATTAATTCGTTTTTTTTTTTTTAACGCATTTAACGCATGCGCAGAAGGACCTTCCAATTCCGCCGCCTCTGCACTAGTCGCCGCTCTAATGCAGTCAGACGGCAGCTGCCATTCAAACAAACAAACAACATGGATAATTCTGATGAACCTGAGGACCTTCTGGACGGGAAGATCGTGTTCCAAAAAAACAAAGATCGAACATTCAGTAAAACCAAGGTGATATGCACACTCTGCGAGAAGACGTTATCGTTTCACCGTAGCAATACCCGCCTAACCACCGCAACGCGAAGCATGTGTTGGTCGGCGAGGGGCGTTCAAGTGGAATGCGCCAAACCAGACTCACTCGCCGGACACATTGTGCAAAAAAAGCGGTCAGCTTTACTGTCAGAGAATTTGAACAAGTTAGTTTGCTTCACCAACTGGCCAAAGACCGAGTAGCTAAGAGGGCCTTTAGAGGCATTAGATTGTATCATGGTGTGGTTAATGGTTGTGTGACAAAAAATATAAAAAATGTCAACCATCCTATGGCTAAGAAGCTCAAATAATTTCTGTTTAATTTAAAAAAAAAAAAGTTTTATTCAACCACACAATGGCTAAGGAGCCCGAATTCTGTTTAGGATGAAGATTATATTAATGTTCCATATGGAAAAGCAATGATAACTGCTGAAGAACTGCTGAGTTGCAGCACAAAAGAAAAGTTAAATGTCATAAATCTTGTTTTCACAAAAATATTCCGAAAAAATCGGTAATGTGATTAATCATGATTAATCCATAGAAACCTGTGATTAATTTGATTAAAAATTGTAATCATTTCACAGCCCTAATTATTATATTATTATCTATTTTATATTCACTTTCTGCCAATAGATCCCTTTCCCCCAAATCTTAAACTCTGAACATACAAGTTGGTTCTCATCTGTGCCGTTTGGTCGTCTGGGACCAGCAACTCGCTTCATTGCTTGCTTTTTTTTCATTACGGACTATTCGACGGATTCTCGTGAAATAAAGACATTTTTCTCATAATATAAGAACTTTATTTTCATAAAGTTAAAGGGGAAACATTATGCCCATTTTACCACAGTTGATATGGTTTCTTGTGGTCTTAATGAAATGTCTGTAACATTTTTTGGTCAAAATACCTCAAGGATCATTTAAAACAGCACCCTTTTTACCCTGTCTAAAACAGCCCTCCTCAGATTGACCTGTTTTGAGTGCCCAGCCCCCCCCCCCCCCCCCCCCCCTCTCACCGCCCCGCCCCAGACACACACACACACAGGCACACACATCCAGTTTCACGTCTTAAATTGCCTTAGCATAAGTAAGGTTGTTAAAATCATTTAAGTCACTGTCCTACACATATATTTCTGTATCTGTTTGTTGTGTTTCTTCATTGAAGCTACAATTTTCAAACTACTAAACCTTCTGATAAAGATGAACATTATTTAAATACATGCATTAGATATGTGTGTATACAGTATATAATTATAGTGATAATTAAGTTAAGTTATACCTGCTGTTTCAACCGGGGCGACACACACAGAAGCAACGACTCGGGTTAGCCTCCGAGTGCATTGTTTTCTAGTTATAGCCGTGCTTCTACCGGGGCGACACACCCAAGCTACGACTCCGAGAGCATTGTTCCTCCACTCCGGACCCAAAATGAGATCTCTCCCCCCTGCTCCCAGTTCGATGCTTCTCGTCCGTGGTTCCACATGCAATACTGCTGTAAAAACGTGCACAAGCAGCCATTCCAGAAAGTGCTTTAACTTTAAACACAAACTAACACCAAGCTAGCGTTAGCTCACTGCTGCTAACCGTAGATGGACACACACAGGCTGGAGATTTGTCACAGATCGATAATGATCAAGGATGAAAATGAGACATACCCTGCAGACGTGGGGAACCCTGAGCCGGTGAGACGTGTCCGGCTGTCAGGTGTGTGAAGTCAGCGGGAGCATCGCCAGCCTCGCAGTGAGCCGCCCGGGGACAGCCGGGGTCCAACCCGCCACCGAGCAGCCGTCTGCCCGCTGCCGCTGCTGCCGGCCGGCAAGCCGGGCACTGATTGCTATGAGGCTAACGCCACCTAGCTTACATGTCACCGTCAATTACCGAAACAAAACAACAGCTTTTCTAGTTGAAGACACTCACTGCGACACAAGACACTCACTGTCAACGCTCCAATGTCCGTGGGGAGATCAGTCAGGCGGCTGCTGCTAACCGTAAACAAACACCGACAGGTCCACCAGAAGCGAGCCGCTGACATAGAGCCACAGCCCGACATCACCCAGCGAGCCCGAGCTGAGGAGGGGGCTTTGGCTTGTGATTTACCCCGACCGCAGGCTCTGCTTCTCGGCCAGATCTCCGCTGCTTCCCGGGTGGGCTGCCACATGCAATACTGCTGTAAAAACGTGCACAAGCAGCCATTCCAGAAAGTGCTGCAACTTTAAAAACACACTAATAGCAAGCTAGCGTCAGCTCCCTGCTTCTAACCGTAAACAAACACTGACACTTCCCCCAGAAGTGAGCCGCTGACATGACATGGAGCCAGCAACCCGCGGACATCACCAAGCGAGCCCGAGCTGAGGAGGGGGCTGTGGCTCTAACTTACCCCGACCGCAGGCTCTGTTTCCTCCGCCTCTCACCCTGCTCACCGGCTGGTTAGCGTCCCCCATCGGCTAACTCCCCAGCTAACACCCGCCGCCTCGAGTTGAGGAGGGTGCTCTGGCTCATAATTTACCCTGGTCTCCTCCTCCACCAGATCTCCGCCTCCAGGGGGGGGGGGGGGGGGCTATGCCATGTAGACAGACTGTGACGTCAATTCTGGTCATATTCCCATTCAACGCACTCTATCGTATAGTTTCTGACATAGAGGAACCACAACAAATCGCGGGAGTTGTTTTTTTCCAGAGTTTTTGGGACGGTAGACACGCCAGATACCCACATTAACGTGTAGAAGCACTACAAAAGTGGAATTTTCATAATATGTCTCTTTTAAGACTTTTTCTCTCCTAAAATCTCACCTTGACTCTCGACCATTTAAATGCAAGTTACTCTTAAACTGACACATCACCATGTAAACTGTTTGGCAAATGGATACCTCTTTAAAAACTGTGCAGGCATGTGGAAATAAAAGTTCACATTTAGAAAGTGGATAATATATAATAAGATCCTCTGTGACATGCATCAAATACATGATGACAGTACTGTGTTATTGTCAGCCTGTTCCCCGCCTCTTTACACTGAGACCACTTGTCTTTGAAACACAGTTCAGTCACGAACATTACAGCAGTGCTGTCGCACCATGTGCACGACAATGAACTTCACCCTCCTGTCAGCTATACTCTGTATCCTCAGTAAGTACATCTATTTTTTTCTCAATATATCAACAGCCAATTTTAATGATTTTTAATGGTTTATATCTATTTTTTTTTTTTAAAGTAAAGTAAATTGACTCATGCTATGTAGCCATCTTGACTTGATACATATATATCCCTTGCAACAACCTCTCCACCCAAACGGAGAAATATCTGAATTTTGTTTGTTTCAGGTTGGATCTCTGTCTCACGTTGTGAATTTCACGTTGTGGAGGTCCAGACCGGTGAAGAGGTCACGCTGCTGTGTACCAACTACACCAGTTCCCTCTCTGACATATCATGGTTCAGACTGAAAAACGGATCTAACACCAGCCCCATCTCCTCCATGCTCTCCCTTGAGAGAGGTGCATCGTACTTCGATGGGTTTGAAAAAGAAAAGTTCAACATGACGTCCAACGTCAGTAACGTCTTTCTCCAAATCAAACAAGTGGATTTATCTGACTCTGGACTCTATATATGTGGCTATAACATGGGCAGAGACTACAGAAAATCCCCAGCAGTTTACAGTGCAACATATTTAAAGGTTAAAGGTAAGATCGCTGCACAGTTTTGTCTGTGTTTTGTTATAGGGGAAATAGATTTTATGCCGGCTTGTTTGTTTTAGACAACGTTAGCAGGTAATAATACAATTATTACATGTTTATATTTAAAGAAATGTAATCTCTGCTGAAGCCTTTATGATGGTGATAGCATTTGTCTGCACCATAGACTTTATAAAAAGATGGACGACATGAGAGCACCACAAAAGTTAGGCCCAAGCGTCACTGTCGCTACCTGGTGGCTGGCTGCAACATAGTTCATAAACCCTGCCCCCTCATTGTTAGCAAATTGGACATGGACCAAAATAAGATAGACGGTTTCTGTCATTTGAGGTAGTTGTAATCACACTGATGTATGCTCAAGTGTTTTGTTATTTGTTATCTGATGCTTTAAAGACGAGGTGAAAAGTAGAAGTGGAGCCGCGTCGTCCATCTTTACACAAAGTCTTTGGTCTCAGCACTCAAAAATGTATCTTTGTTTAGAAAAGTCTGATGAACAAGCAAATCTTACCATGGTGATCCTCATGGGCTGTCTGATTATCGTCCTCATTATAATCATCATCGCTCTGGTTCTTAAAATCTGGAAACTTCATACAGGTATTTATGCGTTTTTATTCCAACTTTGACAATACAACACTCCCCTACTCCTGACCAGATGTATTGTTTCTGTCATTTAGCACATAAAGAGGCACAGGATCTACAAGACAGTAAGGTAATCAAACTTGAACCATAGATTAACATTGATCAAAGTCTTTTAATCAAGTAGTGGTTTCATGTAATGCCACACAGACAACTCAGGGTGATATAAGTCATTGAATACTTCTATTTACAGAATGTGGGCTCTGATGACCTGAACTACGCAGGACTGAGTTTCCTTCCAACAGCAGAGCGGAGCAGAAGGCCTGCTAGAGAGAGAGAGCCGGAGCCTAATGTTGTCTATGCCACCACCATGCACTCAAGAAACCAGCTCAGAGCTCAGAGAGGAACTGAGGCGTTGCCTTCAGTCTGCTTTTGAGCTTTGGTGCCATTTGTGGATGGGAGCAGTTGACATCACTGTGACAAGATGTGAAATGTAATTGTGATATCTGTGCCACAATTTTAAATCTTACTTAAACTCAAGTCTTTATTTTCTCGTTGTGCATGTGTATCTTGGTGCAAAAGAAAAAAGGCAAAAGGCTGGAAAAGATGTTGATGACTGTCCAGAGTTTTGTATTAGTCACGACCTCCGGCGATGTCTGGAGAATGGGGATCAGACTTCCTGCAGCGTTTGCCTTTCATACATGAACAAAACAGCAGGAGATTTTCCTATCATATTGTATATCAAGCAGTATTGTTGTAATCATAATCCATGATCAGCTGCCATCAAGAACACGATCCACCACCACTATCTAATATCAGTGTCCCCCTTCACGATCACGATCCATCACCACGATCAGATGCCACCATGATCCACATTTTCAGTTAAATTAAAGTGTATTTCCACCATCACCTAGGTGGAAGTCTGCAGTCTGGTGAAACATTACTCGTTTGACAGGGAGCGACAGAGCAGTCAAGGGTTAGGGTCAAAGGTTTGTCTGACTCTGACTAGTTCACTGCTACAGAGTCGTTTCAGAAGCATATCAGCTGCTGCGTCAATATTGCTGCCATTTGCTTCAGCCCCTCCATCACCCCAGCATCCACCTGTGGGCTCCTATGAGGGTTATGAGTGTTTGTTCATCACTTCCATCATATTTATGTAATCATATCTGGGGGAGTGATTAAGTTGGAGCCTATAGACACCAAACAATGACCTGTTCTATTGCTGCAATAAATATTTGAAAGCGTGATGTCTGACAGAACTTTATTTAATTCCTTGCGTGTCTAAGACATTGCACATCTTCCACAACTACAGGAAGACTGGCCTTCAACTCGATGCACCATAACCACAAACAATGCCTTGGTGTTTCCATTCAGTGACATCAATGGCCCCACCACATCAGCGTTCTAATTCAGTGAGCTTAGCTTAACTTCTGATCTTATATTGGCTTAATTTACCACATGAGTCTCAACATTTTAGGTTTTCACAGGATCGTCACATAGATGCAGACTAGATTAAATACCAAATAGGATTCAGTTGAGTTTACAGTCACATGTATCGCCTAGAAACTGCTGCTTAAATGGTTCAGCTGTCTAAGGTCACAAACCACATCAGAAAATAAATTGTTCAAAATTAAAAATACAATTAAAATTTGTTTAATCCTAACTCAGATGTCAAGCATTAAAAATACTCTGTACTTCTCATAGTAATATACCACGCCATATATTTCCCTCTCGCCATCGTACGGACGGTCGGGATGAACGGCTCGTCTAGGGGGAGGGGGCGGCAGTGGAGGGGCTGGGCAGCCTGGGGGCATATGGCAGAGGCAACTTCTCCTTCTGTCTTTTCAGATCCCCATGCTCAATCCTCCAAAATAAATGCAAAGGTAAAGATTAGCTGTTGTGTTACTGTTCAAACATTTGTGCACATTGTCTGTCATGGCCAACAACATGACTGACTGTTTCTCATGCACAGAATGAGCAGAATGAAGACGACCCCTGCTACATTGCTCACAGGGAGATACAGATGAACAGATCCAGAAGACAGAGGGATGATACCTGGAGTGAATGTGTGTACTTGAGTGTGAGGCAGTAGAGCTGGACACCTTCTGTATTGTTCTCTGTGTTTACATCACCACATTCTGACTTTAATGACATAAGAACAGTCTTTTACTTCCGTGTGAAACATTTAAAGCTTCAGTTTGTTATCATCTAAATAAAACAAGTTAAATTTGTATTTGTGTTTGCATGACTCATTTCTACTGTGTCTGTGCATTCAAAGTAGTGCAGGTAACAGTGGACGACGTGCATCCTGCTGAAGCGTGAGCTTACTTGAAGCCGAGCTTTCATTATTCACAGACCACAGCTATCTGTTGGAAACATGGTGACCACATGTCACATACAAGCAGTTTTTTTTTTTTTTATTTACTTGTGGCCAGAAGTGTTAACACCACCTCAAATTGCTTTAGTAAGGTTTGTATGACTTACTATCATTGTGTGTACCAACCAAAATGTTACCTACCAAAGGGGCGGGGTCATTTGCTACAGGCTTATACATATTGACATTAGACTGTATATAAAGTCTGGTCATAAACATACAGATATGTATATATATATATTCACTAAATATAACCTTTTGTGTGATTTATATCGAGAGTCATCAGCTCCCCCAAAACAAATCCACAGGTGATACTTATCTCAATGATCCATTAATGGCCTTTCAAACTTCCTATTACTGTTTAAATGATCTTTTCAGACCAATATCCTAATTCCTCTCTGTGTGTTTTGGACCTAGGGTTACCGAGATACAGACGACCTCTATTATGTTGCTTTGAATATTAACTTCCCTAACAGGTCAAGACGATAGATGGACAACAGAAAGGCTGAATGTGTGTACTCATCATAAAGCAGTGAAAGTGTGCAGTGCAGGAAACCACAAATGATGTTGCACCTACAAGCTTTTTATACTAATACTGTTGTGTCCATAGTAAACCTGCCTGTTTGGAATGGACTGTTTTCTTGTCCTGTGTTAACGCCCCGATGCTACTTCAGATGTATTCCTTGTAATTAGTGAGTCCTCCTCAAACACTTCTAGTGATTGACACATTTACTTTATTACTTCTGTTCTAACTAAGTCAATACAATCACCTCACTTCCAGTGAGCATCTTGAATACGACTTTTGTTGTTGTCTCATGTCACAAACTAGAATCTCAAGCAGCTGCAGCAGCTCTGAATATGGAGGTAAGTGATAGTAAGTGTTGCACTACTTTAGTAGCTTTGAATTTCTACGACACACTTTTATGAAATTTTTTAGCTATAAACTAAATTGGATGAATGTTCTTTAATGAAATACATTAATGCTGGTTTCAATATCACATGTTACGTTTAGACACACGTCCTCCTAATAAGGCAAATTACTCTTTTATTTTTAATTAGCAGGGTCATCAAGTTGCAAACAACCCACTGTAAGGTTCAGTTAGGCAAGTGGCCCCAGGATGCAGAGTTTAAACTAAAGGTGTCCTTTTGATGGCCAACAAACAAAAGAGAATCTCTAAAAGTCAAAAGAAAAAAAAGGTAACACAGAGGAAAACACTGGAAGTTTACGAGAAGAACAGACCAAGCAAGCACAGGAGATGAAGCATTTAGACAGGACAGGAGATTATGGCAGGCAGTAAGACAGATACTAGGACAGGGCATAACGACAAGCAAAAGGGATCACGACAAACATACAACAACAAACCGACAACAGGAAGCACAGAGACCTATATACACACAGGGAAGGCAGGGGCAATTGAACAAAGGTGGAACACATAAGGACTGGTGCAGGCAATCACAGAGACAGGAAGTGAAGAAAGAAAACACTCTAGGAGCAGGGCCTACAAAATAAAACAGAAAACAGAACACAGGGAGTGGGAAAACCAGGGACACAGAAGCAACAACACATACAAACATAAACAAAGGATATACATGAAACACAAGGAGGTACTAATGAACTGAAACTAAACACTCAAAAGATAAAACCATGACACCCACATTCTGCTGCTTTAATGGAGCATAGCTCCAGCAGAGCAAGAAGACAAACAGACGGTGACGGGAGTGAATGCGTGTACACCAGTGTAAAGCAGTAGAGCTGAACATCTTACACTTCCATACATTATGAATGTAAAGCTTCTCTATGCAAAACAAATTAAAGATATTAAATCATTGATTTTAAATCAATGATTTGATGTTGTCAGTTGCCATATTTTCCACTCCCACTAAATATAGAATATACTTCTTGAACTTAAGCCCAATTTCCTACCTGACATGTGAGGATCTGTATTTAGCCTCCATGTGGTCAAAAGACCTTCTGCTCTCTTTGTCTGAGCACTTTCAATCAGGAAGTCTCTGCAGTCTCTTCACTACACCCCAGTAGACTACTTCAAGTGAACAGCAATGAAATTAACAGAAGTTGACAGAAAACTAAATCAGCAATGCTCTCATCAAGCAGTGTTGATGTTACTCTTATGTTAGAATTGTTACCTCCACTTAGGAGGTTATGTTTTCACCCCTGTCTTGGCTGCTTGGCTGCTTGGGAGAAGGACAGGACATGGGCCAAGAAACAACCCATTCAATTGAGGTGCAGATCTGGACAAAAGGGGCTGATCCAGGATTCGTTCATCACTTCTCTTCATTGCCTAAATTGTAGAGTAGTAGAACATTTTAGAATTTATTCTATTATTTTATTGATGACTTCTGACTTTTTTATACCATGTGGTCCCTGTTGTAACCTCAGGTCCACGGCAAAGTCCCTAATAACCACTCCACATTCCCGGCTTCAGTACCAAAGGGGACCAAGTCTTTTCTGTTAGAGCCCCCCCTCTTTGACAGACAGATCTCCATCAGAAGATTGTTCCAAACTCCTTATCCTCTTCAGAGATACATTTTGTAAATGTGCTGTCTTAGTCCTTCTGGTCTGACTTCACCTCTAACTTTTATTAATATATTTTAATCTCTGTCCGATCTTACCAACTGTTTGTTATTTATTCATGCTAGACTATATATTTTTTTCATAACTTTTTCTAATCTTTAACATTTTTATCCAGTGATACTGTGACTCTTTTCAAAGAAAAAAGAATAATATCAAAGGTGGCAGTGATAAGATCAGTGTTGCCTTGCTGGCCAATCAACACAAGTCTTTACTCTGAAGAGAGGAGAAAGTGTCGGGCTGTTTGTCATTCAACACGACGATTTCAACATGAAGACATCTCAGAAGTTCGTTCTCTACCTGACATGTTTCTTCTTGGGGAAAATGGGTGAGTTGTGTGTTTTTTAAATATTCAGTCAGTCCTGATGCTGATCACGATTTAATTTCTCATAACATTAACAGTTATTTAGCTTTTCTCCTTTTTCTCCTCAGTTCAGATGCATCAATTTATCTTGTCTCCTCAAGTCAGTGGATTTATATCAGCTGATGTTGGAGACAACTTGACTTTGCAATGTTTCTATGAGAGGGATGAAAAAAAAATGTATTGGTACAAACAAACACCAGGACCAAAACCTCGAATTATCTCAGTGATGTACAAATCCACTAAAAGTAGTCAGTTATTGAATGAATTCAAGGACAATCACCGCTTCACTGTGGAAAATATGGATAATGCGAGTCACCTAAATATCTCAGATCTGCAGCTTTCAGACTCAGCTACTTACTACTGTTTACAGAGTCGTTCACATGTGCTTGAGTTTATGGAGGGCGTCACTGTCAGTGTGAAAGGTTCAGGGTCTAACATCCAGGCTGTGGTGCATCAGTCTGAGAGCATCCAGCCAGGAGGCTCTGTGACTCTCAGCTGTACAGTTCACACTGGGACCTGTGATGGAGAACACAGTGTTTACTGGTTCAAGAGCTCTGAAGATCCTCAGCCAGGACTCATTTACACCCACGTAGACAGGAACGATCAGTGTGAGAGGAAACCCGACAATCAGACACACACCTGTGTCTACAACTTGTCAATGGAGAGAGTGAACCGTTCTCATGCTGGGACCTACTACTGTGCTGTCGCTGCATGTGGACACATTGTGTTTGGAGACGGGACCAAGCTGGAGTTTGATGGTGAGTCTCTACCAGAGACTGTCGCAATTAATGAATAGTGACAGTTACCTAGAAAGAGACGGGACTTTGGTAAAATACTGTATAGCAATAAATTGAAACAGTAACCCAGTTGGTCCTGTCTGAATGTCCCCACTAAGGGTGACCCAATAAGGCTTCACCACCAGTGGACGCTGGAGGTGTGCACCACGACTAAATCGATTTTTTTTATTGATGATTATTATTGTATTTGCTATTAGTGATGATAGCGTTGATCATAGTAATGATTATAATTTCATTATAAATGATAATTTATTACGTATTAGTACAACTTTTCTTCTTTATTTTTTATCAAAGATAATATCATTATTACTATAATTATTATTATATCGGTGAGATAATTTTTTATAATAAGATCATTTTAAAAGGGGTCTGATTATTATGAATGTAAGATTATTAGTATTTTTATTATAATTATTAAAAATATTTGTTCTTTTCATATAGAAAACAAACACACACACTCACACACACACAAACACACTGCTTTGTCATTCCGTTCTGTTAACTGTCCTGTATTCACTGTTGTTGTCCTCTTTGTTTTGTTTGTCAAAGTCTTGTCTCTTGTGTTGCAAAGTAAAATGAACATTTCAAAAAAGACGAGACACAATTAGTAGAACTTCTTCTGTTGCAGATGAAGTGAACTGGCTGTTGTATTTCCTGAGTGGAGCTTTGGGATTCACCATCAGCCTTTTGCTGGCTGTGTTACTGTACAAGATAAACAAGAGAAGATGCTGGAGATGTTCAGGTAACCACTCATCTCTAGCTTGTTAAAAGTGGATCAGGAGACGCAAACTCCTCAATTGAACACATACAACATAAGACTAGTTCAGAAGTAAACCCAGGTTAAGAGGTAAAGGCACCTAACAGGACATAAGTGAACACAAGTCTAAGAGTGACTAAGTCTTTGTCTTTGTATGTGTTTTATAATCAGAGTCTCATACACAACCATCATCTCCCTCCACAACAAATGCAGAGGTAAATACAATCTTTTTAAGCGTGAAATTTACAATCGACAATAAAAAAAGTATTTATTATTATATTATTATATTTTTTATGACGAGCCATTTTGATGTACTTATATGTTGTTTCTAGGGCAACCAACATGCAGATGAGCTCCATTACGCTGCAGTAAATGTGAACGTGGCCAGCAGATCAAGACGACAGAGGGACAACACAAACGATGGATGTGTGTACTCAAGTGTTAAACTGTAGAATTTTGTTTTCTCGAAAGGTCTATGTTTGAGATGAGGGATTTCTCAGTCTGTCTTTAGAGGTGGAGCATGATTCTTGTCTGTATTGCTTTTTTATCCTTTTTCTTATTATAAATGTGGCCTTTTTTGTGATTAATGATAAAAAACAACTTGTGATGTAATTACACTTTTATGGTTAGACAATGTGTGTGGGGGGGGGCAATGTTTGGACAGTTGCTGTTGGTCTTTGATTGAATGACACTTTGACGATGACATATGGAAAACAATGATTCAAGTTCTTGTAATGAAAGTCCAATGAAGGGTATTACTCATATAGCAGGGACCTAAATATGTTGACACCCTCACATTATGGAAACAAAACATGAGTCCAGAGGATTTAAATCATTAAATTTCGTATGTTTTAAGCTTCGGTTTAGGTCAGGGTAAAGTTTGGAGTTAAAGACAAGACACTGTAACGTCCTCTGAAATCATGGAGACATTTGGCATAACACATCCAACACTTCAAAATTGAATTTGACATTTTAGGTAGAATAAGTTGTCCTCTATTTTTTTTGTATTTTATTTAGATACTGATTCTATAGACACGAGGGAACGTATTTTGATTTGATGGCCCATTGCATGGTTGGTCCAGATCTTCCCATATTTTTTTTTTTTTTTTTTTGTCAGGCCTCCACACTCTCATATTAATATTATATTTGTTTATACTTTGGTTATGTGAATAAATTCTTTGTTGAATCTAGCGTGTCGTCCTCTTTAATATGTTGCAGCAACTGGACTGACCCAAATTTTAATTTATGCTGGTGTGGCCATAACATTTGGATACTTAGGTCTCCCGCTTCATCCTCTTAAGTTTCTCACACACACACACACAGAGACACACACACATTTATAGTCAATTGTTGTCTTGTGTTTGTCGTAGTCAACTATCATGCTTTGAAGATTCTTCTTTACTTCATGGCAGGAATATGTGTGAATAAAAAACTGAATGAGACTTACTGTGTAAACATATGAAGCCAAATCCAGCCCAAAAGGTTTGATCATTTGAAAAGAAAGAAGTGAAAGTTTTGATTGCAGGAATTTTGATTTTTAAGGTGCAGAACTCATTCAGAGTGTCTGTTACTGGTGAACATTTTTCTAATCCTTCCATCCAAATAAGACACATCTTGTTTGTGATTTTCTACATGAGCACTAAAAATTAAGAAGCACACTTCATGAGTGTGTCTTGACAAAAACATCAGATACATTCAACAACTTTTAACATCAGCCCGTTCAGCCACAGCCTGTTTTTTGAAGTCTCATCTCTTGAGACGTCTCAGACTTTTTATTTAGGCCACCTCTCCCCACCTTTCCCCTTCATTGACACGTCAGACGATTCAGTAGGTTTTTAATGGTGATTGAAACAAGTTGTACCTCAAGACCTTCAGAAGACATATGAGTCTCACACATACTGAAATGTATTGAGAGAAATAACGTCTCCATTTTTTCAATAAGTCTGAATCAAAGTCCCTCCTGAAAGCATATACAGTAGTATTTTCCAATTCTGCCTCACTCACTGTATCTCTGTACAAATCTTCTCGTGGACCAGAAATGTGGGGCGGGGAAGGGGGGGAGCACTGGTGACATGATCATGCAGGCTCCTCTCTGATTGGCCGACCCAGTAGTCTTGTATCTGAAAAGCAGAGAAGGGTGTAGAGATCTTCTCCATTAAGCACAGTAACTGCAACAAAATGAACGATCTGACCTTTGCTCTGTGCGTGGCATGTCTGCTCTTGGGGAGAATGGGTAAGTTGTTTTTCTTTTTTAAGGGCACTAGTGAGGTCACGATTTAAACTTCCATTCTCTGCCATGCGTTACAATATCCTCACTGTCCATTTTCTCCACAGCTGATGTGACACCATCTTCACGCTTTAAATCAGCTTAAGTTGGTGAAGACGTGACTTTGGACTGTTTCTATGACAATGATTCTACAGTGATGCTATACTGGTTCAAACAGATTCTGGGACAGAAACCAAAGCTCATGTCTAAGTTCTATAGGCACGACATCGATGAGGATGAGGACAAACTGACTGGTGAATTTAGAAATGATACACGCTTTAAACTGGAAATTACCACACGTAAAAATCATTTGAAGATCTCAGACGTGCAAATTTCAGACTCAGCAACTTACTTCTGCATAACAGGCTTTTTATGCACGTATGAGTTCAAGGAGAGCATCTCTCTCAGTGTGAAAGGTTCAGGGTCTAACATCCAGGCTGTGGTGCATCAGTCTGAGAGCATCCAGCCAGGAGGCTCTGTGACTCTCAGCTGTACAGTTCACACTGGGACCTGTGATGGAGAACACAGTGTTTACTGGTTCAAGAACTCTGAAGAACCTCAGCCAGGACTCATTTACACCCACGGAGACAGGAACGATCAGTGTGAGAGGAAACCAGACACACAGACACACACCTGTGTCTACAACTTGTCAATGGAGAGAGTGAACCATTCTCATGCTGGGACCTACTACTGTGCTGTCGCTGCATGTGGACACATTGTGTTTGGAGACGGGACCAAAGTGGACTTTGAAGGTAACTAGAACTTCAGCCAAGATTGTCACAATTGTTAAATAGTGGTGGAAAGCTCAGTAATGTCTCCTGATGTCTGGCTCTCTCCAGAGGTGGTGGACTATCTTCCCTTGGTGTATTTCCTGAGCGGAGCTCTGGCGTTCACCAAAATCCTGGTTGTTTCTCTGGCTTACACAGCACAAAGAGCGCTCAAGACAAACTGCTTCCAGGGCTCAGGTGGGGTGATCCTCATTATCTGTTCCTCATGATCCCAGTGATCATTATATGACATTAAAAAGTAATTCTGTCTTTTCAGATCCCCATGCTGCATCCTCCAAAATAAATGCAAAGGTAAAGATGAGCTGTTGTGTTACTCTTCAAACACTTGTGCACATTGTCTGTCATGGCCAACAACATGACTGACTGTTTCTCATGCACAGGATGAGCAGAATGAAGACGACCCCTGCTACATTGCTCACAGGGAGATACAGATGAACAGATCCAGAAGACAGAGGGATGATACCTGGAGTGAATGTGTGTCCTTGAGTGTGAGGCAGTAGAGCTGGACACCTTCTGTATTTGTCTCCTTGTTTAATCACCACATTATGTCTTTACTGACATCAGAACAGTCCTGTAAATTAGATCTTTACCTCCGTGTGAAACATGTAAAGCTTCAGCTTGTTATCATCTAAATAAAACAAGTTTAATTTGTATTTGTGTGTGCATGACTCATTTCTACTGTGTCTGTGCATTCAAAGTAGTGCAGGTAACAGTGGACGACGTGCATCCTGCTGAAGCGTGAGCTTTCTCATGAAGCCGAGCTTTCATTATTCACAGACCACAGCTATCTGTTGGAAACATGGTGACCACATGTCACATACAAGCAGTTTTTTGTAATTTACTTGTGGCCAGAAGTGTTAACACAACCTAGTGTACCTACCAAAAATGTTAACTACTAAAGGGGCGGAGTCATTTGATGCTATCTTCAACTTTCTGAAGTGAGGACGTTGGGGGCCACAGGGATCTCAGAGATGCATATCTCAAAACCTCAATATAGGTGTGCAGTGCTAAAAGCTACCACAAATAAATTAAATCAGATCCTGCTCAAAAGTCCCCTCTGATATATATCTTCCTCTAACCGAATACATAAACATATGGTGCAGCCTTTAAACAGGCCACTTCTCAGTGTTTGGCTTTTGCTCTGACTCTCTGTGGTGGATAAGGTGAGAGCACTGTGACTGTGAGCAGGTTTCCGCTGGTGGGAAATGAAGTCCTGTCACTCTAACACAGGAAGAATGAAGTGTTTAACAAAGAGAAGTCATCTTTACAAGAGGCAGCTCGTATGCTGTATGCAAGGAAGGGAAAAACACAAAAGCCCTAACAGAGCAAACTGAAAGATTTTGAAGTGATGTGTCTATACTTTAATTGACTATTTAATTCGAGTTTTTGCTTTAATTCTATGTAATTTCTTCTCCTCACAAATTTTCCGATTTACTCTAATTTTGATGTATTGAGGGACACTACCTGTATTTGTTTTTGTTATTTTCTTCTAATCACTTCCTGTTTGGTAATTTGTCAATGTTTTTTTTCCATTTTAAGTAGAGCTGTGAAAAATAACGCGTTAACGCGTTATGATTAAATTACAGGATTAATTCGTTGGTTTTTTTTAACACATTTAACGCATGCGCAGAAGGACCTTCCAATTCCGCCGCCTCTGCACTAGTCGCCGCTCTAATGCAGTCAGACGGCAGCTGCCATTCAAACAAACAAACAACATGGATAATTCTGATGAACCTGAGGACCTTCTGGACGGGAAGATCGTGTTCCAAAAAAACAAAGATCGAACATTCAGTAAAACCAAGGTGATATGCACACTCTGCGAGAAGACGTTATCGTTTCACCGTAGCAATACCCGCCTAACCACCGCAACGCGAAGCATGTGTTGGTCGGCGAGGGGCGTTCAAGTGGAATGCGCCAAACCAGACTCACTCGCAGGACACATTGTGCAAAAGAAGCGGTCAGCTTTACTGTCAGAGAATTTGAACAAGTTAGTTTGCCTCACCAACTGGCTAAAGACCGAGTAGCTAAGAGGGCCTTTAGAGGCATTAGATTGTATCATGGTGTGGTTAATGGTTGTGTGACAAAAAATATAAAAAATGTCAACCATCCTATGGCTAAGAAGCTCAAATAATTTCTGTTTAATTTAAAAAAAAAAGTTTTATTCAACCACACACTGGCTAAGGAGCCCGAATTCTGTTTAGGATGAAGATTATATTAATGTTCCATATGGAAAAGCAATGATAACTGCTGAAGAACTGCTGAGTTGCAGCACAAAAGAAAAGTTAAATGTCATAAATCTTGTTTTCACAAAAATATTCCGAAAAAAATCGGTAATGTGATTAATCATGATTAATCCATAGAAACCTGTGATTAATTTGATTAAAAATTGTAATCATTTCACAGCCCTAATTATTATATTATTATCTATTTTATATTCACTTTCTGCCAATAGATCCCTTTCCCCCAAATCTTACACTCTGAACATACAAGTTGGTTCTCATCTGTGCCGTTTGGTCGTCTGGGACCAGCAACTCGCTTCATTGCTTGCTTTTTTTTCATTACGGACTATTTGACGGATTCTCGTAAAATAAAGACATTTTTCTCACAATATAAGAACTTTATTTTCATAAAGTTAAAGGGGAAACATTATGCCCATTTTACCACAGTTGATATGGTTTCTTGTGGTCTTAATGAAATGTCTGTAACATTTTTTGGTCAAAATACCTCAAGGATCATTTAAAACAGCACCCTTTTTACCCTGTCTAAAACAGCCCTCCTCAGATTGACCTGTTTTGAGTGCCCAGCCCCCCCCGCCCCTCTCACCGCCCCGCCCCAGACACACACACACACACGCACACACATCCAGTTTCACGTCTTAAATTGCCTTAGCATAAGTAAGGTTGTTAAAATCATTTTAAGTCACTGTCCTACACATATATTTCTGTATCTGTTTGTTGTGTTTCTTCATTGAAGCTACAATTTTCAAACTACTAAACCTTCTGATAAAGATGAACATTATTTAAATACATGCATTAGATATGTGTGTATACAGTATATAATTATAGTGATAATTAAGTTAAGTTATACCTGCTGTTTCAACCGGGGCGACACACACAGAAGCAACGACTCGGGTTAGCCTCCGAGTGCATTGTTTTCTAGTTATAGCCGTGCTTCTACCGGGGCGACACACCCAAGCTACGACTCCGAGAGTATTGTTCCTCCGCTCCGGACCCAAAATGGGATCTCTCCCCCCACCTCCCAGTCCGATGCTTCTCGTCCGGGGTTCCACATGCAATACTGCTGTAAAAACGTGCACAAGCAGCCATTCCAGAAAGTGCTTTAACTTTAAACACAAACTAACACCAAGCTAGCGTTAGCTCACTGCTGCTAACCATAGATGGTCACACACAGGCTGGAGATTTGTCACAGATCGATAATGATCAAGGATGAAAATGAGACATACCCTGCAGACGTGGGGAACCCTGAGCCGGTGAGACGTGTCCGGCTGTCAGGTGTGTGAAGTCAGTGGGAGCATCGCCAGCCTCGCAGTGAGCCGCCCGGGGACAGCCGGGGTCCAACCCGCCACCGAGCAGCCGTCTGCCCGCTGCCGCTGCCGCCGGCCGGCAAGCCGGGCACTGATTGCTATGAGGCTAACGCCACCTAGCTTACATGTCACCGTCAATTACCGAAACAAAACAACAGCTTTTCTAGTTGAAGACACTCACTGCGACACAAGACACTCACTGTCAACGCTCCAATGTCCGTGGGGAGATCAGTCAGGCGGCTGCTGCTAACCGTAAACAAACACCGACAGGTCCACCAGAAGCAAGCCGCTGACATAGAGCCACAGCCCGACATCACCCAGCGAGCCCGAGCTGAGGAGGGGGCTGTGGCTCTAACTTACCCCGACCGCAGGCTCTGTTTCCTCCGCCTCTCACCCTGCTCCCCGGCTGGTTAGCGTCCCCCCTCGGCTAGCTCCCCAGTTAACACCCGCCGCCTTGAGTTGAGGAGGGTGCTGTGGCTCGTAATTTACCCTGGTCTCCTCCTCCGCCAGATCTCCGCCTCCAGGGGGGGGGGGGCTATGCCATGTAGACCGACTGTGACGTCAATTCTGGTCATATTCCCATTCAACGCACTCTATCGTATAGTTTCTGACATAGAGGAACCACAACAAATTGCGGGAGTTGTTTTTTTCCAGAGATTTGGGACGGTAGACACGCCAGATACCCAAATTAACGTGTAGAAGCACTACAAAAGTGGAATTTTCATAATATGTCTCTTTTAAGACTTTTTCTCTCCTAAAATCTCACTTTGACTCTCGACCATTTAAATGCAAGTTACTCTTAAACTGACACATCACCATGAAAACTGTTTGGCAAATGGATACCTTCTTGAAAAACTGTGCAGGCATGTGGAAATAAAAGTTCACATTTAGAAAGTGGATAATATATAATAAGATCCTCTGTGACATGCATCAAATACATGATGACAGTACTGTGTATTGTCAGCCTGTTCCCCGCCTCTTTACACTGAGACCACTTGTCTTTGAAACACAGTTCAGTCACGAACATTACAGCAGTGCTGTCGCACCATGCGCACGACAATGAACTTCACCCTCCTGTCAGCTATACTCTGTATCCTCAGTAAGTACATCTATTTTTTTCTCAATATATCAACAGCCAATTTTAATGATTTTTAATGGTTTATATCTATTTTGTTAAAGTAAAGTAAATTGACTCATGCTATGTAGCCATCTTGACTTGATACATATATCCCTTGCAACAACCTCTCCACCCAAACGGAGAAATATCTGAATTTTGTTTGTTTCAGGTTGGATCTCTGTCTCACGTTGTGAATTTCACGTTGTGGAGGTCCAGACCGGTGAAGAGGTCACGCTGCTGTGTACCAACTACACCAGTTCCCTCTCTGACATATCATGGTTCAGACTGAAAAACGGATCTAACACCAGCCCCATCTCCTCCATGCTCTCCCTTGAGAGAGGTGCATCGTACTTCGATGGGTTTGAAAAAGAAAAGTTCAACATGACGTCCAACGTCAGTAACGTCTTTCTCCAAATCAAACAAGTGAATTTATCTGACTCTGGACTCTATATATGTGGCTATAACATGGGCAGAGACTACAGAAAATCCCCAGCAGTTTACAGTGCAACATATTTAAAGGTTAAAGGTAAGATCGCTGCAGAGTTTTGTCTGTGTTTTGTTATAGGGGAAATAGATTTTATGCCGGCTTGTTTGTTTTAGACAACGTTAGCAGGTAATAATACAATTATGACATGTTTATATTTAAAGAAATGTAATCTCTGCTGAAGCCTTTATGATGGTGATAGCATTTGTCTGCACCATAGACTTTATAAAAAGATGGACGACATGAGAGCACCACAAAAGTTAGGCCCAAGCGTCACTGTCGCTACCTGGTGGCTGGCTGCAACATAGTTCATAAACCCTGCCCCCTCATTGTTAGCAAATTGGACATGGACCAAAATAAGATAGACGGTTTCTGTCATTTGAGGTAGTTGTAATCACACTGATGTATGCTCAAGTGTTTTGTTATTTGTTATCTGATGCTTTAAAGACGAGGTGAAAAGTAGAAGTGGAGCCACGTCGTCCATCTTTACACAGTCTTTGGTCTCAGCACTCAAAAATGTATCTTTGTTTAGAAAAGTCTGATGAACAAGCAAATCTTACCATGGTGATCCTCATGGGCGGTCTGATTATCGTCCTCATTATAATCATCATCGCTCTGGTTCTTAAAATCTGGAAACTTCATACAGGTATTTATGCGTTTTTATTCCAACTTTGACAATACAACACTCCCCTACTCCTGACCAGATGCATTGTTTCTGTCATTTAGCACATAAAGAGGCACAGGATCTACAAGAAAGTAAGGTAATCAAACTTGAACCATAGATTAACATGGATCCAAGTCTTTCAGTCATCAAGTAGTGGTTTCATGTAATGCCACACAGACAACTCAGGGTGATATAAGTCATTGAATACTTCTATTTACAGAATGTGGGCTCTGATGACCTGAACTACGCAGGACTGAGTTTCCTTCCAAGAGCAGAGCGGAGCAGAAGGCCTGCTAGAGAGAGAGAGCCGGAGCCTAATGTTGTCTACGCCACCACCATGCACTCAAGAAACCAGCTCAGAGCTCAGAGAGGAACTGAGGCGTTGCCTTCAGTCTGCTTTTTAGCTTTTGTGCCATTTGTGGATGGGAGCAGTTGACATCACTGTGACAAGATGTGAAATGTAATTGTGATATCTGTGCCACAGAAAATCTTACTTAAACTCAAGTCTTTATTTTCTCGTTGTGCATGTGTATCTTGGTGCAAAAGAAAAAAGGCAAAAGGCTGGAAAAGATGTTGATGACTGTCCAGAGTTTTGTATTAGTCACGACCTCCGGCGATGTCTGGAGAATGGGGATCAGACTTCCTGCAGCGTTTGCCTTTCATACATGAACAAAACAGCAGGAGATTTTCCTATCATATTGTATATCAAGCAGTATTGTTGTAATCATAATCCACGATCAGCTGCCATCAAGAACACGATCCACCACCACTATCTAATATCAGTGTCCCCCTTCACGATCACGATCCATCACCACGATCAGATGCCACCATGATCCACATTTTCAGTTAAATTAAAGTGTATTTCCACCATCACCTAGGTGGAAGTCTGCAGTCTGGTGAAACATTACTCGTTTGACAGGGAGCGACAGAGCAGTCAAGGGTTAGGGTCAAAGGTTTGTCTGACTCTGACTAGTTCACTGCTGCAGAGTCGTTTCAGAAACATATCAGCTGCTGCGTCAATATTGCTGCCATTTGCTTCAGCCCCTCCATCAACCCAGCATCCACCTGTAGGCTCCTATGAGGGTTATGAGTGTTTGTTCATCACTTCCATCATATTTATGTAATCATATCTGGGGGAGTGATTAAGTTGGAGCCTATAGACACCAAACAATGACCTGTTCTATTGCTGCAATAAATATTTGAAAGCGAGATGTCTGACAGAACTTTATTTAATTACTTGCGTGTCTAAGACATTGCACATCTTCCACAACTACAGGAAGACTGGTCTTCAACTCGATGCACCATAACCACAAACAATGCCTTGGTGTTTCCATTCAGTGACATCAAGGGCCCCACCACATCAGCGTTCTAATTCAGTGAGCTTAGCTTAACTTCTGATCTTATATTGGCTTAATTTACAACACGAGTCTCAACAGTTTAGGTTTTCACAGGATCGCCACATAGATGCAGACTAGATTAAATACCAAATAGGATTCAGTTGAGTTTACAGTCACATGTATCGCCTAGAAACTGCTGCTGAAATGGTTCAGCTGTCTAAGGTTACAAACCACATCAGAACACTAAATGTTCAAACTTTAAAATACAATAAAAAAATTTTAATCCTAACTTACATGTCAAGCATTAAAAATACTCGGTACTTCTCATAGTAATATACCATGCCATATATTTCCCTCTCGCCATCGTACAGATGGCTGGGCAGCCTGGGGGCATATGGCAGAGGCAACCTCTCCTTCTGTATTTTCAGATCCCCATGCTCAAACCTCCAAAATAAATGCAAAGGTAAAGAAGAGCTGTTGTGTTACTGTTCAAACACTTGTGCACATTGTCTGTCATGGCCAACAACATGACTGACTGTTTCTCATGCACAGGATGAGCAGAGTGAAGACGACCCTGCTACATTGCTCACAGGGAGATACAGATGAACAGATCCAGAAGACAGAGGGATGAT
The DNA here is from genome assembly GCF_947347685.1 of Pleuronectes platessa. NCBI lineage: Eukaryota > Metazoa > Chordata > Actinopteri > Pleuronectiformes > Pleuronectidae > Pleuronectes > Pleuronectes platessa. The sequence goes on from NC_070648.1 coordinate 11,564,999, forward strand.
ACCTGGAGTGAATGTGTGTACTTGAGTGTGAGGCAGTAGAGCTGGACACCTTCTGTATTGTTCTCTGTGTTTACATCACCACATTCTGACTTTAATGACATAAGAACAGTCTTTTACTTCCGTGTGAAACATTTAAAGCTTCAGTTTGTTATCATCTAAATAAAACAAGTTAAATTTGTATTTGTGTGTGCATGACTCATTTCTACTGTGTCTGTGCATTCAAAGTAGTGCAGGTAACAGTGGACGACGTGCATCCTGCTGAAGCGTGAGCTTACTTGAAGCCGAGCTTTCATTATTCACAGACCACAGCTATCTGTTGGAAACATGGTGACCACATGTCACATACAAGAAGTTTTTTTTTTTTTTATTTACTTGTGGCCAGAAGTGTTAACACCACCTCAAATTGCTTTAGTAAGGTTTGTATGACTTACTATCATTGTGTGTACCAACCAAAATGTTACCTACCAAAGGGGCGGGGTCATTTGCTACAGGCTTATACATATTGACATTAGACTGTATATAAAGTCTGGTCATAAACATACAGATATGTATATATATATATTCACTAAATATAACCTTTTGTGTGATTTATATCGAGAGTCATCAGCTCCCCCAAAACAAATCCACAGGTGATACTTATCTCAATGATCCATTAATGGCCTTTCAAACTTCCTATTACTGTTTAAATTATCTTTTCAGACCAATATCCTAATTCGTCTCTGTGTGTTTTGGACCTAGGGTTACCGAGATACAGACGACCTCTATTATGTTGCTTTGAATATTAACTTCCCTAACAGGTCAAGACGACAGATGGACCACAGAAAGGCTGAATGTGTGTACTCAGCATAAAGCAGTGAAAGTGTGCAGTGCAGGAAACCACAAATGATGTTGTCGCACCTACAAGCTTTTTATACTAATACTGTTGTGTCCATAGTAAACCTGCCTGTTTGGAATGGACTGTTTTCTTGTCCTGTGTTAACGCCCCAATGCTACTTCAGATGTATTCCTTGTAATTAGTGAGTCCTCCTCAAACACTTCTAGTGATTGACACATTTACTTTATTACTTCTGTTCTAACTAAGTCAATAGAATCACCTAACTTCCAGTGAGCATCTTGAACACGACTTTTGTTGTTGTCTTTTGTCACAAACTAGAATCTCAAGCAGCTGCAGCAGCTCTGAATATGGAGGTAAGTTTTAGTGTTGCACTACTTTAGTAGCTTTGAATTTCTACGACATACTTTTATGAATTTTTTTAGCTATAAACAAAATTGGATGAATGTTCTTTAATGAAATACATTAATGCTGGTTTCAATATCACATGTTACGTTTAGACACACGTCCTCATAATAAGGCAAATTACTCTTTTATTTTTAATTAGCAGGGTCATCAAGTTGCAAACAACCCACTGTCAGGTTCAGTTAGGCAAGTGGCCCCAGGATGCAGAGTTTAAACTAAAGGTGTCCTTTTGATGGCCAACAAACAAAAGAGAATCTCTAAAAGTCAAAAGAAAAAAAAGGTAACACAGAGGAAAACACTGGAAGTTTACGAGAAGAACAGACCAAGCAAGCACAGGAGATGAAGCATATAGACAGGACAGGAGATTACGGCAGGCAGTTAGACAGATACTAGGACAGGGCATAACGACAAGCAAAAGGGATCACGACAAACATACAACAACAAACCGACAACAGGAAGCACAGAGACCTATATACACACAGGGAAGGCAGGGGCAATTGAACAAAGGTGGAACACATAAGAACTGATGCAGGCAATCACAGAGACAGGAAGTGAAGAAAGAAAACACTCTAGGAGCAGGGCCTACAAAATAAAACAGAAAACAGAACACAGGGAGTGGAAAAAACAGGGACACAGAAGCAACAACACATACAAACATAAACACAAGGATATACATGAAACACAAGGAGGTACTAATGAACTGAAAACACTCTTCAAAAAGAGGCGGAAACTAAACACTCAAAAGATAAAACCATGACATCCACATTATGCTGCTTTAATGGAGCACAGCTCCAGCAGAGCAAGAAGACAAACAGACGGTGACGGGAGTGAATGCGTGTACACCAGTGTTAAAGCAGTAGAGCTGAACATCTTACACTTCCATACATGATGAATGTAAAGCTTCTCTATGCAAAAAAAAATTAAAATTAAATCATTGATTTTAAATCAATGATTTGATGTTGTCAGTTGCCATATTTTCCACTCCCACTAAATATAGAATATACTTCTTGAACTTAAGCCCAATTTCCTACCTGACATGTGAGGATCTGTATTTAGCCTCCGTGTGGTCAAAAGACCTTCTGCTCTCTTTGTCTGAGCACTTTCAATCAGGAAGTCTCTGCAGTGTCTTCACTACAACCCAGAAGACTACTTTAAGTGAAAAGCAATGAAATTAACAGAAGTTGACGGAAAACTAAATCAGCAATGCTCTCATCAAGCAGTGTTGATGTTACTCTTATGTTAGAATTGTTACCTCCACTAAGGAGGTTATGTTTTCACCCCTGTCTTGGTTGGTTGGTTGCTTGGGAGAAGGACAGGACATGGACCAAGAAACAACCCATTAAATTGAGATGCAGATCTGGACAAAAGGGGCTGATCCAGGATTCTTTCATCACTTCTCTTCATTGCCTAAATTGTAGAGTAGTAGAACATTTTAGAATTTATTCTATTATTTTATTGATGACTTCTGACTTTTTGATACCATGTGGTCCCTGTTGTAACCTCAGGTCCACGGCAAAGGCCCTAATAACCACTCCACATTCCCGGCTTCAGTACCAAAGGGGACCAGGTCTTTTCTGTTAGAGCCCCCCCTCTTTGTCAGACAGATCTCCATCGGAAGATTTTTCAAAACTCCTTATCCTCTTTAAAGATACATTTTATAGATGTGCTGTCTTAGTCCTTCGGGTCTGACTTCAACTCTAACTTTTATTAATATATTTTAATCTCTTTCCGATCTTACCTACTGTTTCTTATTTATTCATGCTAGACTATGTATTTTTTTCACAACTTTTTCTAATCTTTAACATTTTTATCCAGTAATACTGTGACTCTTTTCAAAGAAAAAAGATTAATATCAAAGGTGGCAGTGATCATGTGATCAGTGTTGCCCTGCTGGCCAATCAACACAAGTCTTTACTCTGAAGAGAGGAGAAAGTGTCGGGCTGTTTGTCATTCAACACAACGATTTCAACATGAATACATCTCCGAAGTTCGTTCTCTACCTGACATGTTTCGTCTTGGGGAAAATGGGTGAGTTGTGTGTTTTTTAAATATTCAGTCAGTCCTGATGCTGATCACGATTTAATTTCTCATAACATTAACAGTTATTTAGCTTTTCTCCTTTTTCTCCTCAGTTCAGATGCATCAATTTATCTTGTCTCCTCAAGTCAGTGGATTTATATCAGCTGATGTTGGAGACAACTTGACTTTGCAATGTTTCTATGAGAGGGATGAAAAAAAAATGTATTGGTACAAACAAACACCAGGACAAAAACCTCGAATTATCTCAGTGACGTACAAATCCACTAAAAGTATTCCGTTATTGAATGAATTCAAGGACAATCACCGCTTCACTGTGGAAAATATGGATAATGCGAGTCACCTAAATATCTCAGATCTGCAGCTTTCAGACTCAGCTACTTACTACTGTTTACAGAGTCGTTCACATGTGCTTGAGTTTATGGAGGGCGTCACTGTCAGTGTGAAAGGTTCAGGGTCTAACATCCAGGCTGTGGTGCATCAGTCTGAGAGCATCCAGCCAGGAGGCTCTGTGACTCTCAGCTGTACAGTTCACACTGGGACCTGTGATGGAGAACACAGTGTTTACTGGGTCAAGAACTCTGAAGAACCTCAGCCTGGACTCATTTACACCCATGGAGACAGGAACCATCAGTGCGAGAGGAAACCTGACACACAGACACACACCTGTGTCTACAACTTGTCAATGGAGAGACTGAACCGTTCTCATGCTGGGACCTACTACTGTGCTGTCGCTGCATGTGGAAACATTGTGTTTGGAGACGGGACCAAAGTGGACTTTGAAGGTAACTAGAACTTCAGCCAAGATTGTCACAATTGTTAAATAGTGGTGGAAAGCTCAGTAATGTCTCCTGATGTCTGGGTCTCTGCAGAGGTGGTGGACTATCTTCCCTTGGTGTATTTCCTGAGCGGAGCTTTGGCGTTCACCACAATCCTGGTTGTTTCTCTGGCTTACACAGCACAAAGAGCGCTCAAGACAAACTGCTGCCAGGGCTCAGGTGGGGTGATCCTCATTATCTGTTCCTCATGATCCCAGTGATCATTATATGACATTAAAAAGTCTTTCTGTCTTTTCAGATCCCCATGCTGCATCCTCCAAAATTAATGCAAAGGTAAAGATGAGCTGTTGTGTTACTCTTCAAACACTTGTGCACATTTTCTATCATGGCCAACAACATGACTGACTGTTTCTCATACACAGGATGAGCAGAATGAAGACGACCCCTGCTACATTGCTCACAGGGAGATACAGATGAACAGATCCAGAGGACAGAGGGATGATACCTGGAGTGAATGTGTGTACTTGAGTGTGAGGCAGTAGAGCTGGACAGCTTCTGTATATGTCTCTGTGTTTAATCACCACATTATGTCTTTACTGACATCAGAACAGTCCTGTAAATTAGATCTTTACCTCCGTGTGAAACATGTAAAGCTTCAGCTTGGTATCATCTAAATAAAACAAGTTTAATTTTATTTGTGTGTGCACGACTCAATTTCTACTGTGTCTCTGCATTCAAAGTAGTGCAGATAAAAGTGGACAACGTGCATCCTGCTGAAGCGTGAGCTTTCTCATGAAGCCGAGCTTTCATTATTCACAGACCACAGCTATCTGTTGGAAACATGGTGACCACATGTCACATACAAGCAGTTTTTTGTAATTTACTTGTGGCCAGAAGTGTTAACACAACCTAGTGTACCAACCAAAAATGTTAACTACTAAAGGGGCAGGGTCATTTGATGCTATCTTCAACTTTCTGAAGTGAGGACGTTGGGGGCCACAGGGATCTCAGAGATGCATATCTCAAAACCTCAATATAGGTGTGCAGTGCTTAAAGCTACCACGAAAAAAATGTATCAGATCCTGCTCAAAAGTCCCCTCTGATCTATATCTTCCTCTAACCGAATACATAAACAGATGGTGCAGCCTTTAAACTGGCCACTTCTCAGTGTTTGGCTTTTGCTCTGACTCTCTGTGGTGGATAAGGTGAGAGCACTGTGACTGTTCGCATGCTGTGTGCAACGAAGGGAAACACAAAAGCCCTAACAGATCAAACTGAAAGATTTTGCTGTGAAATGTAATAATCAGAGGTGGGAAGTACAAATACTTTGTGATTGGAGTTAAGATTTTTTAGGTGTTTGTACATTAATTGACTATTTATTTAGACGTTTGCTTTAATTCACTATATGAAAATATATGAATTTTGTTCTCCTTACAAATTTTCAGGTTTACTTTCATTTTGATGTATTTGAGGGACACCACCTGTAGTTTTTTTGTTATTTTCTTCTAATCAATTCCTGTTTGGTAATGTGTCTTTGTTTTTTTTTTTTTGTACAGCGTTTGTTTAGGTTGCTGTAATGCTTTATACTTAGCTGAATTACAGAGCTTTTATTTTGAAAAGTTGTCTGAAGCTTGTAAAATAGCCAAGATGTACAGTCTGAAAAAAAAAAAAAAAGTAAATACTTCAATCACACAGGTGAACAGTAATATATCAAATTCATACTAAAAATCACACTGGTGCAAAAAACACAATCTGCATCATCACGGATGCACAACAGCTTCATTGCATCACAAGCGAACAGCTCACTCCAAACACGCATGTTTAGAACAGGCACTGCACTAGTGTACGATATGTGCACATGAAAGGCCAAAGAGAATTCTACGTAGGTGGATAATTCAACTTTCTGTCACAAGGTGTAAGAGGCAACAAGAGAAAAGTTCTCAGACCCTCTCGTTTGTTTGTGTCTCTGCGGTTTGAAACAGGATGTCCCCAGAACAGTAGCTTGAGGTTGGTTTGTTCACTGCACCGTGAGGGAGGGTTAACAATCTGTAATTCATTTAAAGGCAAATTCCACCAACTTTACAAAGCTGATCAAACGTCAGCTTTTCTGCGTCATGTATATGCAGAATGTCTTATCCACCCTGATGATGTCACCTGGGTTCTCATGTTTGGTTTCTCAAGTGGGGTTTGAAGAAGTGAGCAGTTCACATTGGTCGCTGTGAAGCAGTGTGGCGTCACTCGTTGTTTTTTATTGCTTTTTTAAATTTATTTATTTGTCTTTGCAATATATACATGTGCATGCCTGTATTTTTATATTTCATGTTAAAAAGCAATAAAAAGCTTAAACAAGTGTGTGAAATGGCCAAAAAAAAGATGAATCTAACATTTCACATTTTGTCTTTGTGATATTTCTTAACTGCGACTGTGAAATGGATACCCCTCACCTCACCCCCCCCTTTCCAAACATGAAAGAGAAACTGTGGTAGCTTCAGTTGTTAAAAAAACTCTAACAGTGTTTAGTTTGTCCAGTCTGGGCTACTGTAAAAACATGGCGTCCTCCGTAGAGAGGACCCACTCCTGATGGTATTCAAAGTATTTTAATATTAAGGACCAATTCTAGGATAAAGAAAAGAACAATTAGTACAATTTAGATGAAACACACAAGTGAAAACATCAGTAGGATTCTTTTATATTCACTTTCTGCCAATAGATCCCTTTCCCCCAAATCTTACACACTGAACCTTTAAGTTAAAATAACTTGTTGAAGTCGGAGCTTTAAGGACGAACTGAGCCGTTTGTGAAGTAAACCAAGAGACACACTGTGAGACAGAGCAAGAGAATCCCAGTTCTAATGATGGAGAGCCAAACCAAGGTTCTCATCTGTGCCGTTTGGTCGTCTGGGATCAGCAGCTTGCTTCCTTTGCCAAACACTATCTCGCCAAAGGAGACCACAGCGCAGTAGTAGGTCCCGGCGTCAGAGGCCCTGAGGTTGGTCCTCTGCAGGTGGTATGAACAGCTGTGTGAGGGAGACCCCGGTACAGAGATGTGTTCACACTGATCACTGTGTGTTTGAAGGATGCCGTTTTCTTGGGAAATGAACATTTTGTGACAAAAGAGCATACAACAGTGTAAAAATGAGGTTGCAGCTGATTGGCTGTTAAGTGGGTCAGTCTGTGTGACACTTTAATCATCCGTCAGGACCTCGGCAGGAAGTGAATCATTCCACTCCACCAAGCTGTGATTTACTTTAATCTGCTCCAATTTCATAAATGTGAAATATCTCCAGATAAGGACTGGACAAAGGCCAAAGGTCATGTACAGAATGGTATGTGTAGTGTTAATATATAAATAGTTAATGATGTCATATGATAAGTGACATCATCATGAAGGCTTAGATGACACTATGAAGCCAGAAAATTACGTCATATTTTGTGGTGTAACGTTTTAACTTTTGCATCAGTAACAGTTGGGTTACATATATATATATTCTGAATATATTTTTTTCATGTTGTTTTTCTCACAATATAACAAATGTGGTGAAGCCGGCGATCTAGTTCTGGCAGGCAACTCGAGCTGCGCTGCGCCAATCATGTTACATACATCATGTGACATACCTCAGTCTCCACAACCATCTATAATACACACCCACTTTATCAGGAGATCTATTTAACCAGAGAGACATTTCCCATCAACCCCTCTTGCATGCACTACTGCTGCAGTATTGCCATCAGTTGCTTCAGCCCCTAAACCACCCCAGCATCCACCTGCAGGCTCCAACGGGGGGTTACAAGTATTTGCTCATCACTCCCATCATTCCTGTGTATTCATATGGGGAGTGATTAAGTTTGAGCCTAGACGCCAAACACTAAATCTGTTGTAATAAATATATTACATTTTTGAACGTGAGTTGTCTGACTGAACTTTATTTTCATAAAGTTAAGTCTTTTTCTCTCCTAAAATCTCACCTTGACTCTCGACCATTTAAATGCAAGTTACTCTTAAACTGACATCACCATGAAAACTGTTTGGCAAATGGAAACCTTCTTGAAAAACAGTGCAGGCATGAGGAAATAGAAGTGTCCCTTTTAGAAAGTGGTTAATATATAATAAGATCCTCTGTAACATGCATCAAATACGTGATGACCTGTGTATTGTCAGCCTGTTCCCCGCCTCTTTACACTGAGACCACTTGTCTTTGAAACACAGTTCAGTGACGAACATTACAGCAGTGCTGTCGCACCATGCGCACGACAATGAACTTCACCCTCCTGTCAGCTATCCTCAGTAAGTACATCTATATTTTCTCAATATATCAACAGCCAACTTTTATGATTTTTAATGGTTTAGATCTATTTTGTTGACTTAGTTTAATTGTCCTTCATCCACTTTGTTATTAGGCCTCTATTACTCTTTTGCAGTATCTGTAAGACCTAGTGTTTAGACAAACAGCAGGTGGCCTAAGACGGGATAGAGAGACACTCCACAAATTGACTAATGCTATGTAGCCATCTTGACTTTGAAGGTGTATAATACTCCTTTCTCCCCCGATGCATCAGGTAAAGAGACAATTAATACTTCTGACATCATCCATCTCCAGAAAAAACTTCAACCTGCAAGATTTCCCTTGCAACAACCTCTCTCCACCCAAACAGATAAATGTCAGAATCTTGTTTGTTTCAGGTTGGATCTCTGTCTCACGTTGTGAATTTCACGTTGTGGAGGTCCAGACCGGTGAAGAGGTCACGCTGCTGTGTACCAACTACGCGAATTCCCCCTCTTACATATCATGGTTCAGACTGGAAAACGGATCCAACACCAGCCACATCTCCTCCATGCTCTCCCATAACACAGTTGCATCGTACTTCGATGGGTTTGAAGAAGAAAAGTTCAACATGACGTCCAACGTCAGTAACGTCTTTCTCCAAATCAAACAAGTGGATTTATCTGACTCTGGACTCTATATATGTGGCTATAAGGTGGGCACCGACTCCAGCAAATTCCCAGGAGTTTACAGTGTAACGTATTTAAAGGTTAAAGGTAAGATCGCTGCACAGTTTTGTTGGTGTTTTGTTATAGGGGAAATATATTTTATGCGTCTTGAAATAAGAGCTGGTCTGAACTAGATACACGCCAGTTCCTGCAAAAAGAAGTCAAAGCGGCTTGATCGCCACCTAGTGGCTGGCTGCCATATAGGTCGTGAACTTAAGTTAAAATACACATCAAATAATATTTTCCTGTTTGTTTTATACAATGTTATTAGTTGATAATAACTGTTTATTATTATATTTAGATCTAAAGAAATGTAATCTCTGCTGAAGACTTTGTGATGGTGATAGCATTTGTCTGCACCACAGACTGTATAAAAAGATGGACAACGCCATCAGCCCCCTCATTGTTAGCAAACTGGACATGGACCAAAATAAGATAGACGGTTTCTGTCATTGGAGGTAGTTGTAATCACACTGATGTATGCTCAAGTGTTTTGTTATTTGTTATCTGATGCTTTAAAGACGAGGTGAAAAGTAGAAGTGGAGCCGCGTCGTCCATCTTTATACAGTCTTTGGTCTCAACGCTCAAAAATGTATCTTTCTTGTAGAAAAGTCTGATGAACAAGCAAATCTGACCATTGAGATCCTCATGGGCGGTCTGATTATCATCCTCATTATAATCATCATCGCTCTGGTTCTTAAAATCTGGAAACTTCATACAGGTATTTATGTGTTTTTTATTCCAACTTTGCCGATACAAAGCTCCCTGACTCCTGACCAGATGTATTGTTTCTGTCATTTAGCACATAAAGAGGCACAGGATCTACAAGACAGTAAGGTAATCAAAGTTGAACCATAGATTAACATGGATCCAAGTCTTTCAGTCATCAAGTAGTGGTTTCATGTAATGCCACACAGACAACTCAGGGGGATATAAGTCACTGAATACTTCTATTTACAGAATGTGGGCTCTGATGACCTGAACTACGCAGGACTGAGTTTCCTTCCAAGAGCAGAGCGGAGCAGAAGGCCTGCTAGAGAGAGAGAGCCGGAGCCTAATGTTGTGTACGCCACCACCATGCACTCAAGAAACCACCGGAACTGAAGCTCAGAGAGGAACTGAGGCGTTGTCGTCAGTCTGCTGTTTGTGGATGGGAGCAGTTGCCAACACTGTAACAAGATGTTGTGAAAAATGATTGTGATATCTTTGCCACAATTTTATCTTCTCATTGTACATGTGTATCTTGGTGTTGATGACTGTCCAGTTTTGTTTTAGTCATGACCTCCGGGGGATGTCAGGAGAATGGGGACCGGACTTCCTGCAGTGTTTGCCTTTCATACATGAACAAAACAGCAGGACATTTCTGCTCATATTGTATATCAAGCAGTATTGTTGTGATCCTAATCCACGATCACGATCCATCACCAAGATCAGATGCCACCATGTTCCACATTTTCAATTCAAATAAAATGTATTTCCACCATCACCCAGATGGACGTCTGCAGTCTGGTGGAACATCACTTGTTTGACAGAAAGCAACAGAACAGTCAAGGGTTAAGGTCAAAGGTTTGTCTGACTCTGACTAGTTCACTGCTACAGAGTCGTTTCAGAAACACATCAGCTGCTGCGTCAATATCTATGTAATCATATCTGGGGGAGTGATTAAGTTGGAGCCTATAGACACCAAACAATGACCTGTTCTACTGTTGCAATAAACATTTGAAAGCGAGTTGTCTGATAGCTTCATTTCATCCCCTGCGTGTCTAAGACATTGCACATCAGCCACAACTACAGGAAGACTGGCCTTCGACTCGATGCACCATAACCACAAACAATGCCTTGGTGTTTCCATTCAGTGACATCAATGGCCCCACCACAGAAGCATTCTAATTCAGTGAGCTTAGCTTAACCTCTGATCTTATATTGGCTTCATTTAACTTCACTTAAATTATCTTGACTTTTCTTATAACTTAAAGTATCTTGTCTTCTTATAAATTAACTTAAATTATCTTTACAAAACTTAACTCAACTTCTTATCTTATATCTTAACTTCTTGCCTTCATCTTATTACTGCAACATTTCATTAAATTAATGTTTGCAGTTAGTTCTCATGTTTCTTTATCTTCCTCTGTCTGACAAACTAAATGTGGTTTATAATTGGTGTTTGGTGGAAGTGGAGCCAGCAGAGACACTGAAGGCTGTCCAGAGTCTCTCATAGTGAGTTCGATGGAGGACTGCAGCAGTGGAGATCTTAGACTTAGAGTGAGTCAGGGTTTCTTCACTTGTTTGACAGGAAGAGACAGCACTGGGTGGTCACAGCTCAGATGTGTGGGCATGCACAAGCACCAAAGCCTTGCTTGTTATTCCTAACCAGAGCTGTAGACAACAGCTAAAAGTGAACAAGTTTCAACCACAGGAAGATGGGCCTGCAGCTCATAACCACACAACAGAAATCAAATGTGCTTAAAATACTTCTACTTTATCAGAAATGTATTTCACAAGAAAGTTTTTAATGGAGATCTAACCTTCCCTATGCATTTCCTAATATTTAGTCTTGTGTATTTATGTAAGATCCAGAGTACACCTTAAGTCTGAAGATTGGCATTATGCAGAAGCATGTAGCATTTGCAACCAAAAATAATTATGTCACCATTTCATGTTAATGCAGCCTGCTTCCGTAGAATTACACCAGAAGAGCCCACCTTAACTACATCTTTTACAGGGCCACTCCAAACTGCATGGGAATTGTTAACTATAAGGAGTCTGCACTCCCTGCTGGCCATCAGCAGGATCTTTGGTTTTATGAAAGTGTTTGATTTGCTGCTAACCAGATTGTCCCTTTAATTTAGCATTATATATAATACAACAAAGGTAGAAAACTACACTTTTCTAAACAAACCTTTGCAAAAAGAGTTTTTAGGAGAGATCTTAGACAATTACTTTTGAAAAACAAAGTTTGTATCTGGTGAAATTTCAACAGTCCCAAGAAGAATGCAGTCTTAATTGGATTACTATTGGATTGAAGTACATACACACCATCATCCTAGCCCTGGGGTAGAAATAATTCAACTGTTGAACTGGTGTTGAACACTTGAGAAACCATTAACTGTATATAATGCAGTGCATTTGGGAAAATAACTACAGTTTAAATGGCAGAATATTATTTAAGACAAAGAAAAGGTTTTTGTTGTAAATGTTTTATTCTTGCAGGTAAGTCTAAAAAGGCAATACAATGCAGTAATATCAACTTCTCATCTTTATCCAGACTGTGAAATCAATTAAGATAATAATTAATAAGTAATTCCATTTGATTTCTTTCCTGATTTACAAAAATGTCATCACTCAACTGATCGTAAAACAAATCTTGATGCTGTTAAGTCCAAATCTCATCTCTAGTCCTGTTTAACCAAACCTAGCTGTCCTAAAAGCGTCTCCAATTATCACCAGTGTTAAACATTTGCCCCAATAATAACTGATCCTCACATCTGGCAGAAGGGCTGTCAATTAACTACAACTCTTGCTCAGAATGATATCCTAGCAAACACTGGCAATACAGAGCAGACTTGCAGCTGAATGGATGTTTGGGTTCAGGCAATGGGTAAAAACACCAGGGTGACACTACAGGGCCTGTAAATAATCCTTCCTACTGTTACAATGCTCTGTAGTATACACAACTTGCCATATCTGCCTAGAAAAGTTACATGTGCTGACTGACAAGTACTCCTTAAAACCCTGGACTTACCTGTTGACTGTGAAGGTCTCCAGCAGCCTTTGAGGACATCTCCCCCACATTCAGAGGGAATTAATCTCGCCTGTGGCTGGAGAGTTACCATTTTTATGCACTTAAGCTAAAATGTTTCAGTTTTGGGCACTGAGGTGGTGGTGGTGGTGGGGGCGGCGGCAAAGGTAAAAAGGTACGCTGAATGATCAGATGACCAGAAAAGAGATATTCCTTCACCCACGTGACGATTTTACTATACGTGATTTCTTAAGAAATTTACGGATGATCATGGCATTTGTATTTTTCGAAAGAGCCTTGGTGAGATTCGAATCATTTCAAGCGGTCACACTAATGTGTTTTAGCGCAGAGCATGACTTCATCGGTG